>NW_011494716.1:2101297-2115718 GCF_000754665.1 Bison bison bison | reverse complement strand
GCGGCGCTTCGTTGTCACGAGCCGGAGGGAGGGGGAAAGGAGCCGGGAGTCTCGGAGATCCGGCGCGCGGAGACCGCGGCGCCCAGGTCACGTGCCGCTCGGCCGGCCAATAAGCCCCGACGGGCGCGGTGACGTCAGAGCAGCGGCGTGGCCGGGGGGGACGGCCGGCCCCTATCACGTGGTCCGCCTCACTCCAATGGGCGGCGCCGGAGCGACCTGATGTTCCCAACCGCCCGTGCGTCGGCGGTGGTTGGGTGGTAAGATGGCGGCTGTGAGTCTGCGGCTCGGCGATTTGGTGTGGTGAGTCCGGGCGGCCGGGGCCAACAGCGGTGCGCTGGGGAGCTGCTTCCCCGGGCGTGGGGTGTGTGGCCTGCCCCGAGGCGGCCTTTCTACGCGCTCCAGGTCATGGAGAAAGGTCGAGATGAGGTGCCGGCGCTGGGAGTGAAGCCGGGCGGAAGGGGCAGCCTGGCCCCGGGGGACTGAGGCCGAGGGTGGCCGCGGTGGGCCCAGCTCCGAGCACCGAGGCCGCCTGGGGAGAGCAGTGCTCCGGACCCCGACGCGTGGCGGCCCACTGTGAGGAGAGTGCCCGGCGCCGCGCGGCTTCCACGGACGTCCGATTCCTCGCCCCGGGGTCTGGGCTGGGGGGCTCCCAGGAAGAGCAGGAGAGCCTGGGAGCCCGCGGGGCCGTCTCTTCTGGGTAAAGCGCTTCGACACCCGCGTTGCGCGACGGAACCCACCTGTGCGGGCGGCTCGGCCCGGGGGTGTCGAAAGCTGACTGCCGGCGCTGCGCTTTGAAGAAATGAAGGGAACACTTCTGCATTACAACCGAAGGCTTGGCAGTGACCGGTGCCTCTCGTTGTCAGCTTCTGTGTCCCGGACAACCGCCGGGACCGAGACGGGAGCCGCCTCCCTCGAGCTGCGCAGCTCGTCTCTTCGACCCGGAGGAAGGGCTTCTCTTAGCGTTTTGTCAAAGCCAGGCTGGTGAATTAAACCAGACTTTGTGAAGGGGAAGTCTTGTGTTTACAGAGCGAGCTGCCCCCCACGCCCGTCACGTCACGGGCAGGCTCTAGACAAATGGCTCTCGGTGGTTTCAGAAGGATGCACATACCTGGCGCACCGAAGTCTTCGTTTTTTTTTTGTTTTTTTTTTTTGCATTGCGTTTCTGAGGAATTTGGGCATCTTGGGCCCAGCTGTGGAAGCCACGTTTAAGAATTCCTTGTTGCCAGCTTTTAGTCTGGCAGTGGAGGGTGAAGGTGGAGGTTTAGGAAAAATAAATTGCATGTTGAGTGTGTTGAAGGAGCTGGAGTTGCTTTTCCAGGGCAAATGCTGACTCTCTGTGTTTTCTCTAGGGGGAAACTCGGCCGGTATCCTCCTTGGCCGGGAAAGGTGAGTGTCTTGCTACTGAATGAAGAACGTCTTAAGTTGACTTTGAGAAGGGGGAGCATGTAAGATGGAATTCCCCACAGACTCTAGCATTGAGTTAAACTGGGCTTATTTAAATAACACACGGGTTTTTGTTTTTCTTTTTTTTTCTTTAGTATCAGTTTATTTAGAAAAGGCAGTATACATAAACCAGATCTTTTAATCTGCAGTGAATTATTATTTCTTGACTCAGAAGTGGTTTTTGATAAAGTCTTTGAATCCTGAAAATCCATTATGACTTGAATTTAGCTTTGCATAAATCGAACAAAAGGAGAAGAAAATAAACTTTCCGGGAAGAAAAAAAATCTAAATGTAGGTTAGTGAAAAGTCAAAGTATTTTTGTCCCAACTAAGTTTAAATCTTCTTCCATTTTACCATATGTGCTGCTCCAGTGCATCTCTGCAGAAGTTGGCACTCCACATTTTGCATGAGGCGATCCTTCATAGCTTTCCAAATGTTCTGTTTTTATATTCCTGATTGGAGCCCAGGAAATGTCTTTAGACTTTGTCTTTGCAATATGGCATTTGCAGTGCCTGATTTATTCATCACTGTTGTTGTCACCTGTCTCAACTCTTTGTACAAAAGAATTTTCAGGAGTGTCTCGTATATTTCTTCAGTGATGACAGGGTCATGTTGCAGGGAGTAATACTTTTAAAACAGGATCATTTTAGTTAAAGAGATATTGTATCTACTGAACACTATAGAAAATAGTAGATGTTGGGAACTCCTGGAATATTTGCACATTTCCACGTATCTCAGTAGAAAAGCACCAGGTTTGGACATAAACTAGGCCCTGTGTTTGGTTTTGTTTTTTAAGACATATTTCTTTTATTTCATGTTTTTTCTTACCAACTTATCACTGTGGAAGAAAACTTTTTGTTTTCCTCTTTCATCCTCTAGATTGTTAACCCACCCAAGGACTTAAAGAAACCACGTGGGAAGAAATGCTTCTTTGTAAAGTTTTTTGGAACAGAAGATCAGTGAGTAGTACTCACGAAGAGTTTCACTTTCCCTATGTTTGGGAGTTTCCCTGGGTTGAAGCTGCTTTGTGAATATTCTAATTCGGACTCCTAATTCAGTCTTATCATGGTCTATGAAAATGGCATATCCTTCTGGTTTCTGCCTAAATAAAAAGTGTTATTCTTATCTCCCACACGTCAGTTGAAAAATAGGACGATGCCTTCTAGATGTGATCACCTCTTTGAGATAGGTTCTCCCATCTCTTTACTCAACGCCTCTCCCCTCCAGGCAGATCCTTTTGTTTTTGTTTGGTTCTCTTTTAATGGCTGTTTATCATTGTGGTTCGGGCATGAGTTATACAGTGAAAGCTAAAATTTCTTTTGTCTTAATAAAAGTAGTTGTTTAGCCTTGTTCTTGTAAAACTAGATGATTTGATGTAGCATTGTAACAGTAAAGCTTTTTAACCAGATGTGTTCTAGAGTTGAAATCAGGACTGTTAATTTGAGATTCTTTGATAGGCCATATAATAAATTGCAGCAAAGGGAGGAATGTGTTTTCGTGTTTCCAGTGACTTGTTTAGCTTTTTCATCACTCCATCAAGTTGATTGCCTGGTTCTAGCTAGATGGTTTAATTTCTCTAAGTAATTGTGTTTGTATATGTGGTTCTTAAAGGAAAATGTAGCTTTGGGTTTGAAGAAAAATATATGCTTGTAGAAAGTGATATATGATATTCCATAGGAAAATCTCTTATAAATGGTATTCTTCACTAGCAAGTTTTTGTGTCAGAGTGCTCATCCTGGTTTAGAGTTTGCATGGCATGTCTGCATTCACCATACACACATGTACCGACATACCCAGCCCCAGTGCTTGTCTCAAACCAACTTAGCAGCCTTTTGGTGGCAATATTTCAAGGGAGTCACTGGCCCAGAGCTGTGAGAGCCAGAGACAGTCTGGAAGAGGGAATGTTCTGCTAGTGCCGTGCACGTCATGAGAAAGATCATCTGGATGCATAAAACAAGTACTGAATGCGCAGCCAGACACCAAAGAGAACTTCTGGGAAAACAAACGCCATGGTCCCTGTCTTCTGGGAACTGAGGTAACAAGACATAAACACTTCAGATGGGACGAAGTGTAGAAGGAGTGGAATTAATAAAGGATTCTAGAACAAGGAGAAATCGAGAACAGCAGGGAGAAATTTGGACAGGGGTCAAAGGAGTCTTCTTGAAGAGACATGATTTGGATCAAACTCTGGAGGATGGGTAGAATTTGGAAAGGAACAGTAGGGGTGTTCCAGGCAGTGAGGATACCATAAACCAGGGGAGATAAGTTGAATGTGTGAACAGAGAAAGACTTCCTCCCAGAGGTAAAGAACCTGTGCTTGAGGAGAGCAGGGCAATATTGTTGGCCTACCTTGATTAGCTAAATGAAGAAGTCACCAGTCTGGAACACAAATGGAAACTCATAGAAAGTGGAGAGTTAAACAGCTTACAGGGGACCTGAAAGCCGTTGTGTTTTTATGATAATTTTTAACATGCTGAAAGTCTAGAAAAATAAACTGTCCCTGTGTATAAATAGGACACAGAAAATGGGAGCTGAGTGTATCTCAGCACTCAAGCACTCAGCCAGGCAGACCAGTGAAGCCAGTGAAAAGGATGTGCTTTCTGGACACGAAAATAGCGTGTTAGTGATGGTGATGATGTTAAGAAGTTCTTTGAGGAGACTCATAAGCAGGCGGATACACCATACACAGCAGTGGCTAGATACAGTATCTTTAGCCTTCTAAACTTCCTTGATACTGTTCTTCATAAAAAGCCATTAAGTTAAGAGGGGACTAATATGTTGACTTTTTGTGGCTAAGCAGTTGCCTTAGTGAAAGGAAACAAAGGAAGGATCTCCAGCACTTCTCTAACCAGAGAAGAGTTAACTAGTGGTCAGCATTGAGGCAGAGTTTAGAATCTTTGTATCTTCTGAAGGCGAAATCTCCAGATTGTTTCTTAGTAGCAGATTACTTTGGTGACAGAGCTCTGGATTGTTACCGGCCTGATGTATATTCAGATACCAGTTTCACCTGCTCTGTGATTTGGGCTGTTTGACTTTTAAGCCTCTGGGTCCTTGTCCACATGTGGGGACAACAATCTACCCGACAGTTATGAGAAAGTAGCATCACTTACTCATTGTATTGGTTGGCATAGAGCAGGTGTTCAACAAACATTGGGTTAGGGTTAGATCTGTTACAAAAAAGTTGATGAGAAGCAGGTGGCTTTAAGTAAAGAAAATATGAGAGAGAAAGAACAGGACCCTGACCATGGTAGGGTAGGATGTGGAGGGTCTGTTTGGGAAGGGTGGTCTGGGACCTTAAAGGCTTTGAACACAAAATGATACGTTGTGCCCCCTTTTTTGTTTGGCTGATGTTTTGTTTTTGTTACTCTTTGTTTCTTATTTTTACACTGTTTCACCTTTATGGAAAAACTACATTGTTCCCAGCCAGGGGTACTGTGTGCTGTCTAGTCTGTGCTCCTGATGGAATCTGATGGAGTTAACATCGGGAAAGGGGACTAAGTTGGGTGAGAGAGAGAACTCTTTAATGTGAAAAAGCAAAAACTGAGGAAAGAACCTGAGCAGAATTGATGAAATAATTGACCTTAAGGAGAGAAACACTGACTTGACCATAAATCCTCAGGTGTTTTGACAAAGGGCACCGTGAGTAGAATAAACATTGTGTGACTGTTTAGGAGGGCTGTGTCTAGGACTGTGTGTAAGGAGGGCTGTGTGAGATACAGTTCAGACAGGAAGTGCAAGTGGACTTCAGGGGTGAGAACTGCTTTGTGACGGACAGAGCTGTGAGTGGCTATGGCAGAAGCCAGACTCTACCTCCCCTTAAGGCCTGCTCCTGCACATCCTGGAGGCTCTGTTGGGCACCGTGTCCTGACCTCGGTGGACATGTTCCTATCTTTTAGAAACCTGATTTTTTTTCTATTCTTCCTTCCAAAACCTAGAAAATTGTGTTTCTCTCCCACTGAAAGAGAGAACCAAGAAGAGAGGACCTGAGAGTGATGTCACCAGGATGCCAACAGAGTTTGTTCCTGACTTTGCTCCCCCCTCACAAAAAGGAAGAGAGGATTAGACCTTCCCAGCCAGCCTCCCCTGTGACAGGAAGGACTTAACAAGATGGCCCGATTGCACTCTCTGAGCCTGGGTCGCTACATGGGAACTGCCCACAGCCCTTTTCTGTTTCATGAAAATGCAGAGGGGAGGATAACTCCACCATGTGACCACAGCCCAGGATTAAATCTCTGGTGCATGAGGGCCCACCTTGAACAGGTGGTTGCCCGTCAGAGCAGAAACTGAGCTCAGGGTTTCAAAGTTTCTTCAGTGGCCATGGATGGCAGAATGGAGGGAGTTCATTCAGCTTGCAGGTGTGCAAAACCCACGGAAAACAAACCAGTTCAAAGAATACTGTGGGCAAACTGTGTAAGTCCGTAACAGCTCTTTGTATAGCAGCCTTCACATCTGCTCCTCACAACAGCCCTTTCAGGAAACAAGGTAGTTGTTCCGGTTCTTATTTTTCAACAGATATAGAAACTGAGAGGCAGGAAACTTAAGGACTTAAGTGATAATATGTCCGAGGTCCCAGCCTGAAGTTCTTTTTACATCAAGCGAGATATAAGGTGGGAGGCCGGTTGTGAGGTGTCTAAGTGAGTGCTGAAGTATCAGTAACTTGTAGAAAAATCTGTGCCTCGTAATTAGGGGCACGGCAGGTTGGACCCATCTGAGCATCCCCCTTTCACTTGTCGCCTGACTGACCCACTTTCCCTGCCTCCAACACCATATAATGGTTGAAGGATTGAGCCAGGCAGGGAGTAAGAGCCGCTGCCCCAGTGTTTGAACTGAGCCAGCAGTGTCCTTCTGCCAGAGCTGGACAGCCGCGATCCTCGAGAGCGCTGGCAGCGGCTCCGGCCCTTCAGGTGAGACGCCCTCCATGGCTCCAGCAGAGCGCCCGGGGGCAGGGGGCAGGCCCCTCGTGGAGACGGGCATGGAAAGCAGTGGCTGGCCATGTCGGTGGTGCAGCTTGAGAGCCTTATCCAGCACTGGGGAATGTTGTCCAGTTTTGGAAACAAAAGTTTTCTTTATCTTATAGGCAAGTCTTTGTTGACATCTGTATGATAGTCATTGCTTGTAATTAACTGGAATTGTTACCTGTTTTGTGACCTTTTTGGTCTTTTGATTTGCATTTGAGGGGAGGTGTCTTGGTTTCTGAATAGTTTAGACTTGGACTTGTAACAACTCAGTAATCCTCAGCCTCTGTGACTGGTTTAAGCTGGTGGGAGGGGGGCCGAGAATTATTTACTAAGTACTTCTCACCAAATCCAGATGGAGGGCAAACATACCTGTCTGACCGTGTACTTGTTCTCACCTGTGGCCTCTGCCTGTATGCTCTCTCCCCCCTCAGGTCACTGTTTCCGGGAGTCTGAGACATACATGTGGGTGTTTGAGATCATTCATAGACTGGCTTCTTCCCTATGGTATCTGTACAGTCTAGTTTTAATTAAGAGGAAGGTGGGTCAGAATTATGAAAGTGTTTGAAAATGTGAGGGTTTTTTTTTAATGTTTATTTTTGGCTTTTGGGTCTTTGTTGCTGTGCAGGCTTTTCTCTGGTTGTGGTGCGAGGGCTTCTCACTGTGGTGGCTTCTCGTTGCCAGGACTAAAGTAGTTGTGACCCACGGGCTTAGTTGCTCCACAGCATGTGGCCAGGGATTGAACCCATGTCTCCTGCATTGGCAGGAGGATTCTTTACCACTGAGCCACCAGAGAAGCCTGAAAATGTGAGATTTTTACATTCATTTTGAGTGTATAATCAGAGGGTGGCTTAGGGGAAGTTTTCTGTTTTTGTAGGAGGTGTATCGGATTACCAGGGTGAGTTTGCTCTTGGCTGTGTTACAGGTACAGTTACACCGGCAGCCAGGCAGTAGTCACCCACCTGAGCAGACCTACACAAGGAAGTCATGGGGAGAGCCCCCTTCTCAGTAGAAATAGCTCATGTGCTACAGCATGGGCCCTTGTTGTTGATCTGTTGAGGGATATTTTATTTCATTTATGCAGATTTTTCATATTTATTTTTTCATTTGGCTGTGTCAGATCTTTGTTGTGGGATCTTAGTTCCCCCACCAGGAATCAAACCCAGGCCCCCTGCACTAAGTGTGCAGAGTCTTAGCCACCGGACTACCAGGGAAGTCCATGATTTGTTGTTTTTTTACGATTAATAGATACTTACGGTTTCTCCCCAAATCAAGCTTTAAACTGTTGAGACAGTTCCATTCCTCCTCTTCCCCTCAAGTCTCTGGCCCACAGGCATCTAGTTATGCTAGTTTCTTATGAGAGGGCCTCGAGACACTGGGCGCCTCATCAGGAAGTTGCATGTCCCTTTTTCCTTGTCTTAGTGCAAGTGCTCGCATACTAATACACTGCTCTGTATCTTGCCATTTTCCACTTAGCCGAGTATCTTAAAGGACCTTCCATTTCATTCTTTATAGTGACCTCACTGATTGCCAGTTAGCTTGTTTTCGGGCATTTACTTCTACAAACAATGCGTAATTAACTTCCTTGAATACAGAAGCAAAGCCAGTTCATTAAACACAACTTGACTAAGCGTGATTTTTTTTTTTTTTTGACTTCTCAGCCTGCAGCAAATTGGTTGGAAAAAGTGCAGCTCCATCTAGGCATTAGGAGCATACTGAGGGAAATCAAAACTTACAGCTTAAATGAAGCAAAGAAACAGAATGCTTGCTTTAAAAACACATAAACAACAGCAACAACCACAAAAAGCCTGTATAGCCCAGAGGCCAGCAGTCCAGCCTCCCTGATGTGCCTGGAAGATTTCATTTACTGAGGAATTATTGAGCACCAGTTGCATGCCAATCCCTGCCTGGCTGGCCTCAGTAGGGCCTTACTGAAGCTCCAGCTGAAAAGCACACCCTTTTTAAGGAGATAGAGTTTTGCAATATAGCCTTTGGAGAAAAAATTAGTGAAATGGCCAAAGTGAATTTCAGTTCATCGTGCTTTCAGGAGATAATCCTACTAGGGCTCTGCTGGGCTCGTGTTTTATTTACTGTTTTTCCGAGATGACAGGATGTTTCTCCAGCAGGAGGTGATTTCTTAGATTAACATTTCTCTTGAAGTCATACTTACACTGTTGCTTCTTGCAGCAAACTTATTTTCACTTTTCAAATATGATCATAAGAGAGGAAAATGTCATTTTAGTATCTCAAATGCTAGTCTTTATTTAGGATGAATGAACTTTGACTGTTACTGTTCTCTTGGCAGAACTCAGTAATCCATTTAAAATGCTTCCACAGAAGATAGGCCTGGGTTCATTGGGGCTTCCTCCACAAATATCCTCACCTTTCCACTTACTCTGAGTCCTGCATTAGTGTGACGAGATTGGAGAAGAGGGATTTAGGAATCCCTCTTAGGATTCTTACAGTCCTTTCTCAGGGAGGCTTGATTAAAACCACCCTGTCTTATGCTAGGAATGCGTGCAGGTCTCAGCATCTGACCTGAAGCTGGGAGAGGGAGGAGGTCTCTTTGAGGACTGTAGGTCTCTAAGATCACTGATACTGAGTATTTGTCACCTCAGAGCTCCCAGTTAATCTGAAAGTTTGACTTGCTTTTCATCTGATTGTGCTGGTGGCTGGCCTTAACGGTGTAAACACACTTGCTGAATAATATGGGGTCAATTTAATTCCATTTTTCCTCCTTATAGATTGGACCCATGGGTCTATTGTGTCCAGTTTCAGACTTCAGGATGAGATGGTCACTTGGAAGGTACCTGCTTACCTCATCTTTTTGGAAATCTGCAGTGAGACCAACGTCCAGGTCCCCATTCACTGTTTTGTTCTCACTTGTCTTGTTTACCCACAGATAATATGCCTAGTCTTGGTTTGCAGACTGATGGTTCCAGAGGTTGTGTTTATACAGACCCATTATTACGACCACTAGCACAACACTTGACGCGCAGGTGGCTGCTGCTGGGTGGTAGCACTGTTTTTATGTGCAGAGGCTAGCACTTGACTATTATTAGTGAGTGTTCTCTAGCTTTCTCTAAAGAAAAGAAGCCTAAGTTCATGTAATAGCCCCATTTCTATATCCTTGACCTGACCCACTTTTTCTGAAGGTTATGCTATGAAACCTCTTGAGTTTTACAGGGTAAAATATGTAAATAAACTCTTAACCTTGCCAAGCCTATAATTCTCTCCATTGTACGGTGTTTTGGAAACTGACCGTCATTCAAGGAAACCACAAAAGCCAATGGGGGCAGATTCATGCAGGTTAGTGTGGCAGGCCAGTTATTCCAGGGTTGATGGCTCTTTTCATTCTCACATGTTATGCATTGGTGGTGGGAATCAAAATCTGAAGATTATGTTCCTCTCCCTTTAATCACAGGCAGAGTTGTATTTCTGAAAGCCTCCTTTTGTGACTGCTGCTCTTGTTCTGAACTGTGTGTCACCTGTTTTGTGTGGTTCAGTAGCCGTGGGTACAATCATTCATGAACAAACACAAGCTCCGAGACTGCAGACGTCTGCAGGAGCAGCAGGTTTTTGAAGTTGTTGCCTTTCTTTAGCTCTCGGAGCATTCCTGAGTCTTGGGATTGACAGGTCATCGGTCTGACTGAGGTTTTTGACTGGCAGTGATGCTGCTGTGGTTGATAGAGCCAAGAGCCCTGATTTCCTGGGATCCACATGGAGCCACGTGTGCTGTGTTAGTGAGGGTGGGGGTGCATCTCCAGGTCTCCTTTGTCCTGAGCTAGTTGCAGTGTGTGTGTGTTTCAGCATGGAAGGCTGGTGAATGATAGTGGAAATGACCCGCAACAGTGACTTTATTTGGAGGATGCTGATTTTGGTGGTGGTGGTGGTTTGACTTGTTTCCAGAGAACATACTTTTAGGCTCAAGAGTCTAGGGGGTGGGCAGTACTATGTTTTGAAAACATGGCAGGCCTGTTTCAAAGACCAGTTAAACTGAGTGGATACTTGCAGTCTGCTGGGATGAGGACTTGGATACTTGAGGCACAAGCAGTGTGGATCATGTCCGTGCTCTGTATGTTTTCTGCCAGTGCCTGGATCAAAGTGGAACAGCTCAAGCCCTATCATGCACATAAGGAGGAAATGATAAAGATCAACAAGGGGAAGCGATTCCAGCAAGCTGTGGACGCCGTGGAGGAGTTCCTCAGGAGAGCCAAAGGGAAGGACCAGGTGAGAGGCCCCATGATTCTCACTTTGTGCCGACTCTGGACTGGTTATTTTTTGCATAGTAACTAACAGATTAAATATCACCCGAACCTGAAACTCTATTCTCATGAAATGCCAGTGGGGAGAGAGCTACTTCAGGTCTAAGGCGTCAGCATTTTGCTGGTCAGATTGAAACTCCATGCATCTGGTTGACCTTTCTGGAATAGATTGTTGGCCTCAGGAAAGTCGTTTGGACCCAGCAGAAGTCCCTCAGCTTTTGAGTACAGCACAGGCCTTCTCCCTTTTATGGAGGTTAGGAGCATGCCTCTGGGATCTGTCCACTGCCTGAAATGTAAATCCAGTTTGGGGACTGTGGGCAAATGACTTGAATTTTATTTTACTCTACTTGCCCAAATGTAAGCAGAGATGACAGCAGCGCCTACTTCATAGGATTCTCATGTGGATAACGCATGTATAGAAAGTGCTCACCACCGGGAGTGGCCCGTGTAAATAGGGGTCGCGATGGTAGCAGCCATTGTGGTGGTTATCACTATTATTATTAAACTTACAGACATCATCCCACAGTTCTGCTGATGACAAGAATCGGCGTAATTCCAGTGAGGAGAGAAGTAGGCCAATCTCAGGTGATGAGAAGCGCAAGCTTAGCCTGTCTGAAGGGAAGGTGAAGAAGAACATGGGAGAAGGAAAGAAGAGGGTGCCTTCAGGCTCCTCAGAGCGAGGCTCCAAGTCCCCTCTGAAGAGAGCCCAGGAGCAGAGTCCCCGGAAGCGGGGTCGGCCCCCCAAGGACGAGAAGGTTGGTTCTGTCTCTAGCTTCTGGGACTGGTGACTGTCCTTCGTACAGGGCAGAGTCGAGCTCTCCTGTGTGCTTCAGCTCCCTGAACGGACGTAGGGCCCCCTGCTCTGTGCTGCCCTAAAGAATTCTGCAGACAGGGAAAGGGTACTGCCTGGACGCACAGGCGTGAAATAGGAACACAACTCAGGCATTCGACCAGACACATGGTCAGGAGTAGAAGGGCCACTGAGCCTGCGTGCAAGGGCTGAGCAGGAAAGAAGGGAAGGGCTTCCACGGACGAAGGGCACAGCCCACATGGGCTTGATGTTGGCGGGCATAGTCTCAGTCCTAGTACAGGACGAGGAGGAGGACAGACGGGTAAAGGCAGCTTGTCACTAGGTCGTGGAGAGCCTCCAGGTCTGCTTAAGCAGTGTTGTACTGCCACGGAGTCAGTAGGGTGGCATGAAGGTGTTAGAGCTGGACGTGGAGGTGGCGGTGTGCGCCAGGCTGTGTGTTACGGGTCACAGCTGGCAGTGAAGGAAGGCTCAAAGCCGATGAGAAGGGTAACGTCAGGTGTGCATTCATAGTAGGATTTCCTTGGGCAAGGGGAGGGGGACGTTAGCAAATACTGAAAGGAACTATGTGAGAAGCACTTCAGAGGAGGAGTTGGTAAGATTTGGTAACTGGTTACATCTAGGGGATGATGAGAAAAGGGGAAAGGAGATGATTTCAAGTCTGTACCTGGAGAAACTTGCCTTTCTTCTGAGCAGAGGAGCTGGCTTTTGGGGTGAGAGGACCGGTTCTGTGTGTAATGACATTGAGGGATGTCTAGACTACCAGGGAGGCATCCAGGAACGTAGGATGGAAATGTTGGTGTGGGGGAGCGAATATCTAGAGAGGACATTAGATCCCAGAGCCCTGATTGTGGTTGTCTTGAGGGAAAGCCAGGAGAGAGGAGAGGGGAGGGAAGAAGTTGGCTTTGCAGAGAGCATGCCCACAACTCAAGGCTGGAAGAAGTGGGTGGAGCCAACGAAGGGAAGTGAGGCAGAAGTAACATACCTCTCACCTTTCCAGAAAGATCTGTGTGGGTCTTGGGAGCCAAAGGAGGAAGATTTGAGGTGGAGCAGGTAATCTGTCAGCACCCAGGGGAAGATTGTTAGAGCAGGATCGGAGACTGAAAGCCACATGGCCGGCACAGACCTGGGATGATGGGGCTGTGATGAATGCTGGATGTCAGATGGAGGCGCACAGGTTGAGACACCAGCGAGACCAGGCAGGGACGGGAAGAGGGTGCTTAAGCAGGAGACTGAGGCGAAGGTGTTAGGGTGGCAGCAGCTGCCGTCTGGCGAGGCTGTGCCCCACCCTCGGGCTCCCAGCCAACTTTTGCCAGATCCTTTGGTTTTTCTCAAGAGAAGCTGGAAATACAGATTTTAAGTGAAATGTTCCTATTTTAAGTATTAGAAGCTCATTCAAATTTTTACAACGCTTCTAAGTACGAAGGAGCATCACTCTGGACTACATTCAGCCTGTCGGCTGCCGCAGTACAACCTCTGTGTTAGAGCAGGCCCTTCTGGCTGCTCAGTGACCTAAGACACGATAGATGAGAGCAGCTGAGCGGTGGGGACCTCCGGCCAGAGTGAGGGGAGCTTAGAAACTGCCGGGTGTGGGGCATGAAGGATTCCAGGAGATGTGATCTGGATTGATCCGGTTGAGTTGATTTCCTGGGGACCCACAGAAATCTGGGCTGTCGGGTTTTATCTGTTCTCCAAATGCACAGTGTCTGGCATCTCACACCATGGATCTCACCACCTCCTGTGCTCACCCTGAAGAGAAACAGTTTCTTTGGGGGTAAAGGGAAGTATGAAGGAGAGGTAAGGAGGAGGCCCTGGGGTCTCCATGACCTGCTACAGCTGTGCGACCGTGGCCAGCTCCCTTCACCTCAGTTTCCTTGTCTGGTCATTGAAGATAACAGTGCGTCTTAGGTTTAAGAATTAAATGAGTAACACAAGCCAAGCAGATAAGACAGTGCCTGCAACACTATACATTTGACAAACATTGCACATTTATTATTTTTCAGCAGTAGCCTTTGTGCGGTGAGAGTGTGGTGGTTGTAGTGCACTCCTGGGGGCTACTGCCAGTCTTACGTGGAGGGACTCTTCTCACACAAGCGTGTGTGTTGCTATAGTGATTGTCATTTGGCTGCGAGCTCCTCACTGAAGCAGAGTGAGTAGTCTAGCTAGGCAGAGCCCCAGATGAGTGCTGTTCTGAGCTATAATCCTCTGTCCCGTGAGGATTAACGGAAAAGGCTGAGCTTGACGACAGGGGTGTTGATTACGTGTGGGAAGGCCAAGGCTGGGTTTGTGTCCAGCTGCACGGGGGAGCCATGCTCGGGGGGTGCACACTCACCCTCTCTCTGGGGCTCGAGTCCTGAGCGGAGAACTGGGACTCTGGGCACGGACCACAGGGCAAAACAGAACTATCCTGTGGCTCTCCTAAAAATCCAGACTCAGGCAGGGAGTCAGGGGTGGAGGCCTTTGCTCAGTGCTGGGTGGACAGCTGTGTTCCTGCTTTACTCTTGTTCTGTTGTTGTGGTCACTAGGCTAGTGACTATTTACATTTAAATTAATTTACATTCAACACAAAATCCAGTTACTCAAGTCACACTGGCCACGTGATAGGTGCTCCATAGTAACACGTGCCTAGACCGAGCGGATACAGAACACGTCCATCGTGACTGCAGCTTCTCTGGGGCAGCACTGCTCTGGGCTGCTTTGTTTCGTCTTGCACATCTCCACGCCGGTCTGGAGATCTAGGGATAAAGCTGTACAGCTCGTCTGCTCCTGCCCCTCTGCCCGGCTTACCTCGTGTCCCTGTCCCCATTTGCTGTCTCCCAGCCTCAGTGGTCCTCCTGACACTTCACCTCAGCTATCTAGTGGAGAGCTTGACCTGCTGCACTGAGCTCTTGACTCCCTGCCCCCACGGCGCCTGCCTTCTGTCTGGGGGAGAATGAACTCCTGGATCCTG
>NW_011494716.1:2098147-2101197 GCF_000754665.1 Bison bison bison | reverse complement strand
CTGACTGCCCCAGGATCTAATTCTGGCTTCATCACTTAGTGGCTCTAAAATGTTGGGCCGATCTCCTCACTGCACCACGTGGCTTCCTTAGTTTCTTTTCAGATACGATGGATTCCTTTTGAAGCCAGTACTGTTTTCCTAATGCTCGTTATTTGCAATAAGGAGTTTTCCCTGTGACCTGCTGATCACACTGCAGACCACAGTTGGTCTTTCAGGTTACCTCCATCCTTGAGGAATTTTGGCCCAGGAGCACATTTGTCATTCTGGACCAGAGAAAAGAGAACTTCCCTCTGTGTTGACAAAGACTTGCCCTGTTTCTCCCAATAAGACAGTCATCAGAGCTGTGCCTGGGGAGACCATGGAGCTGGCTAGGATAGTTTGGGGCAGAGTGTGACTAAAGGAAGCAAAGCAGTGAAGAGGGGCCCTCAATTGAGGGAGGAAGACAAGTGTTCCTGAGGTGCCACAGTGTTGTGACCACCTGTCTTTCCCTCTGTAGGACCTCAGCATCCCTGAGTCTAGTACTGTGAAGGGGATGATGGCTGGACCCATGGCCACGTTTAAATGGCAGCCGAACGTGAGTGAGGTAATGACCCCTCCCTTGGCCCATGACAAGCCCAGCCTCAGAGCTGGTTTCCCAGCCTGACTGTGTGGTGTGCTTTTCCCGACACTTTTTAATTGCCAATGAATACAGAAGTGTGCGAGTCCACCCTGGCGCAGGCTTGCTGTCAAGTTTATTTAACTCGCTCCAGACCGTTTGGCATACCCACTTAACCATCAGGTATATAATCACATATCCATGTTACAGGTTTTCGCTTTGGGGAGTAGTGTTGATTTTTACAAAAGTGGGATCATTCTGCAGTTTTTTCCCACTTGGTACTTTATAGACATACCTTGGTCACGTGCGCGGCTGTGATGTTTGGTCACCTGCACGCTGCCTTACCCTTGGTGTGGGTGCGCCCGCTGCTCCCCTGTTGCTGGGCCTATGTGTGAAAAGCCCTTGAAAGCCTTGCAGTCGTTGCTTCCTCCTTCCTGTTAATATTAACCCTCTGTGAGCATTTGGCGCCAGGTACGAGGGGTCCAAAATCCTATGACTTGGAGGAGCCTGAGAATTTGGCTTGGTCTGCTGGGTCATCTGAAGTGACTGGTGAATGCTGGATTTGAAAATCACTGGTACACTTTTTAATTATTTTTCCACAGTGTTTGGGAGTAATTTATACACCAGCCTGGCCGAAACATCCATTCTTTTCCACTTGAAGCCAGTTTTCCTCCAGTTGGAATGGGCATTGTTTATGAAAGGCTTAGAACCAGAGTGGGAAACAAGCTCCCAGGTAGTTGTAAGCTCAGCTCCCAAAGGTGTGTCAGCCAGGGTAGAGACTGGTTATCAGTAGGAGGTGACCTCTGGTAGAAGATAATTTGTTTTATTCAATCATTTTCTGATTTCAGCCTGTTAAAGATGCAGACCCTCATTTCCATCACTTCCTGCTCAGCCAAACTGAGAAGGTAAGCTTGTTCCTTGAGGTTCCTGATCCTCCCTTAGGAGCTAGCCTGAGGGGAGAGTGCTGCTTCACTGGAGCCTCACCCTAGTCCGCTGCCTGTACTCTGTCCAGAGCAACTAGTTAAATTTAAATCACGTAGAGGACCACTCATGAATCAGGCATTGTTAAGATTTAAAAGGAACCCAAAGAAGCTTTTAAAACTTCGTGGCTGTGTGCTTGAGACATTTGTGGTCGCCCTCAGAGTCTAGGACAGAAAGCCAGCCTCAGGAGCCGGCATCCACCCATGGGTGGCCAGTGCTGCTGGATGAAGGCAGTCTTCCATGAGCCCTGGGGGTCGGGGGCGGTTTCCCCAGGTGTCTCCCCAGGGCTGTCGGTTAGGCTGAGCCCTGATAGGATCTGCTGATGGTGTGTGACCTTGGAGTTGACACATCAGGATTCCAAGGCTGGGTACACTGACCATGCCTATAATTTTGGACATATAAACCTCTGATTTTCAGCGTCATCACCAGCAAAAAGCAGCTTGTAGAGCTGCATGAGAACTGAGTGGAGTAATGCAAGTTAAGTTTTCATGTGTTGGAGTTCAGCAAAGTTGGACACCAAATAAGTTTTGATCTTAACTTTCTGTTTTGGGTCTCACCTCAGTAGGGAAATAGTAACTAAGACCAGTTAAATGTTCAGTTTAATAAGTAATTTTTTTTCACTCCCTCTTTATTAGCCAGCTGTCTGTTACCAGGCAATCACAAAGAAGTTGAAAATATGTGAAGAGGTACGTAAGTTCTACGCCTCCTCACTTGTATTCTCACCAGGGCCTGGCATGGGCAGGCCGGCCTGACGACCTGTGTTTCCTCCCCCAGGAGACGGGGTCCACCTCCATCCAGGCCGCAGACAGCACGGCGGTGAATGGCAGCGTCACACCCACAGACAAAAAGTAGGGCCTTCGGGGGAGGGCTTCCTTGGGCTCTGGTTCTGTGGGGCTGGGGGTGACTTCAAGGCAGCTTCTTAAGGGTTGTGTCCCAGCCGTTGCTGGGACTAAGTGGAAAGAGAAAGGGAAAATTGTAATTCTTAACGATTTGCCTGGGAGTAACTTGACTTGCGGGAGACAGAAATTGCCCTGTACATTCGTACCATGAATTTGCTCACTAGTGAGTCTCCTAAGCAGGGAACACTTGGGTCAGTGGTTCTCAGACCTTCCTGAACCACCTGGAAGACCCTTCGTAAAGCACCAGTTGCTGGGCTCCACCCCTAGAGTTTCTGGATCAGTCAGTCTCAGGTGGACCAGTTCCCAGATAAGTGGCTGCTCATCAGGAGACCACACTTGAAGAACTCCTCACCTTGGCCCTGGTTGGGGCAGGTAGGAGCAAGAGATGAAGGCAGCCTGTTGTCCTGCCTTCCCCGTTCCTCCCAATGTACCTGCCGGCTGCCCTCCGCCCCACCCAGACAAGTGGGGAGCCTTGACTGCGATCCCCAGGCCTTAGCTGGCATCCACCCTCGCCTTTGCCTGTATTCTGATGCCCCCTTGTGCTTCTGAGTCGTGATGATGAGGGCTCTTAAGGA
>NW_011494716.1:2080173-2098047 GCF_000754665.1 Bison bison bison | reverse complement strand
TCTTAAGGAAGGAGCATTCTCCTAAAGAATGTCTGAATCTCCCATCTGAGTCTTCTGTGCGGTTCTTTCTCAGACTAAAACACTTTTTTTGTGCTGTTGAAGTCACTTGTTCAACCAGATATATTTGGTGAACTTCCATTGTGGTGTGAAGGAGCTGGAGGCATGTGCTAATTAAAGGAGGAATGGGTGTTGCCCATTAAATCAACGAGGAATGTGTTGGCTTATTTTTTTAAAAAATCCAACTCCAGGCTGAGGACAGAGTCCAGTGTTTTCTGCCATCACTCAAATCCTTTTTTATTACGAGTGTAAAGCCAGCTGCTGAGCAGATTAGCTGCGTTGCACCCAGTGCGCCTGGTCCACATTTTCCTTGCCTCAAGGACACCGCGAGCAACTGTCAGTGTGCAAATGCATATCCCCAGGTCTTCCGGGTGTCCTGGAACACTGAACAAAGGAAAGAGAATTAGTCTGTCATGATTTACAATCCTAGAGAAAACTGGTTGCCACCCACCCAGATAGCTGTGAATAACAGATTATACCTTTGGTGAGGAGAGTGGTGGGTTCCATTTTCAGCATTTAATTCAGGTAACTTAGAGCAGGCTAGACAGAGAACACGAGAAACATGAGAGTGTTGTATTCCCACAAGGATTGGGGAACCTTTGAGCCCGTTAGCAGAGGTGGCTGCAGATATGGCTCCCAGGAGACTGAAAATACTGAAGGATAACATCGGTCAGAGTGGAGAAGCTGCAGACAACATTAGAGCTGAGAGAGAGACAAGCTGGAAACAAGACCATGAGGTAGTAAATGAAGAAAGAGGCGTTGCTTAACCATGTCTTGTGCAAGGAGAGAGGAAGAATTGTAGGAACCAAGAAGAGACATTTGAGCAAGATAAAATCATCCATTGAACCATGTGGCAGCTATGAGCCCCAAGTTCTGGGGCTGCAGGAAAGAGCAGGCGAGCTGTAGCAAGTGCAGGTAAGCAGCACGTACTGACCACCTGAGTTTTAGTCACAGAAGGAGCATAACGGGCTTGCAGTTAGAAGGTGTGGGGAGAGTAGAGGACGGGCCCAGGTTGAGCAATGGGAAAGAGGTTCAGGAGAAGACTCCACGTACCGGGGAAGACTGACTCCAAAGAGCAGGTGAGGCTTTGAAGAGGCGTGGCGAAGCCCATCCCTGCTGACTGCATGAAGAGAGCAAAGGTGGTGCAGAGCCTGAAGCCAGGAAGGGGAGGTGAGCACCAGGACGTCGGCTTGTGCAGGCAAGGACGGTGGGGGCTCCGCACGTGTGGCGCCTGTTAACGTGTCATGGATCCCAGGGTGCTCGAAGTTGGCACCTCAAGGCCTTGCACCTGAGGTGGCTGGCGAGGAACTGTTGCATGCGCTGAAGATAAATGTCTGGCTTCTCACTGCAGTGGAGTCGTAAGCTCAGCCCCTCCATCAAAGCAACAAGGAAATGGTTGGGAAGACTTGCCATAACCTGTATGAGTCATACTTCTTGCAGTGGCAGTTGAGGGTTTAGAAATGCTTGTGTAAACTTCTGAGCACTTCTGAACAGGGCCAGAGTGAGAAAAGGCGCACTCTGCCAGCCCTCCCACTGGCTCTGCGGTCATGGTATCAGCACACTGCAGAGCAGTGTGCGTGGTGGACTGAGGTGAGGTTCCCCAGGTTTAAGAGGAACAGAGCAAGGGTAGTAGTCATAATCCCACCCTGTCCTCCCCTCCACCCTGTTCCCCACTCTGAACTGACCAGTCTGTCTTTCTAGGATAGGATTTTTGGGCCTTGGCCTCATGGGAAGTGGCATTGTCTCCAACTTGCTAAAAATGGGCCACACGGTGACTGTCTGGAACCGGACTGCAGAGAAAGTAAGCATTCATGGTGGCACTTCTTGGGTGTGGTGGGGCCTGGGCCTTGGAGTTGGGGCAACTAAGGATAGGAGTCGCCCTGCTGTCTCTGCTCCACGTTCTGTGTGCATGGAGTAGAAACCAAGCTCCAAGTCCAGGCAGGGGAGGATGCAGATAAGCCAGCATAGGATGCGATCATAAAAACTAAATATTGAAAATACCCAGGGGTATAACATGAAACAGAAATTTATCCGTCTGTGCCATTACCTGAAATAGGTAACAGGAGGTAAAAGAGAAAAAAACCTGTCAGGTTTTTCCGTGTGTGTGTGTGTGATGAATTCATTGATATGGAGAGTGCATCAGCAGATCTGCTTCATCTGAGTTAATGGCCATGCTCTGTTGTGTTTGGATTGTGTTAACAACCCTGTGCCATAGAACATTCTGCAGTGAAGGAGCTGTGCTGTATCTGCACTGGCCTCTATGAGAGCCAGTGACCTCATGTGGCTCTGAAATACTTGGATTCGTGGCTCACGGACTGAAGAATCGAATTTTAAGATTATTTCACTTAAAATTAAGCAGTCCTAGTGGCTACCACGTTGGACAGGACAGGTTCAGGAATTCTTCATCTAAGGTGGTCCGTGGCTTCACGGGGCCTGTGCGTACCCTGAAATGGAATTCCAAGTCTTGTGTAACGGAGAGAGGTCATGGCTCCCCTCAAGTTCTCATCCAGGAAAAGGTGAAGAACCATAATCTAAGTACCAGAAAAATAATTCACTGTGCTTGCCAGGGACAGAGAGACAAAGAAGGAACCAGCCTCTTGAGGAACAAGGTGTGGCTGAGCGTGTGTTTGTGAAGTGATGGGTGAGCATCCCATGTATGCAGCAAAGGGAGAGCTGGAGTGAAGGGAGATGGTAGAGCTGATGGATTTAGATTAACAAAAATGTTCCAGGCAAGGTAAGCAGTTCACTTGGTTGAAACAGTTATTCAAGAATAACAAGGAACTGGCTGGAGAGTAGGTGGAGCCTGGGAGAAAGGGCACTGAAGGCTGTTCTAAGAGATGTGGGCTTCAAGTGCTGGGCATGAGGTAGGCGTTGCAGGACCTGGGTCAGGAGTGAAATCCTGGAGACTGTTGGCAGATACTTTGTGATTCAAGGCCAAGGCAACCAGGAAATCTAGACACACACAGTTGAAGGACATTGGGAAACTCCAAGTGTATGTTCCCATTTGATAGAAGTGCCTCTGGTCAGCTTGTTTCCTTGATTGGAAAGCCTGTTAATAAACATGGCTATGCCTTTCAGATTAATTTATGAGAAGGCAGTACAGCAAAGCAGTTACAAATGTGAGTTTCGAATCAGCTGTTACCCTCTTTCTTCAAAAGAAAAAACCAGAAGAAAACAAAATTTAATATTAATATAGATCTTTTTAGAAGTCTAAAAGAGTTACCAAAGGAAAAGATGAATGGGTGTTGATACTACTTCCCACAACAACAAAAAAGAAAACTTGAAAACAAGGTTTTGTATTCTTAAATTTTCCCACTATCCTAACAATTTTTGTGTTTTTCCCTAGTTTTTCTGTGTGTGTGTGTTTTTATTGAAGTACAGTTGATTTACAATAGTACGTTAGTTTCAGGTGTACAGCACAGTGATTCAGTGTTTGTACAAGTTATGCTGCATTGAAAGTTATTATGAAATAATGACTGTTTTTCTGTGCTGCAAAATGTATCTTCGTAGCTTATTTATTTTATACGTAACAGCTTGTACTGTCCCCTACTCCTGTCTTGCCTCTCCCTGATTCCCTTTCCGCACTGGTAGTTTGTTCTAAATCTGTTTCTTTTTTGTTATATTCATTCATTTGTTTTACTTTTTAGGTTCCATATGTAAGTCCTGGAGAAGGAAATGGCAACCCACTCCAGTATTCTTGCCTGGAGAATTCTGTGGACTAAGGAGCCTGGTGGGCTACATCCATGGGGTCTCAAAAAGTCAGACACGACTGAGCGACTAACACACACATAAGTGCAGGTGTAGAGTATTTGTCTGTCTCTGTCTGACTTATTTCACTAAGCATAATAGTATTCTCTAGGTCCATCCACGTTGTTGCGCATGGCAGAACTTCCTTTTTTTTATGGCTAATATTCCTATGTGTGTATGTATACCACATACATACACACATAGTGTGAATGCATGTTCATCCATTCATCTGTTGATGGGCACTGAGGTTGCTTCCATATTTTGGCTTTTGTAGTGCTGCTTTGAACATGTGGGGTGCATGCAAATTAGTGTTTTTATTTTCTTTAGATATAAAACCAGGAGTGGAATTTCTTATTAAACAAATAGTTTAATAATGATATAAAGATTTTTAAATAGGTCACGAGACAATCAACAAAGGTATTAGATATTTTGTACTTAGAAATAATCAAAATGTATCACACAAAGAAGTTGCTATTTTTGTCTTGTTAAATCACAAGTAGGACAAAACGTTAATATATTTATGGGTACTGTGTTGTTTTTAAATAATGTATTCCATGCTGCTGATCTTATAAAACCATTTTCAGAGCCTGTTTTTTACCCTCAGTTCAGTTCAGTTGCTTGATTGTGTCCAACTCTTTGCAATCCTGTG
This sequence comes from Bison bison bison, assembly GCF_000754665.1. Classification (NCBI taxonomy): domain Eukaryota; kingdom Metazoa; phylum Chordata; class Mammalia; order Artiodactyla; family Bovidae; genus Bison; species Bison bison. The sequence continues at coordinate 2,093,594 of NW_011494716.1, read as the reverse complement.
GACTGCAGCACACCAGGCTTCCCTGTCCATCACCAACTTCCGGAGTTTGCTCAAGCTCATGTCCATTGAGTTGGTGATGCCATCCAACCATCTCATCCTCTGGCATACTCTTCTCCTCCTGCCTTCAATCTTTCCCAGCATCAGGGTCTTTTCCAATGATTCCTTTCTTCACATCAGGTGGTCAGAGTATTGGAGCTTCAGCATCAGTCCTTCCAAAGAATATTCAGGACTGATTTCCTTTAGGATTGACTGGTTTAATCTTACAGTCCAAGGGACTCTCAAGAGTCTTCTCCAACACCACCATTCAAAAGCATCAATTCTTCAGCACTCAGCTTTCTTCACAGTCCAACTCTCACATCCATACATGACCACTGGAAAAACCATAGCCTTGACTAGATGGACCTTGTTGGCAAAGTAATATCTCTGCTTTTCAATATGCTGTCTAGGTTGGTCATAGCTTTTCTTTCAAGGAGCAAGCGTCTTTTAATGTCATGCCTGCAATCACCATCTGCAGTGATTTTGGAGCCCAAGAAAATAAAGTCTGTCACTGTTTCCATTGTTTCCCCATCTATTTGCCATGAAGTGATGGGACCAGATGCCATGATCTTAGTTTTTTTAATGTTAACTTTCAAGCCAGCTTTTTCACTCTCCTCTTTCACTTTCATCAAGAGGCTCTTCAGTTCCTCTTTGCTTTCTGCCATAAGGGTGGTGTCATTTGCATATCTGAGGTTATTGATATTTCTCCCAGCAATCTTGATTCCAGATTGTGCTTCATCCTGCCCGGCATTTCTCATGATGTACTCTGCATGGAAGTTAAATAAGCTAGTTGACAATATACAGCCTTGACATACTCCTTTCCCAATTTGGAACCAGTCTGTTGTTCCATATCTGGTTCTAACTGTTGCTTCTTGACCTGCAAGAAGAAGTTTTACCCTTCTTGTTGTTTTAGTCATTAAGTCATGCCCCACTCTTTTGCAAAACTATGAACTAGAGCCCACCAGGCTCCTCCATCCATGGAATTTTCCAGGCAAGAGTTCTGGAGTGGATTGCCACTTCCTTCTTCAGGGGATCTTCCAGACCCAGGGATTGAACCTGCATCTCCTGCATTAGCAGGTGGATTCTTTACCACTGAACCACCTGGGAAGTCCCTTACATGTATTTGTTGGGGTCTTTTATAATTGGGCCAGGAGAGCCATTAGGTAAATTCAGATATGTCTCTCAGTGGGGCAAATAAGATACAAAATCATAGGTCCAAATTATTCTAAATACTTTTTTTAGTGCCCATAGAACAAGGAAATAGACCAAGATGTTAACGATATATTCTGTTATGAGATAGTTCAGGTGATTTTATTTTTTTAAAAAGAAGAGTTAGTGCTTTTTGTGCCGCACCCCGACCCCCACCCCGACCCGAAGCAATTCAATAGGAAGTGGCAGCCTGTTGGCCCTAGCCCTGCTTCCCCGGCTCACACAGCACTGGGCAGATTTCACCACAGCTGAGACAGCCACAGAGAGCTGTGGACAATTACTTTTCACGTCCCATTCTTGGTTCAGGAAGCCTCCAGCAGACACTTGTTTTGTGCTTCCTGTGGAGCAGAATGTGGAACGTGCATCCTCGGCACCAAGTTTGCAGACACACAAGACTGTCCTTAAGGGGCTCCCATCCACTTCCCCTCGAGCAGTCAGACCGCCTGCCTTGGGAGGCCACACAGGAGCACTGGGCGCTGTGTCTCTGGCCTGGCTAGCGTGTGTGTTGTGCACTGCCTGCAGCTCACATTAGGATCTGTGACTTTTGCAGTGTGATTTGTTCATCCAGGAGGGGGCCCGCCTAGGAAGAACCCCCGCTGAAGTCGTTTCAACTTGTGACATCACCTTTGCCTGCGTGTCGGACCCAAAGGCAGCCAAGGACGTAAGGATCCCTCCCTCCCCTCAGCGTCTCAGGTTGTGGCCAGGAACGCTGGCTGGCCTCCTCCCCTTGTCCCCTGCACACCGAGTGAGTGTCTGCATGTGGGGGGTTGGGTGTCCCATTTGGGGGCCATCTCCCATTGTGAAGGATGTTTGCGTAGACTGAACACAAGACTTCCTTTAATTCAGAACAAAGAACGACACTGACTGGGGTCCCTGAGGTCTGTGCTGAAATGGTTCCTGACAAGCTCACGTGTTCCTGGTGAGCTGGAAGCTTTGAGGCTGAGTGTGCCTTTGGTCCATGTGCCAAGTTCCTATATTTAGCTGTCACTGTATTTGTATGCTTTAAAAGTTCAAGTGCAGTAGTTATCTTGTTGAACTCGTGACTAAACTAATCCAGGTAAATCCAAAGAAGCCAAAAAATAAATACTGACCTTTCATCTTTTCAGTGGGAGGCTTTTATTAAAAAGAAATACACATATATTCTTTTTGAAGGTAAATGGGAACATAACATAAATTCTTCTCTTTCCCTTGCTTATTTACATGCTCTTCTCTTTTGAGCTTTAATAGCTTCTGTTTGAGAAATGAGCCAAAAAAAAATCAGCAGGACATTGACCTTAGATCTGAGGGTCACCTGGGTTCTGGCTGGGAGCCTGGGCTATTGCTTCTCCCTTGTGTCCCCACAGCTGGTGCTGGGCCCCAGTGGCGTGCTTCAGGGGATCCGCCCCGGGAAGTGCTACGTGGACATGTCGACGGTGGACGCTGACACAGTCACCGAGCTGGCCCAGGTAGCAGCCTCGTTCAGGCTGGCCCTCCAGCGTCCTTTCAGTTGGAGCCCAAGGCCCAGGCTCACCGCACCCCAGTGTGGGCCACATAGTTACTCCAGAGCCACAGCAGAGACTATGGGATTCTAGCCTGTTTTCACTCTCTGCCTTCAAGTCTACAGCTAGTCTGCATGGCTGAGACAGGAGAAGTGCTTCTTAGCTGGGAGAGGCGTCAGGTCCCGTAGCTGCTAGCCTCTCAGTTGGAAGCAGTCCAATCTGCCAGCAGGGTCTTTGTGGTTTAAATAGCTTTCTGCAGTTGATACTAGCAGGATATTCCCCCACCCTGAGCCTCTGGGCCAAGGTGAGGAGGTGGTGGTGACTTGTGGCCCATGTGTGTTCAAAGAGTGGCTGAAATCAAAGAAGGGCAGTGTCTGTCCTAGAAAGTGTGGTCGGCCAAACCATAGTGTGGTCGTGTTGCTGATATCTTTGTAATGGGAGCCTCTGAGGACCCCCAGCTCCTCGCTGTCTCCTGCGTGGGATTCGGGCATCTGGTGGAGGACAGTCTGCTGGTCCTCCCCCAGCATCAGCCCAGCACCTTGGTACACATGTCCGCTATGGGGCTCAGCGTGGAGGGCCTGATGCTCCAGCCCCTGTGTGCTCCTTGCTTCCTGCCCAAGACCTTCGTGAGAGGCACAGCCTCCAGAAGCTGTGACTTTTCTTTCCAGGTGATTGTGTCCAGGGGGGGCCGCTTTCTGGAAGCCCCGGTCTCAGGGAATCAGCAGCTGTCTAATGATGGGATGTTGGTGATCTTAGCGGCCGGAGACAGGGGCTTGTATGAGGACTGCAGCAGCTGCTTCCAGGCAATGGGGAAGACCTCCTTCTTTCTAGGTAACACGCCTGCCCACCCGTCAGGCCACTGCAGGCCTGGAGGCTGGGTGGGCCACATCCCCTCTAGACCACCCTGAGGACAGCGTCAGTCCCGCACGGCCTCTCTGCCTGGGGCCCCCGTGGGAAGGTTTCTTTGACTTGCACAGTCAGTGCCTGCAAGGAGGAAGAGCCAGAAGGGTCAGAGCCAGTTCTGTCAGGGGCAGGTGAATGGGGCCTCCCCTGGGTGTAGAGGTGGGTCCGAGCAGGGGTGAGGGTGGGCAAAAAGTCCCTCCCCGTGGGATTCCTGGGTGTGACCGCAGTTCTTTGCCCTGGGCAGGTGAGGTTGGCAACGCAGCTAAGATGATGCTGATTGTGAACATGGTCCAGGGGAGCTTCATGGCCACCATTGCAGAGGGGCTCACCCTGGCCCAAGTGACAGGCCAGTCCCAGCAGACACTCTTGGACATCCTCAATCAGGGACAGTTGGCCAGCATCTTCCTGGACCAGAAGTGCCAAAGTAAGTTGCCTTTGACCGCTCTTGCTGCGTTTTAGTTTTGGTTCTAGCTGGGGAGCTGGGTCAAGCAGCCATCACAGAGCAGTGTCTTCTTGGGGAGCTCCTTCTGTGTGAATGACACATCCTCTCCAGTCAGTCTGGCCCCCAGTCAAAGTGAAGTGAAAGTCGCTCAGTCGCGTCTGACTCTTTGCGACCTCATGGACTATACAGTCCATGGAATTCTCCAGGCCAGAATACTGGGGTGGGTTGCCTTTCCTTTCTCCAGGGGATCTTCCCAACCCAGGGATCAAACCCAGGTCTCCCTCACCGCAGGCGAATTCTTTACCAGTTGAGCCACAAGGGAAGCCCAAGAATACTGGAGTGGGTAGCCTATCCTTTCTCCAGCGGATCTTCCTGACCCCAAAAATGAACTGGGGTCTCCTGCATTGCAGGCAGATTCTTTACCAGCTGAGCTCTAAGGGAAGCCCCGTAGGATTTGGGGGTGCAGGCTGGGAACTTGTCTCTTGGGTGTCTGAGGAGGAGGAAATGCTAGGTGTTGAGCCCTGACAGTGCTCCAGATGTTTTCTTATTTAGGATCCTTTTAATTCTTCTGGTGGATGCCTTTCCCTCCTCAGATATCCTGCAAGGAAACTTTAAGCCCGATTTCTACCTGAAATACATTCAGAAGGATCTCCGTTTAGCCATTGCGCTAGGTGATGCCGTCAACCATCCGACCCCCATGGCTGCTGCAGCCAATGAGGTAACTGCAGGAGGCTGTGGGTGGGGCCTGCAGAATTCCCTTGTCTCCCTTGCACTGCCCCTCTGCGACCTTGCCTTGGCTTGGCTGTGTCTGACCTCTCCAAGGGGGAGTCTTAGGTTGTTGGTTTTAGGCTTGTGTGTCTCCTCCAGTCCATGCTGACTTCTCTGGGAATTCTTTGACCTGTGGGTTACTTAAAAGTGTGTCAAATATGAGTAAAAATCCTAAAGGATTTCCTAGATATCGAGTGGTTATTGATTTCTAATGTATCTTTGTGGCCAAAAAATACACTCCATATGGCTTTTAACTCTGCATCGATTCAGACTTGTTTTGTGGCCTAGCAGATGGTCTGTCTTGGTGGGTGTGCCATATTCACTTAAGAAGACTGTTTTGCATATATCAGTTAGGTCGAGATAGCTGGTAGTATTTTTTCAGATCATCATTACTGACCTTTTTCTCCAGTTCTTTTAATTGCCAAGAAAGGGATGTTAAAATCTCCAACTATCATTGTGGGATTATTTGTTTCCCCTTTAATTTTGTCCATTTCACTTAGTATCTTTGGAAGTTTTTGTTATTGGGCTCTTAGCCGTTTATGATTGTACTGCCTTCCTGATGAATTTGCCCTTTTGTTATTAAGAAGTGTCCATCTTGATCTTTGTCTTGAAGTCTGTTGTCAGACTTTCATATGGCCACTATAGCCTTCTCAGGATTACAGTTTCCGTGTGTTATATCTTTTATTTCAATCTGATAGAAGTATAACCTTTCAGAACAACAGCTGAGCAATATTTATCTTTGAATTGCAGTAAGAACCACATTTTGTGAGACACATATATAAATCATGTGGATTCATTTTAGAAGTTCTCTCTTCCAAGTGCTATAAGCTGTATACATTTTTATCCAAGTTAAATAGAGGTCTCTAGTGGCTTTTCCTGTAGAGGCAAAGAAATACAGATACACAGTACTGGGGAGCTCCCTGAGGGTCCAGTGGTCAGGACTCTGTGCTCCCACTGGTAGGGGCCTCGGTTTGATCCCTGGTTAGGGGACTAAGGTCCCACAAGCAAGCTGAGCAGTGCAACCAAAAATCAGTAAAAAATACACAGCACCATTCTTCAAACCTGCCTTTTCATAGTTGACTAATCTTCAGTCCTTGAATTCTGTGTCTCTCTCTTCCTTGTCTGTCTGAACATCTGAGTACTTACTTCACTCTTCCAGGCTGCAGTACAATTTCTGGTTCCTCTTGTCTTACCTTCAGGTTCTCTCTTGGCAGTGAAGTTCCTGGCTGTTGTATAGTTTTTCGTTGATGAGTTTGTCTGTAACTGGTTACTTCTGAAGGGTTCTGTGGTATCTTGTGTTGGGAGCACTTCTCTGCCAGGTGGTCTCCACTTGCCCCTCCCTGACTCTACAGGATTCATGGACTTGGAAACAGACATTTTGGTTCATTTCTCAGTGGAGCATGGTGGTTTCTGGCCATTTAGATGTTGTGAGTTTAGGTTTTCCACTGTTTTGGAGTTCAGGATCTTAAGGCTAAGTAGTCCACTACCATATGGACTTTGTCTTGAAGTCTGTTGGTGTGTGGTTGAATTTGGAGCTAGTGTTTTATCATTTGATTGCCATTTGTCCCCCTGGCTTTTGTCTGTCTCTTTCTCCTTTCTTTTGGAACATTTGAATGTTTTTTAGGATCCCATTTTTTATCTATTGGTTTTTTTTATGGCTTTTTTTTTTAACAAGTGCATCATCTTTATTTTGTCTTTCCTCTCGGGATTACTGTATGCATCTTAACTTCACGTCCTAGATTGGCCCTCTACGGAAAATGTGTATCCATTTACCACTTCCTCCCTCTCATCCTTGGAAGTGGCTCCTCAGCCTGGACACTGCTGACACTTGCTGTGGGAGCTGTCCAGTGCATTGTAGCATCCCTGTCCTCTACCCGCTGGATGTGACTGCACCCCCTTGGCTGATAGGAGATGTCTCCAGACATTACCAGATGTCGCTCCAGGTGGAGAGCAAAAGGACCCCAGGTTGAGAACCCTTGCTTTAGTGTACAAGTGTCCTATATTTTATGTTTGCTTTTATTTTAAGCCCACCATTGTTGGAGTGTCTCGCTTTAGTAACCATATGAATTCTAAAGATATTCAGAGAAAAGATGTTTCTGTTTCTCTACCATTTCCAGTTCTTTCCTTTCCTTTCTGAAGAATTGAATTTCTCTCGGTATTGTTTTTCGTTCAGCTGGAAGAACTTGCTTTAGCATTTCCTGAACACAGGTCTGCTGGCAACAATTAGTTCTCTTTTATCTGAAAAAGGTCTTTATTTAGCCTTTGTTCTGAGTTCACAGCTATACCTGAGCTGTAATGGACATCAATCATGATGGCTCCAACTGAACTATGTTTAAAAATAGAAAAAAAATACACTTGTGTCCAGCTGCATTTTTTCAACATGACTGGACATGGGCCTGCCCTGATTGAACGATGGCTTTTTTAAGTTTTCTCACACTGTTTCATATTCACCTGGTACCTTTGGAGTGGCTGTTTGTTAATTGCCAAGGACCATTCTAGGCTCTGGGGACATAGTACAGCCCCTTCTCTTCCTTGTAGAGGTTACATTCTAATGGAAGGAGGCACAAGGTAAGCACATAAATGTTTCAACAAGGAAGAATTCCAGAAGGTTAGAATTGTGAATAAAATGGAACAGAGTCAAGGGATGGAGGTGGTCGAGTAAAGTGGCGCAGCTGGTACTTCAGATGGATGACGGGGAAGGCCCTGGAGCTGACGGGGCAGGACAGGGGCAGCAGCCCAGAGAGAATGGGGAAGGCCTCGGAGCGTCTTCAGATGAAGGGATGTGATTGTAATTACTAACCAGTGTTGAGCCCTGAGCACTTTACATCCCTCAGTCCATTTAACCTTCACTGTAACCCTGTTAGCCTCCCCATGAAATCAAGAAGCAGTGCTGGAGGCACAGAGAAACTGAGGTACTTAGTCCAAGGTCAGGCCAGATGTGGGAGATCCAGGAGTCACACCCAGACAGCCTGGGGTCCAGAACCTACCCACCTAACCACACCTAGAACCCCTCTAGGAAGCAGGTCTTCTGTAAGTCAGCTCTGTGGCCAGACTAAACCTGTGTTGTTTTTTTCCAGGTGTACAAAAGAGCCAAGGCACTGGACCAGTCTGACAATGACATGTCTGCCGTGTACCGAGCCTATATACACTAAGTCCTTGACCCCAACCCACCCCTGTCTTCCCTATGACCCCCTCTTCCTCACATGGAGTTGGGGTCCTGGGACTTAACTCTGGACCAGTCCACCTGTCTCCATCTCCTTTTATACAGACTTTGAGACTTGCCATGAGCACAGCACACAGCATCGCTCCTCCCCTGGAGGTCCTGGAGAGAGGAGGGGTGTCAGCAGGAGTGGCCTGTGGGGAGGCTCTTGAGCTGGGCACTGGCCATGGACTAGGTGGCTGTGTGTTCTCACACACACACACCCCACACACAAACACACACACACCACACTGGCTCTTGCCCCAGGATAGAAGCTGCCCAGAAACTGCTGCCTGGCTTTTTTGTTTTCCCTTCTTCCGAGCTGTCTTATCTCCGACCCTTCCAGTTGAGGAACTCAAGTCAGCAGTGAGAACTGGAAGCTTTCCCACTGCTTCCCTCAGAGTGAAGAGGCTGTGGTTCTGTCCACTGTCCCCCACTGGATTCCACGCGGAGAGGAGCTCTAGGCTACGATGAGCCAGCAAGACTCTTAAGCAGAGGGTCGCATGGCCCCTCCAACCTCAGGTGACCCGCTGATGAGGATTGTCACGTTTAAGCTACCAGTGTGCAACCAACTCTCCATAAATGCCTTTGTGAGCTGAAAAGAGATGGACACAGTCAAGCAAAGACAGGCCTCTGGCTTTCCAGGGAAAGCGACAAACAGCCCACCCTAGGCAAACCTCCTGGAAGCCTGCTCTCCTCACTGCTTTTGCGCACCTGTCCCAGATGTCACTGTCACTGTGGAGCCTGGGCTGGGATCCGACTTCCTCACCAGGCTGTTGTAGTATTTGGATTTGCATTCCAGCCCTTGGGAAGGGGTCCTGAGGGCAACCACTGAGGAGTGAATGGGGGAAGGGGCTTCCTTCCTGTTTCCATTATGCCACAGACCCTCCACCTGGTTCTGAAGAGCCACTCTGACCCAGGTCCCCTCACAGCAGTCCCCCCTTTTCCAGCCTGTCCCTGCACAAGTCCTCTGTGTGCCCACCTCTCTCCATTTGCCTCCCTTCCCCCTTTCCTCCCATGGAGACAGTATTTCATTCTGTCTGTTCCTCCGTTGGTCCATACCCAGCCTGACCAATGACGACCATTTCTTAGGCTCTGCTCTTGAAACAGAAATGAGTGTCTTCACTTAAGCCAGCAGCTTGGTCTTCGGTGCTTTCAGGGCCCTGGGGTCTGTCAGGAGAGAAGAGGAGGTCTAGGCTTGACATTACCAGAGCTCACTGACCCTCAGAAGTGAATCTGAGCATTTCTCCTTGGATAGGGGACCAGAGGGGCTTGGAACGTGGCATGAGAACAAGGAGAAGTCACCCAAAGGATGTCAGTGTTCTCTCCCCCTGCATGGGTTGGATTCTCCAAAGTCAGGCTGTGCGGAAGTTCAGCATTTGTAGTGAATATATAGTGATAAACACAATTTGAGGTGGCCACGCTGGTGTGTGCCCCTCCCCCCTCGCAGCTTTGGCCCTTTTCCACTGATCCGAACCCAGGATAGGGGATCTCAGAAAACATGGGGGTGGGGAGGGCAGGGGAGATGCCTGTGGTTTTTGACACAGTTGTTAATTTCACTGGGATTTTGAATTCTGTATGAACACAAAGCCTGTTCTAATCCTAGCGGGACACGGGGGTGGGGGTGGGGGAAGATGCTGTAATGAAACTGGTTAGTCAATGTTGTCTTAATATTGTTGACAATTCTGTAAAGTTCCTTTTTATGAATATTTCTGTTTAAGCTATTTCACCTTTGTTTTGAGATCCTTCTCTCTTAAAAGGAGAAAATGTGACACTTGTGAAAAGCTTGTAAGAAAGCCCCTCCTCCACCACTCCCCTTTTTTTTTTTCGTTTAAACCTTTAAATGACAAATCTAGGTAATTAAGGTTGTGAATTTTTATTTTTGCTTTGTTTTTAATGAACATTTGTCTTTCAGAATAGGATTGTGTGATAATGTTTAAATGGCAAAAACATGATTTTGTGCAATTAACAAAAAGCTACTGCAAGCAAAATAAAAACGTTTCTTGGTAACACAACTGTGACCTTGGTGGGGTGGTCTGCGCCCTGACACCGAGCACCACGCGGGAGAGGAGGGGGTTGTCCCTCCGGGACCAACGGAGCTAGGAGACAAGACCGGGGTAGAACAGGCTACCCAGGCGGCCAGTCGCCGGGTGCGGCGAGAGCTAGCCATACCGTCGGCCAATCGCCGAGCGTGCCCAGTACAGGGCGTCCTATCAGAGCCGAGGAGGGGCGGGACGAGCGAGCGCCGCGCCCAGGCGGGTGAACGGCTGCGGATGCTGCAGCCAGAGCTCGCGGCGCCGCGAGCTCTGGCTGCAGCCGGCGGGGGGCAGGTCCGCGGCGCTCGCGGCGTGCGAGCTGGACGGCGTGGCGGGTGCCCGCGCAGCCAATCGGCGGCGAGGGTGGGCCCGGGCGCCACCAGCTGACCGCGCACCCGCGACGGTCGCTGGGCAGGGAGCGGCGGCGATGGCGACCGTGATGGGCAGCGACGGCGGCGGAGCGGGCGGTGCTGGTGAGGCGCGCGGGCCGGGCCGGGCCGGGCCGGGCCGGGCCGGGAGGGAGGCGGTCGTGGGCCGCGGCGGCTGACAGCGGGCCTATCCCCTCAGGAGGAGGAGTTTCGCTGGCTGTTACACGACGAGGTGCATGCCGTGCTGAGGCAACTGCAGGACATCCTCAAGGTAACCTCGAAGACCTGTGCGGGCGCCCACCCTCCCCCAGCGCGGCTACCTCCTCGGCCTCCTGAGGCTGCTGCGTACCCGACGCGCGGTGTTCAGACCAGGCCCTGCCCTCAGGCCCCGGACTCAGTCCTAGGACTTAAAAAGCGTCTACCCCGGGGCGCCAGCAGATAATTACCCAGTTCCACAAGCCGTCCTGCCAGGGCTGCGGACCTGGTTTGAGCCCCGGAGTCGGGGAAGCTACTCTTTGAAATTGACGTTTAACTTCCTATCTGAAGGACCCAGCATTTTGACCTCAGCCAAGTCCTCGATCTCTTTGGGCCTCCCCTTTGCAAAAGGGAGATAGCAGTACCGCCCTCAGGGCTGTTGTGAAGATTAAAAAAAATAGCCAATGGAAATACAAAAAAATGTCCAGGCGGTGCCTGATAAGGCCAGAATTACCGGTTGCCATGACTACTGTCTTGCCAGACTTTGCTCCCCACTTACAAGCTCGTCAACCAAACGGGGAGGGTGTCTCTGGGTCCTCTATCCTGTATGGGACACACGGTAGACCCCCAGAGAATGTAGAAGGAGCAGGTATGGGTTCAGGTAGGAACTGAAACTGGCCGTGGGGGAGGGGCCCTGGGAGCGGAGCTTATGGAGCAAAGGCTGGGCTGGAGTCGGTGAACTTTATTTACCCCACTCCCCTTTGCCCCCCAGGAGGCCTCGCTCCGCTTCACTCTGCCAGGCTCAGGCACCGAGGGGCCCACGAAGCAGGAGAACTTCGTCTTGGGCAGCTGTGGGTGAGCCTGGGCTGGGTGGAAACCGGGGTGGGGTTGAGGGGTGGACTTCTGGGAGGAGGGACCCTTAGGGATACCTTCTAGGACTGGTGGTGTGGCCACGGCCCAGCCCTGCAGACTGATTCCAGCTCCAGCGTCCAGAGGGTGTGCAGTGGGACAGGCTGGACTATCCTGTGAGAGCCCACTGAGAGGCTGGGGTGGTGGGGCAGCTGCAGGTGCTGCTCTGACCCCCACGTGTTGTAGCACAGACCAGGTGAAGGGCGTGCTGACTCTGCAGGGAGATGCGCTGAGCCAGGCGGTGAGTCCCCCGGCCCCTGGCCCCTTCCCATGCCACCAGAGCAGCCAGCGGGCAAGAGTCGGGGGGTGGGGGGAGGCCTCCTGCTTTAGCTCAGCTCTGCCACCCACTAGCTGTGTGACTCTGGGCAGGATCCTTGACCTTTCTGGGCCTCGGTTTCCTTGTTTGAAAATGACAACAACCCCCGTAACCTGCTTCTGAGATTGATGTGTTACTCCATTGAGAGGTGGGTGGTGGGTGGTGCTTTGCACACGGCACTACCTATAGCCTGGCCCCGGGGTTAGGCTGGCCCCAGACCAACATCTTAACTCTCTCTGCACTTGATCCTGTAGCCGGTGCCAAGGCCTGGGGGAAGGTCCTCCTCCTCCTCGGGTGGGCATTACGTCCCTTGGCACCTGCAAATGTTCTCCATCTGCCCACAACCACTCACCTCCTCCCTCCCAGCAGAAGCCACCTTTCCCTTTCATTTCTTTGTGGTTCCTCTTGGCCTGAGTTCCTGTTTCCTGTTCCCTGTTTGCCCCAGCCCAAATGGCCATGTTCTTCCCCCTCTCCCACATGGAGTGGCTCGGGCCCGAGCCAACACACACACAGTTTCTGCCCCCTGGCTCAAGGGCTCAGAGTGGCCAGCGGCAGGAGGACATCCTTCTGCCCGGCTTAGCCCACCCTTGCCTGGCAGGACGTGAACCTGAAGATGCCCAGGAACAACCAGCTGCTGCACTTTGCCTTCCGGGAGGACAAGCAATGGAAACTGCAGCAGGTAACTGGGCCCTTCCCTGGCTGGGGCCCAAGGCACAAGGGCAGGTAGGAATAGGCCCTTGCAGCGCTGAGGCCTCCAGGGCTGGCCGCTGCGGGGCCTTGTGGCTGCAGTAGGCTTACAAAGATGTTTCCTAGCAGTGCAGCTGGGGTGGGCAGTGCCTGGTCTCCTAGCCTGTCCTGTAATTGGGTCTGGCTTCTGCCACCTCCCTCTCCCCTCTCACTGGCCACCAGCTGTCTCCACTTCACGGCCTTTGCTTGGGCTTGTCCCTCTGCCTGGAGTCCACTCCCCCAACTTTTGCCACTGCACAGGCTTCAGCTAAAGAGTTGCCTTCCCTCGCCGCCGCCCGCCCCCCAATCACCTTGTTTCCTTGTGAAAGCTGAGCAGTCTATTATCTTGTGCCTTTCCTCTGTTACCCTCTGTCCTCCTTTGGAAAGTGAGCTGCAAGGGACCGGGGACTGAGGCCGCCTCACTGCACCAGCCAGGCCCGGCAGGCGGCACCCACCCCAGCCCTTCTAGGAAGATAGGCCCCCTCAGGGTAGGGATCCTAGGTTGGGCCCCCAGAGACCATGGGTGTTCTGAGGCTGGCACCTTTCCCTGCCGAGGCCAAGCCCACTGACCGCTCAGTGGGCCCTGCTTTTAGATCCAAGATGCCAGGAACCACGTGAGCCAAGCCATTTACCTCCTCGCCAACCGAGATGAGAGCTACCAGTTCAGGACGGGAGCAGAGGTCCTCAAGGTGAGCCACCTCAGGAGTGGGAGAGCCCGGTTCCCTGACCACCGATTGGTCCCCTGGGAAGCTCTGCCCCCACCCTCAGGTGAAGCTGAGCGTCAACCCTTCACCTCTCGGTGTACACCATGTCCTTCCAGCCAGTTGAATGGCTCA
>NW_011494716.1:2057578-2080073 GCF_000754665.1 Bison bison bison | reverse complement strand
TGGCTCACGGCCCAGGCCCCAGAAACAGATGTGGGTTCTGATCCCAGGGCCTGCACTATGAGCCAGGCCACCTCAAATCCCTTACTTAGCCATTCTGTGCCTCAGTACCCTCACCTGATAAAAGGAGGGGACAAGCTGTCATGCCTGCCATCATGACAACGCGGGTGACGTTGCTTCTAGTAAGCACCCAGTAGATGGGAGCTGCAGGTATTACTGTCAGGAACAGAAAAGCTTCTGTAATTAACAAAGTGAGTCCACGTGGTGTGAAGGGACAAGATGAGCTCAGGTTCCCTGAGTTCACGCTTTAGCCCTGCCTCCAACTTGCTGTGTGTCCTCGGGTGGTTTGCATGCCATCTCTGGGCCTGATATGAAAACTCGAAACCAGATGGACCAAAGTCCCTTTCAGAACTGTGAGTGTCCTTTGGGGTGTAATGTGCAGCCCAGTAATTCTGCCTTTCCCAGGAGCCAGGTGACCCCAGCAGCAGCTGGGTGAAGAGCTGGAAGCAGTGGGCACTGGGTCTCTGAGAGCTTTGCTCCCACACAGAGGGAGGAGATGAGTCTCCAGAGGTTCCACCATTCCCCAGCCGTGCGGCCTTGGACCTATGGAGCTTCAGTTTCCTTCTTCACCTGTGAAAACAGGGCTCCTGTCCACCTTAAGGCCTCAACTCACCCATCCCAGTGCCTCCTCAAGGAAGCCCTCCCTGACTCCTTACACCCAAACTGAGTTAGGGTCCCTCCTTGTAAGCTCCTTCACTGCCTGAACCCTCATCCTCAAAGCCCTTGGCCCCCTGGGACTGACTTCCGGGCTCCTCCACCCCAATTGGACCAGGACCCCGGGTCCCAGACGATAGAACCTTCCGGATGGGTGGTCAGCAGCACAGATGTCCTGCCCCCACCCCCAGCTGGAGTCCGATCAACTGCATCTTTAGCAAGCCCCCTGCTGCAGAGGTTCAGGGCCTGAGTCTGTGAGCCCCAGGGAAGGAATTGGGAGCTCCCGTAACTTGGTTCCTCCTGATGGGGCTGCCCTGGCAGCCACTGTGACCAGCTCTCCTCCCCCAGCTGATGGACGCCGTGATGCTGCAGCTGACCAGAGCCCGCAACCGGCTCACCACTCCCGCCACCCTCACTCTGCCAGAGATTGCTGCCAGCGGCCTCACGGTCAGTGCCTCAGGCCCACCCCTGCTCCAGGAGAGGCGGGAGGGACACAGGGGTGCCAGGGCGTCCTGCAGGCCCCAGATTGTTGACAGAGTTCTCTGTGCGGTTTTCTTGGATTGGGTCTTTGGCTTCCATTCTGAATCCCCAAAATATATCTCCCCCCACCCCTCAGACGGGTCACTGGTGTCCAAGCCCAGTGGTGCAGTAAGTTACCCGGAGCACCTGGCAAGAATCAGAAGGCCCCAGTCCACGGGCTGGGGACTGGGATTCCCCCCATAATGGTTGGAGGGGCGGGGGTGGGACATGCCTGCTGGCCCTCATCCCCCCTGGATGCCCGGCCCTCCCCCAACAGCGGATGTTCGCCCCCACCCTGCCTTCTGACCTCCTGGTCAACGTCTACATCAACCTCAACAAGCTCTGCCTCACCGTGTACCAGCTGCACACCCTGCAGCCCAATTCCACCAAGGTGAGCCCCCACCCAGCCTGCCCTCGCCCGCCCTGTGGTCCCAGGCCTGACCCCACCTGATGCTTTCTTGTTTAGAACTTCCGCCCAGCCGGAGGCGCCGTACTGCACAGCCCCGGGGCCATGTTGTAAGTATGCTACCTGAGAGGGGTCTCAGGAGCGCCCCCGCCCCTCCTAGGGTGGGGCCCTGGCCCTCTGGGCCGCCCTCAGGGCCCCTCTCGTCTCCCCTCAGCGAGTGGGGCACGCAGCGCCTGGAGGTGAGCCACGTGCACAAGGTGGAGTCAGTGATCCCCTGGCTCAACGACGCCCTGGTCTTCTTCACTGTCTCCCTGCAGCTCTGCCAGCAGCTCAAGGATAAGGTGGGGACACGGGGTCAGGGCCGGGCTGGACCTCACCCCGAGGAGGCCAGCCAGTCCACGGGCCATTCAGCCCCTTTTGGGGTGGGGGCGGGGATGCCAAGGGCTCCTTGTGTGTCTCCAAAGCACCCCCTGATCTTAAGATCTGTTACACTCTCTGTGCACACCAGTCAGGGGTGGGCCATGATGTCACTCAGTAGCACTGTCTTCCGGCTGCTTGGCCCTTGGGTGACAGGCTGCAGCAGGGCAGATCCCCGGCCCGACCCCTCATCACGTCCTCCGTCTCCCTCCTCCCCAGATCTCTGTGTTCTCCAGCTACTGGAGCTGCAGGCCTTTCTGAACAGAGCGCCCAAGAGCCTGTCCCCTGGGAGCTGAGCCCAGGACGTCCATCCTCCCTACACACACCCCACCCGAGCGCCGGCCAGGGCCGGGTACTGCAGGCTATTTATTTCCCCCTTCACACGACCCTGCCTGTCACCCCTGCACAGACAGGATGGAACACGATCCGCTGGGAGGAAGGGACGCCGATGGGCTTTTTGTTTTGGATGGGGGAGGTGAGGAGGCACAAAGTGGCCTCCAGTCCACACCCTGGCCTCCCGACAGGGCAAAAGCCTCTGGACTTGGGCTGGAGCCAGGCTCTCCTTCCTTCCCCCTTCACCTTCTGCCTGGCCCCACCCCTAGGAGGGCGAGGGGCAGCCACACACCCCCTCACGCTTGAGCCTGAGGGGTGGGCTGGGAGAGAATAAGGACAGAAGCCCCCCACCACAAGCTATAGTGTCCTTGACTGCATTCACTCAGCAGCCCTGGTGGGGTGTCCAAGAAATAAAGATTGTCCGACTTTGCCTGGAGCCCTTCTGTCTGTCTGTCTGGGTGGGGACCTGGCCAAGGGCCCCTGATAGTGAGCCAGGCCGAGTACCCAGAGACTTGGCCTCCCAGGTACTGAGGGGCTGAGTGGGCTGGTGAACAGACAGTGGCTGGGTGGCTACAGCATGTCACCTAAGGTCTCCTGGTAACAGCCATGCCAGCTGAAGGCTGGGGAACCCAGTAGGCTCTCGGTGAAGCCGTAAGGACCCGCACTGCCCACCCTGATGGGACGAGCTCTAGACTCAGGCTTTGGCTGAACAAGGTTTTGTTATTACTCTCCAGCAGGGCAAAGACAGGGAGGCAGGGACTGTCCGCATTAAGGGTCCAGGCGAAGTTATCAAATCCCTGGGGTAGGGGTGGATTCCTGCAAGAGAGGCACAGTCGGGCCAGTGACTTCACTCCTTGGCCCCCTGCCCAACCTACTGCAGCTCCTCGCTGTCCCAGTGCCCGCCCGGCCCTGGTGCTCGGAACTCACCTTCTGGGACCCGAAGGAGCAGCTTTGTCAGCAGGGTGTGCAGGGAATACAGCTGCCACAGCCGGGAATACAGCTGCCACAGCAGGGAATACAGCTGCCACAGCCGGGAATACAGCCGCCACAGCCGGGAATACAGCCGCCACAGCCGGGAATACAGCCGCCACAGCCGGGAATACAGCCGCCACAGCTGGAGTTGATGACAAACAGCAGCAGGAGCAACACGACCACTGTGGGCAGGACGGGGGTCCAGATAAGACCCTGGGCCTGGGAGGCTGATGGGGGCCGGGGCTGAGCGGCACTCACCAAGGCCGAAGACAAAGGCGATGGTCCACTTGGAGTGGAAGAGCAGGATCGTCCACTCCATCTCAGCTGGGAGGTCCTGGCTGCCACCTGCTCCAGCCACCCCCAACAGAGGGCCCCTCAGAATCTTGGCTTCACTGGGGCTGCTGCAGGCCAGCCCTTGCACTGTCCTCCCACACCACCCCCTGGAGTCTGACCCCTACCCTGCTTCTCTCCTGCACCTCCCCTGACCCTGGCCTAGGCAACCCCCTTCCCACCCGCCCCCCAAAGCAGCCCCATCCCCGGACCCCCACCTACCTTGGAACTGCCCCAGGCGGCTCCTAGGTCCAGGGAGCACAGATTGCCTCCAGCTTCCAGGTCCACAGGACCTGAGGCCTTAGCAACCTGCCCCGCCTCCCACCACTCCCCCAGCACAACCCCACCCCCCAGGAGCTCAAGAGAGGGCGGGCCCTGTGCCCCACAGCTGTGCTTTCTGCCTCTGAACCTCCGCAAGTGCTGCGGGAGCAGGCAAGAGGCCACAGGCCTGGTGGCCTTTTTACTCTGGGTCACTTTTTCTCAAAAGACCAGAGTAGCAACCTGGGACAGCCTGGCCCTCAGCCTCTGTTGGCTTCACAGGTGAAAAAAAGACAGAAGAAGACGGTGGTGGGTTGGAGGGATCAGTTCAGGTCAGTAGCTCAGTCGTGTCCAACTCTGCGACCCCACGGACTGCAGCACATCAGGCCTCCCTGTCCATCACCAACTCCCGGAGTTTATCCAAACTCGTGTCCATTGCGTCGGTGATACCATCCAACCATCTCATCCTCTGTCATCCCCTTCTCCTCCTGCCCTCAATCTTTGCCAGCATCAGGGTCTTTTTCAATGAGTCAGTTCTTTGCATCAGGTGGCCAAAGTATTGGAGTTTCACCTTCAACATCAGTCCTTCCAGTGAACACCCAGGACTGATCTTTAGGATGGACTCTGGATCTCTTTGCAAGTCCCAGGGACTCTCAAGAGTCTTCTCCAACACCACAGTTCAAAAGCATCAATTCTTCGGCGCTCAGCTTTCTTTACAGTCCAACTCGCATCCATACATGACTACTGGAAAAACCATAGCCTTGACTAGATGGACCTTTGTTGGCAAAGTAATGTCTCTGCTTTTTAACATGCTGTCTAGGTTGGTCATAACTTTCCTTCTAAGGAGTAAGCGTCTTTTAATTTCATGGGTTAGAGGGATGCTGCTGCTGCTAAGTCACTTCAGTCGTGTCTGACTCTTAGCGACCCCATGGACTGCAGCCTACCAGGCTCCTCCATCCATGGGATTTTCCAGGCAAGAGTACTGGAGTGGGGTGCCATTGCCTTTTCCGGTTAGAGGGATAGAGGGAGGTAAAATTGGAGACAAGGAGGTGAGGGGAGGGAGAAGCAGTTAACCTGTCCACCACCCGTGCCTGGGCAGCCGTCTTGTGCCTGGTGGCACAGCTGTAGCCTCCAGGGTTCTCGCTGTTCTGACCCTCACAATGACCCCGCAAGATGATAGTTAAGGTCACTTGCATGAGCTCTCTCCCCAGAAACTGGGGCCTGGGGGCCCCTGACACAGCAGCTGGAGGCAGCTCTCACCGGCCCCCTGTCCCCATAGCAGGGGCCAGGCCATGTCAGCACTTGGGACTGGCTGTAAACCAGGTGGACACATCTGCGTGTCCCTTGAGCTTACAGTCTTGCTGGGAAAACATGTTGGCTAGCATTAGGCTCTGCCTGACCCTACATGGGTTCACCTTTGTTTACTGCACTTTCACAGATGGTGTGTTTTTTTGACAGATTGAAGGTTTGTGCCAGCTTGAGTTGAGTGAGTCTTGTTGGTAGCATTTTTCCAGCAGCATTTGGAAACTTTTTCATCATTACTATATTTGTTAGGGCACTCTGTGATTAGTGGTCTTTGATGTTGTTTTGGCATTTTTCAGCAAAGTATTTTTTAGTTAAAATTTGTACATTTAGACACAATGCTGTTGCACACTTAATAGACTACAGTATAGTGCAAACAGCTTTTATGTGCCCTGGGAAACCAAAAAATCCATGAGAATCATTTTATTGTAGTATTTGCTTTATTGTGAGATTCCCGCTCCAGAATTCTTGCCTGGAGAATCCCATGGACAGAGGAGTCTGGCAGGCTACAATCCATGGGGCTGCAAAAAGTCGGACATGACTGAGAGACTAACACTTGCTTTATCGTAGTGGTCTTGAACTGAGAAGAATGGCTGTACGTACATTACCCAGTTGATTCCTCACGGCAGTCCTCAAGCAGGTATATTTGCTAGTCCCATTTTACAGATGTGTACACTGAGGTCTTGAGGAGTTCACCAGCTAGTTCAGGTCATACATGTAATGTGTTCATTTCCTGTTGTTGCTGTGACATACTACTGTATACCAACTTAGTGACATATTGCAAGTGTGTCGTCTTACAGTTCTGGAGGTCAAGGTCTAAAATGACTGAGTAGGACGGCTTTCCTCCTGTAGATCCCCCAGGGGAGAATCCATTCCTCGGCTTTTCTAGAGGCCTCGCACCCCTGTTCCTTGGTTCATACCCCATCCCCATCCTCACACCTCTGGCTCTGCCCTTCCTGCCTCCCTCTCATAAGCATCCCTGTGATTGGTTCATAGGATCATCTCCCCATCAAAATCCTTAGTCACATCTGCAAAGTCCCTTTTGCCACGTAAGGTAACATATTCAGGAGTTCAGATGAGAATGTCTTTGGGCACCATGATTCTTCTGATCACACCCAGCGAGCAGGGAACTCAGAACCCAGACCCAGGCATTCAAACCTCAAACCCCGGAGCCCTTGACCACTGTAACAAAGTCTCCTGTGCTGGGATCCTTGTCTTAAACCCTCCATACCCCGCCCCCAGCCCCGCCCATCCCATTCTGAAATCTCAGATTGGTGTTGCCCAGGAGTGGTAGCTTTGAAATGACTATTCTAGTGCAAAACGGAAGGGATGCAGCCACTGTAGAAACCAGTTTCTGGCAGTTCCTTGAAAAGTTACGCATGGAGTTGTCAGGACCTGACAGTTCCACTCCACTCCATGTCCACACAGGAACTTGTATGCAAATGTTCACAGCATCATTTTTCACAGTAGCCCAAAAGTGGAAACACCCCCAAAATATCTGTTAACTGATGAATGAATAAACACAACGTGGTCACTCCACGGGCTTCCCATGGAGTGGGAAGGTGGCTCATTGGGTAAAGAATCTGCCTGCAATGCAGGAAATGCAGGCAGACTCGAGTTTGATCCCTGGGTCAGGAAAATCCCCTGGAGGAGGGCATTGCAACTCACTCCAGTATTATTACCCGGAGAATCCCATGGACAGAGGAGCCTGGCGGGCTGCAGTCCATAGGGTCGAAAAGAGTCGGACACGACTGAAGCGACTGAACATGCAGCCAGGGTCTCTCCATGTAATTTAATATTATTCGGCCCTGCAAAGGAATGAGGCATCAACCAACACACACTACAAAGTGGAGGAACATTGGAAAGACGGGTGAAAGAAGCCAGACAGAAAAGGCCATGATTACGTTTATAGGAAATGTCCAGAGGAAGGGAATCCATAGAGACAGAAAGTACTGTTTGCCAAGGTCTAAGGCAGGGGTTGGGAAGGGGTTGCTTAGTGGTGATGGAATTCCCTTTTGGGGTGGTGAACATGTCATGGAGTTGGATAGGGGTGGTAGCTCTGCAGCATTGTGAATGCGGCAAAGCACAGATCTGTGCATGTTAAAATGGCTAGCGGTTAATTTTATGTTCTGTGGATTTTACCTCAATTGAAAAAAAAAAGCAAGGAGGGGAGGTTAACAACTGTGGTCCCTGCCCACCCCTCGGCCTGACCAGTTAGGCAGGGGCCACTGTCTTCTCCTCTCCCTGCTGACTCTCAGTCTTCCTGTCTAGACCTCCAGGTGCTTCATTTGTTTATTTTCATTAAAGAAAATCTGAGGTACTCTTGAGTCATCAAAAGACAAAAAATTACCGGTACAACCCCCACCCCCCAGCAAGATCCAAGCAGAGCGATGATGGGGGACAGGCCACAGCAGGACACGTTTCTAACCGGTCAGACCCCGGACTGGGGTCCTGTTCCCAGCCCTAACACCCACCTGTGTGTGACCAGAGGCCCAGCCCCAACCCCTCTCTGCCTCAGTTTCCTCATCTTAAATGGGTGAGTGGAGATCTCCCCCCTCGGGCCTCTGTGAGGGTTGAATGCAGTAATTGATACAAATGTTCCCTTGGCACAATGACCGCAGTAGAAAACGCGCACTAAATGGCCACGTGTCACTCACCCCACCTGTGCGTGCGATCCCCTCCAGTCTTGGTTCTTTGGATACGCTGGGCTCACCTGCCCTCTGCCGTCTGCTCTGATCACTTTGCCCTCAGCTTTTCCCAGTCCCTGTGGGGCTTCCCTGGTGGCCCAGATGGTAAAGAATCTGCCTGCAATGCAATGTTCGATCCCTGAGTGGGGAAGACCCCTTGGAGAAGGGAATGTCTACCCATTCCAGTATTCTTACCTGGAGAATCCCATGGATAGAGGCACCTGGCGGGCTGCAGTCCACGGGGTCGCAGAGAGACAGACACGACTGAACGACTAACATTTTTTCCCCAGTCCACAAGGCCCAGTGCCTTGAATGGTCCCTGTGGGCGTCTTCCCACCAGAATCCCACATCACTCACATGTGACACTGCCACAGAAAGTGTTTTCTGGGCAGAGGCGCTGATTTGCTTATTCCCAGAGGCAGATCCTTCTCCCGTGCCAGGTGGGTCCCCATGTCAGTGGTGCTGTTGGGTCATCCTCACAGATCATTCTCCTCTGCGTGGAGGAGGAGGCCAGGCTCGCCGAGTCCCTCTAGCTGTGGCGTCAGTTGTAGCTTGAGGGAGTTCTCCAACGGGAGCAGCATCGTGTTCTGGGCAGGCTCTGTCCCAGGCTCCAACAAGCCCCACTCCTGTCCTCCAGGCCCTGAAGGTGACATTTAAGCCTCTGTCTTCAGATGTGTGGATGGTAGGGGAGCAGAAGACAAGGCAGGCAGGCAGGGACAGAGGTTGCTGGGGCTCAGGACAGAGGAGGCGAGTGGGTCGGGCAGAGGGGCTGAGTCTCAGTGAGAAGAATGGGCACGACAAGCCACCACATGCTCCTGGAAATGGTCTGACTGGCATGCATCCACGCCTGACCCTCTGCTGTGGCTGCTGTTGCACTGCGACAGTGGAGTCGAAGAGCAGTTGCAACAGAGATCTTATGATGGGCAGAACTTAAAATCTATACTATCTGGCTTTTTACAGAAAACATTTGCATACATCTGAGACAGAAGATTGCTTGTGGCTTAGAAACTCAGGTGCCAGGAAACAGGCAAGAAAGAACTTAGTGAAGCAGACTTATTATGAGAAGGATCTTATTGGGGAGGCGTTAGGGAGAGGTGAGGACTCTGGCAAACTGGAGAGCATGTAGCCCATCTGAAGAGGGTGGCGAGGGACTTCCCTGGAGGTCCGGTGGTTAGGACTCAGCACTTTCATTGCCAGGACCTGGATTCAATCCCCGGTCATGGAACTAAGATCCTGCAAGCCATGCAGCATGGCCAAAAAACAAGTAAATAAAATAATAAAGAGGGCAGCTTGAGTCAGCTGTGGGCTGGACCCAGAGTTGCCAGGGATTATAAATCTCTTTGCTGTTCAGTCGCTAAGTCATATCCGAATCTTTGTGACTCCATGGACTGCAGCACACCAGGCTTCCCTGTCCTTCATCCCCCGGAGCTTGCTCAAACTCATGTCTATTGAGTTGGTGATGTGTCTGTCGGTCGGTGAGATATACCAGAAATCTAGACATCGATGTGAACAAGAAAAGAGACTGTAGAGGTGAGCATGTGGACACAGCTCCCAGTTCTGCCACTTCCTCACTGTGTGACCTTGAACCGCTCTCTGGACCCTTATGTAAGCTGGGGCTTCCCAGGTGGCACTACTGGTAAAGAACTGCCTGCCTGCCAACGCAGGAGACAGAAGAGATGCGGGTTTGATCTCTGGGTTGGGAAGATGCCCTGGAGAAGGAAATGACAACCCACTCCAGTATTCTTGCCTGGAGAATCCCGTGGACAGAGGAGCCTGATGGGCTACAGTCCTTAGGGTCGCCAAGTCAGACACAACTGAAGCGACTTAACACACTCAGGTCTAGTAACAACACTTACTCCCATGAAGACCATTGACGGGTTAACATCCTAAGGCTCCTAGAACAGTTGTTAACACAGACACAACAAAGAGCGTGTTGACAGAATGACACCAGCAATGGACGAGCCAAAGAAAACACACACCCAGGTGTGCTTTCCGCTGTCTTTTCTGGTCACGGGTTTCCTTCCCTGACAGAGTGGTTTAAGGGCATGGAAGCCAGAGGAACCCTGGGCAGTCCCGCTGTGCCTCTTACCAGTGACCTTGAGCAAGGGAGTTGCCCAGGGGCCCTGGCTTCCTGTCTATAGAACCAGGCTGGTGTCATTGTGAGGGTTACAGGGTACTGGCCCGAAAGGGCCTGGAGGCGTGGCTTACCTGTCCCTGTCCCCGGCCCCCTGCTGCAGCGGAGCCCTGAGTGGGGGCTGGGGCGGGGTTCAGGGGAAGCAGGTGGAGCTCAGATTCTTCAGTTAACTGTCACCTGTCCCGTCCCCCTCACCACACACACCAGGGTCTGCCAGGACAGGGCAGTCCCCCAAGGCTTCCACAGGGACCCAAGGCCACCAGGTGCCACACGAGGCTGCCTCTCTCCATCTGTGTCCCCACCATGGGTCCAGCCCCTGGCTTTTGCCAGACGGGCCACACAGCTGCGGGAGCCTGCCTGGGCCGAGGGTGGGGGAGGGACAGATTCCTGGGGCTGGTGCATCTCAGAAAAGGGGTTCAGTCTCCCTTGAGAGGCAATGCCCCCAGGCACCCCGTGCCAAGCTCCATGGGCCATGGGGACTTAGCGGGATACATAGGTCAGGGGATGTGAAGCATGGGAATGTCTGGGAGCAGGTCTCAGGAGTCAGGGTTCAGAGATGAGAATTCAGATGGTCCCCCTCTGGAGCCCCAGCGACCCCCTTCTTCCCACCCTGACCCAGATGACAGGCATCGTTGTTCCTTGGCCCCATGGACCCCTTGAGGCAGTCCCCCTCACCCAGTTCATCACGGGCCTCCAGCCCAAGGACCCTCTCCTGCGAGAGGCTTGGTTATGTGGGCATCGAGGCTGTGCTGGACCAACTCAAGATCAAGGCCATGAAGATGGGGTTTGAGTTCAACATCATGGTGGTGGGTGAGTGAGGGGTCGGGGCTCACAGGAGGACTGAGCCACGGACACCACCCTGTGGGCCTGGACGTGTCACCTCTCGGAGCCTCAGTCTCCCCATCTGTAAAGTGGTCCTGACAGTTGTACCTCAAAGGGGTGTGGTAGGTAGAGAAGTAGGAAATGCTGAGTCATGAAAAGACAAAAATCACCCAAGAAGCCCTGACTAAAGCCAATCAGAACATGAAAAGAGGAGGCTGTGTGTGGCAGGAAGTGGGGGCACCCAGACTAAGATGCTGGTCCCAGGATTTAATGCCCACCAGTGTGTGACCTGGGCCCCTGACCCCTCGCTGCTTCAGTTTCCTCATGGGGTTTAGCATAGTGCCTGCCATCTAGGAGGCTCCCCATGGGTCAGCTGACCTGGAATTGCATTTTTATACATGCAAAATTTGGTCGGTCAAAAGCTACACTTCTCTGACTTCCCTGGTGGCCCAGTGGTTAAGACTCCAAACTCCCAATGCAAGGGGCCCACGTTCCATTCCTGGTTGGGGAACTAAGATCCCAGTTGCCACACAGTGAAGCCAAAAAAGTAAATCAATATTTAAAAAAAAAAAAAGACATCAGTTAAAAAAAGAAAACTACACTTCTCACAAAATAAACTGGATGCAATGGAACACGAAATGTCAGATATATAGCACCAACTAAGCGTATTATTCTAAGGAGGGGGCACCCAATAGAAATGTCATGAGAGTCACATCCATAATTTTAAATTTCCTAGTAGCTTCCTTTAAAAAAAGAGAAACAGGAGAGATTGATTTTAGTCATCTCTTTTACTTAACCCAATACGTTCCAAAAATACTATCATCTTGACATATAATACATAGAAAACATTATCCACGAGATTGTTTGCATTCTTGTTATCATATCAAGTTTGCAAAATACGGTTTATTCCTGTACACTGACAGTGCATCTTGGTACAGATTGGCGCGTGACCGTATTGCCGGTAACAATAGCCAAGGGTGGCTCCCACTCTGAATATCGAAGCCCAAAGGGCAATTTCAGCTGTAGATACAAACGTGCATCCTGCCCTGTGATGTAGGATGTTTCCTACTGCGGGACAAGGTCTGTGGAATTGAGAAGCCAGCACAGCAGGGAGAGTGGACCATCTACAAGTACAGACAGCACGGAGATTGTCGTTTTTCAGTCACTCAGTCATGTTTGACTCTTTGCAACCCCATGGACTGCAGGACCCTCGCTTCCCTGTCCTTCACTACCTCCCGGAGTTTGCTCACACTTGTGTCCATTGAGTCGGTGATGCCATCCAACCATGTCATCCTCTGTCACTCCCTTCTCCTCCTGCCCTCAATCTTTCCCAGCATCAGGGTCTTTTCCAACAAGCTGGCTCTTTGCATCAGGTGGCCAAAGTATTGGAGCTTCAGCATCAGTCCTTCCAATGAATAGTCAGGGAATATTCAGCATGAGGGAATCTCACCAAGAGAAGCCAGAGACGAAAGAGCACGTGCTGTGTGATTCCCAAGTAGAGGGTGGGTGGGCAGAGCTGCTCCTTGATGGTGCAAGTCAGGAGAGTGGCTGTTAACAAAGATGTGACTGGAGTGGTCTTGGGTAGAACCACGTGTTCTGTCTCTTCACCTGGTGCTGCATCTGTCAGTTGTTTCATTTGTAAAAAGGCACTGACCTGCGCATCCGCAGAGGAATGGATAAACACAGTGTGGTCTACCCATCAGGTGGAGTATTACTCAGCCATGAAAAAGTATGAGGTCATGGTGCATGCTACAGTGTGGATGATGCTGAGTGGGAGCAACCAGATACAAAAGGACAAGTATTGCATGATCCCATTTCTATGAAGCATCCAGGGAATTCCCTGCAGGGCCTGTGGTTAGGACTCTGCGGTTTCAGTGACGAGGGCCTGGGTTCAAGCCCTTGTTAGGGAAATAATATCCCACAAGCTGCACAGCATGTCCACAAGAAAAAGGGAAAAAAAGAAGTATGTACACAATAGGCAAATCCATGAATGGAAAGCAGGTTAGTGATTGGGGAGTGTGTGACTAATGAATGTAGAGTTTTTGTTGGGTTGATGAAAACGTTTTGGTGCTAGAGAGAGATGGTGTTTGAACAGCACTGTGAATGCACTCAATGCCCCTGAACTGTACACTTTCAGTGGTTAATGTTAATTCTTATTATATGTGTAAAATAATTTTTATTTATTCATATTTTATATAATCTTATATTTTATCTAAAAATAATGTTTTAATTTATTTCTGCCTCAATAAAAAATGGGGAAGGCATTGAGCTGGAGACTGGATAATACATGCTTTTCTGTGTTTATGTTATACTTAAAAAATGGTTGACTTTCTGAAAGAGTTTATTTGAGAGTTTCAGAAACATGCCTAGCTCTTCTGCCATTGTTGCTGCCCTGTGGTTACTCGCAGGACAGAGCGGGCTGGGAAAGTCCACCATGGTGAACACGCTCTTCAAGTCCAAGATATGGAAGTCCACGATGCCGGGTCTGAGGGTGCCCATGCCCCAGACGCTGCAGCTGCACTCTGTGACTCATGGTGAGTGAGCCCCCGTCACCCCACCCCCACCCTACCCACCCAGGCCCACTCTTCCTCTCCACTCTTCCCCACAGTCATCGAGGAGAATGGCGTGAAGCTTAAGCTGACCGTGACCGACACACCTGGCTTTGGGGACCAAATCAACAATGACAAGTGGTAAGTCCTCAGGGGAGGAAGGGAGGGCCAAGCCCTGGCTGCCCCTGCCCCTGCCCCTCCAGTCTCCAGGAAACATCAGGCCTGGAGCCACCTGGATGTGGCAACTTTGAGGCTCAGTTTATTCACCTGTACAATGGGTGTGTGCAGCCCTCCTCCCAGGATCATAGGGAGTCAAGTATGTAAAGGTCTTAGCTTGCTCTTAGCTTGCTGATGAAGGCATCGCTGATGAGTATGGCAAGGCAATAGAAGCCCACACTCCAGAATCAGGACCCCTGGGTTAAACTACTTGCCGGGTGTACAACCTGGGCCAGGCTGCAGATGCTCTCTGAGCCTCGGCTTCCTTTTTTGTGACTTGGGGATGACGACATCCCCTGTCCAGAGTTGTTTTAGGCTCTCAAGGAGATCAAACACACTCAAAGAAGCACCTGGGTGAGGCCTGGGATTCTTCATCCATAGACACCTGGCCTCCACCCCTTCCCCAAGGGACCCCGCTAACCTACACAGCTCTTTTGCTTGAATTAGAAAAAGGCAGTAGCATCCTTCACAGACAGGAGCCTGCATGGGATTCATCCCTACATAGCCTCATGGCGGGTTGCCTTTGTGCAGTGCACAAACTGCACATCTGTACAGGGAAGCCCTGCAAGGGCAGAACACCCAGAGGACCTGGGGGGTGGTGGTGGGGACTCCCGGCAAGTTTCTGAGGCTGGGCCATCTCCCGCCCCAGCTGGGACCCCATCCTGGGCTACATCAATGAGCAGTACGAGCGGTACCTGCAAGAGGAGATCCTCATCACCCGCCAGCGACACATCCCCGACACTCGAGTGCACTGCTGCATATACTTTGTGCCGCCCACTGGGCACTGGTGAGGTGGCTGAGCCGGCGGGCGGAGGAGGAAGGGACCCTGGCATGGGCTGTGGGCTGGCACCCGCTCATCGTGCCCTCACCACCATCGCTGCCCCACCTGAGCAGCCTGAGGCCCCTGGATCTTGAGTTCCTGCAGCGGCTCTGCCGGGCTGTGAACGTGGTGCCCGTGATAGCCCGGGCCGACAGCCTGACCATTGAGGAGCGAGAGGCCTTCAGGCACAGGGTGATCTGGGCACCTGGGAATGAGTTTGGGGTCGGTGGGGGTGTGGAGGGGGCAGAGTTCACCTTAGAGTGGGCTGAGGTCACCTGTGTGTGGTCCGCAGATCCAGGATGACCTGAAGACTCACAGCATCGAGGTGTACCCTCAGAAGTCCTTTGACGAGGACGTCAATGACAAGATCCTCAACGGCAAGATCCGGGTAGGAGGCCATCTGAGGTGGGGAGGCTGGTGGGACTGTGTCTGGGTGATGCACTGTCCATTCATTCTTTTTTTTTTTTTTATACTTTACAATATTGTATTGGTTTTGACAAATATCGAAATGAATCCACCACAGGTATACATGTGTTTCCCATCCTGAACCCTCCTCCCTCCTCCCTCCCCATACCATCCGTCTGGGTCGTCCCAGTGCACCAGCCCCAAGCATCCAGTATCATGCATTGAACCTGGACTAGCGACTCGTTCCCTATATGATATTATACGTATTTAATGCCATTCTCCCAAATCGTCCCACCCTCTCCCTCTCCCCATTCATTCTTTCCATCTGAAGATTTGTCTCTCTGCAACTTGGGGAAAGGTCATAGATTTCTGGCAGACACAAATCTCCACTCGCAAACAAGGTGAGCAAGAAATTGGTCATATCAACAACACCCAGAATGGAAGAAAATGTGTTCAAATGATATATTTGATAAGGGACGTGTATCTTGAATATAAAAAGAACTGTTACAGATCAACAATAAAAGACAGGTGGGACTTCCCTGGTGGTTCAGTGGTTGAGAATCTGCCTTGCAATGCAGGGGACATGGGTTTGATCCCTGGTCTGGGAAGATTCCACATGGCCCACCCCACCCCTGGGGTGACTAAGCCCATGCACCACAAGTACTGGGCCCACGCTCTAGAGCCCATGAGTCACAGACGTTGAGCCCATGAGCCACAACCACTGAAGCCTGCATGTCCCAGAGCCTGTGCTCTGCAACAAGAGAAGCCACAGCAATCAGAAGCCCGTGCACCACAACGAGAGAGTAGCCCCTGCTCGCCCCAACTAGAGAAAGCTGGCACCAAGCAACAAAGACCCAGGGCAACAAAGACCCAGGGCAAAAATAAGTTACCCAAAAAAAGAACTCTGACAAGCCAACAATAAAAGACAAATAGCTCAATTTAAAAATGGACAAGGAGCTTCCCTGGTGGCTCAGGGGTAAAGAATCTGCCTACCAGTGCAGGAGACTCGGGTTCAATCCCTGGTCTGGGAAGATCCCACATACCACGGAGCAACTAAGCCCATGCACCACAGTGAACCTGTGCTCTAGAGCCCAGGAGCCGCAACTACAGAGCCCAAGTACCACAATTACCGAAGCCTGCTGACCCTAGAGCCTGTGTGCCACAAGAGAAGTCAAAATGGACAGAGACCTCCCCCGCCATCCATTGGTTAAGACTCATGCTTCCGGTGCAGGGGGCGTGGGTTCAACCCCTGGTCAGGGAACTAAGATCCCACAAGGCATGGCAAAAGAAAAAGATAATGACAAGTGCTAGTGAGGGTGTGGAGAGACCAGAACTTTCACACACTGCTTGTGGGAATGTCAAACGGTGCAGCCACTTCGGAAAATGGTGTGGCAGTTCTTCAAAGGTTAAACACTGTTATGATATGGCCCAACAATTCCACTCGCAAAAGAAATGGAAATCTCATGGCATTTTAAGACCAAAAAGAAATAAATAAGTAAATGAAAACCTATTTTGGTATAAAAACTCATACACAAATGTTCACATAACAGAACATTTAGAATGATCTGTAACAAAAAGTGGAGACAATCTAAATGTCCATTAACCTGTGAATGGACAGACAAATGTGGTCTATCCATACAAGGGAATATTCCTCAGCCACCAAACGGAATAAAGTTCTGACAGATTCTACCATGTGGATAAACCTTGAAAACGTGATGTTAAAGTCAGACACAAACGCTATGTGTTATATGATTCTGTTACATGAAATGTCCAGGATGGGCAAATCTACAGAGATAGAAAATAGATTTGTGGGACTTGTACTGGCGAAGGATTCCAAATGGGTCACAGTCGCAGCCGCTCCCCACGGAGGGAGCGTAGGCGGTCCCGGTCCACATCCCGGGAAAGAGAATGCAGGCGCCAAGAAAGGTCCCGGTCCCGGGAGCAAGGTCGGAGAAGCCGTTCCTGGTCCCCACACAGAAGTTGTTCCAGGTCCCCAAGACGACATAGATCCACATCTCCTTCCCCTTCTCGACTGAAAGAAAGAAGAGATGAGGAAAAGAAAGAAACAAAACGCAACAAAAAGCAAAGAACGTCAGGTAACTGAGGAAGACTTAGAGGGCAAAACAGAGGAAGAAATAGAAATGATGAAGTTAATGGGATTTGCCTCCTTTGACTCCACAAAAGGGAAAAAGGTGGATGGCTCTGTAAATGCCTATGCCATAAATGTGTCTCAGAAGAGAAAGTATAGGCAGGACATGAACCGAAAAGGTGGATTCAACAGACCTTTGGATTTCATTGCATGAGCTGAAATGTTGAAGAATGATGTTTTTTCCCTCATCTTGATCAGAACAATGGATTTTTGTTTTTAATATGCATCAAAAACAAGATCAGAGTCCTTCCTCCTTGTAAAGTAAGAAAATTTTATTTATGATGTGTGTAGTTCACTTACCCAGCCTCAAAAAAAAAAGAAGTTAAATATTACATTTTTTTCCTTTAGGAAATATCATTTGGGGCAGTCGTCAACCCCATTTTTTGGTCCTTATTCCTATGGAAACTGTATATGTTTTTTTCTTGGATGCTCTTTATGACTTTTTAAAATACATAAAAGTAATCTGGAAGTAAGTTTCTCAAATAAAGCAATAATTTCTAAAAAAAAAAAAAAGAAAAAGAAAGAAAATAGATTTGTGGTTTCCAGGGGCTGGGAGGTTTACGGTGAGATGGGGAGTGACTGCTAAAGGGTTCCGGCTTTCATTTGGGGTGAAGAAAGCGCCCTGGAGTTAGATTGTGGTGACGGTTGCACAATCTTGTGAGTATACTGAACTGAACCTCTAAAGGGAAGAATGTTATAGTGTGTAAATTATATCTCAATAAAGTTATAGAAAGAAAGAGAGAGAGAGAGAGAGAAAAGGATGGAAGGAAGGAAATAACTCATATCTTCATTTTCCCTGAAGCAACTGAATTCCACGTCCAAGCCCCAGTCTCCCTGTCCTTGTGGTACATTCAAAGTCAGTCTGTCTTGTTCCTAAAAAGCACCTGGGTGAGGCCTGGGATTCTTCGTCCATAGACACCTGGCCTCCACTGCCTTCCCTAGGGACCCCGCTAACGTACACAGCACTTTTGCTCAGATTAGAAAAAAGCAGTAGCAGCCTCCACAGACAGGAACGTGCATGGGATTCAGCCCTACACAGCCTCGTGGAGGGTTGCCTTTGTGCAGTGCACAAAATGCACATCTGTACATGGAAGCCTTGCTTCCTGTCTGGCCCCCAGTTCCTCCACACAGTCTCTCTTTCCGCTCCCCACTGGAGCAGTGAACAGTATTTCCTGTGAAAGATCCAAAGAGCTTTGACCTTCTGCTTTCTGTCCCAAGGCCAGCAAAGACAGCAGCCTGGTCACAACTGGATTAGAGCTGGGGGAATAAAGAAAAGTTTTTCAAATTAACCTCTCAATAAATCATCCAGACATATAACATCTGTTGAGGGTTGAATACTGGCTGGTGCCTAATAAGTGTGCAACAGATAGCTATTTTTTTAATATTTATTTAATAATACTGGGTCTTAGATGCCTCACAGGAACTCCTAATTGGGGCATGTGGGATCTAATTCCCCAGCCAGGCATCAAATCTGGTCCCCTGCATTGAGAGCTCGGAATCTCAGCCCCTGGACCACCAGGGAAGTGCCCAACACATAGCTATTTGCCAGGGCCCAGCCCCAGTTGGATCCAGAGATTCCCTCGGGAGGACGGCATCAGCAACTGAGAGAAATAGAGAAAGAGATAAGGAAAGAATTTTGTAGTTAAGAAGATAGAGGAGAGGAAAGAGGCTGATATTCCTTGGTTTACGCAGAAAGCCAATAAAGCCCCAGCACAGGACTTGCTCTGTTCACGGAGGCTGCAGGTGCCCTCTTGAATAGCTGAAGGTGCCCAGCCTTAGGCACCTTCTCGAGTGGGTCTTAGAAGCCCAGGCAGGAAAGTGAACGCAGAGGGCCCCTGCGCTCCAGGGAATCAGCCTGAAAAGGAAAAGGAAAGAGAAAGAACAACATGGGGAGACCAAGCTTGATGAGCATGGCCCACACTTTATTTTCCAAAGTAGTTTTTATACCTTAAGTTGTGCATAGAGGATAATGGGGTGGTTGGGTTGGGGGGCAGGTAGAGTCATGCAAGGTCAGCAGTCCTTGATCCTTATCGAAGCCAGGCTTTCTTTCTGCAAACATATCATATGCAAAAGCTTTAGGTGATTAACATCAACTTCTGGCCAGGAGGACTGTTAACATTTTATGACCCTTTCTTCAGAAAACTTACTTTTCTCTAAAGGTGATTATTCTAAAGTCAGGCGCCACCCTCTGAAAGCATTAGATAAAGCTGCATTCCTATAGGGCAAAATCGTGGTGGGCTATAACAAGAAAAGAATTAACTCAAGGGTCCAAGGTTACAAACATTAAAGCTACTACTTACATTTCTATACCAACTATATTAATCAATACACTCCCAGGGACACAGTAGGTAAGGGATATGGACACTTGGCAGCAAGCATTAGCTCAACAAAGAAATCCTCTACTAGTTCTAACAATTTTAACTCTCTGAGAAGCTCTGCATTGTTAGAATATCTTAAGCTTCCCGTGCCTCTCGTGGTTGGGAGGCTGTGAGCAATCACATGCGTAGCTGCAGGAGTCCGAACAAACCTGTCAGGCAAGCTAGAAAGTCTTCAGAGGGGTTTGAATTGAAACACTCCTATTATGCCCAGGAGACTTATTAACTAGAGTTTTAAGTTGATTTTCTTACAGAGAAAGGTGGTTGGGGATAACCCCCAGTTAATGTCAGAGGAGTTGGTAAAAGTCATAAAATAGTAAAACAGACAGATTCTGGTTTTGGGGTAGATGCTCGGGCAGGTCCAGGGAGCCTCTCGAGCCCTGACTCGCCTTGCCCATCAGGGCTCTCCTGCATGACCTTGTCACGGGTAGGAACTCCTGTGCTGGCTCCTGGCAGTTATTATTAGCATCAATTTATTCCGCATCACAGCCTAATTCTTAAAAATAAAAACAAACCCCCGTGCTGCACTTGAAAGCCTAATCTCCACTTGCAGCCACGAATGGGCTTCCCTAGTAGCTCAGTTGGTAAAGAATCTACCTGCAATGCAGGAGACCCTGGTTCGATTCCTGGATTGGAAAGATCCACTGAAGAAGGGATAGGCTACCCACTCCAGTATTCTTGGGCTTCCCTTGTGGCTCAGCTGGTTAAGAATCTGCCCACAATATGGGAGACCTGAGTTTGATCCCTGGGTTGGGAAGATCCCCTGGAGAAGGGAAAGGCTACCCACTCCAGTATTCTGGCCTGGAGAATTCCATGGACTGTATAGTCCATGGGATCGCAAAGAGTTGGACATGACTGAGCGACTTTCACTTTCTAGCCATGAACAAGCAAGAAACTGGAATTTACAAAAGGGCTTAGCAAATCTTTTTTTTTTTTTTGGTGAAGGGCCAGACAATGGTATTTTAGACTTTGCTGCAATTACTCAGCTCTCCCAAAGTAGTATGAAAGCAAAATAGACAAGAGTAAATGAATGGCCAGGGCTGTATGCCCATGAATTTGACTGCTTTGGTCCAGGAGCCATAGGTTGCTAGCCCCTGGCTTACAATGTTCTCTCTTTCAAATTTCTTTTATTGAAGTATCGTTTATTTCAGTGTTGTGTTAATTTCTGGCTTACAGTAAAATGATTCAGTTACATATATAATTTTCCATTATGGTTACAGGATATTGAATACAGTTCCCTGTGGTATACAGTAGGACCTTGTTTTTATCCATTCTATATATAATAGTTTGCATCTGCTAATCCAAACTCCCAACCCCCTCTCCCCGACCCTCCTTCCCCTTGGTAACCACAGCTCTGTGCTCCACGTCTGTGAGTCTGTTTCCTAGGTAGATTCATTTGTGTCATATTTTGGATTCCACATATAAGTAATATCACATGGTATTTGTCTTTCTCTTTCCGACTTACTTCATTTAGTATGATATGGCATTGCTTCATTCTTTTTATGCCTGAGTGATATTCCATTGTGCGTGTGTGTGTGTGTGTGTGTGTACACACCCCACATCGTCTTTATCCATTCATCTGTCAAAGGGTGTTATGCTGGTTCCATGTCTTGGCTATTGTAAACAGTGCTGTCATGAACATAGGGGTGTATGCATCCTCAAATTATAGTGCAAAATTGTCTCTTTTAGCCTTATTAAAATGGTTAAAGGTGATTGCTTTTCCTGTTTCACAGGTAAGAGATAGGACATGAATGGAATTGACATCACTAATGTACTCTGAGTAACGCTTGGTTTCCAAGACTTGTCCTGCTAAGCCTTTCATCATGCTAAGCCCTTCCCAAATATTCAGAGCCCTGCATCAGTGCTATCGAGTCTCCCATTTTACAGATGAGGAAACCGAAGCACCGATCAGAGTCTGTGCCCTCCGACTTCAGACATCTTGCTCCTCTTGCCACTTTCTGTCCCCACAAAGGGCAGAATCCTAAAGGTTCATACCTCTCTCTCCACGTCCCCAGTGGGGCCAACCCTCCCATCTTGTCTCCTCCCTGCAGGAGCGGATCCCCTTCGCTGTGGTTGGGGCTGACCGAGAGCACATGGTGAACGGGAGGTGTGTCCTGGGCCGGAAGACGAAGTGGGGCATCATTGAAGGTCAGTTCAGGGACCCTAGGGAGGGCTCAAGGGAGAACAGATTGAAAAGTGAGGCTCAGCCTCTTGCCCTTGCCATCCTTACACCCACCAGAGAGCCGGGTAGGGGTTTAAGCCCAGAGCTGGAAAACAGGCAGACCTGGGATCAATTTCCTTTATGCTTCTGGGTGGCCCTGGGCAATATACCCAACTCCCTGTTTCCTCACAATCAAATGGGTATCATGAAATCCTCAGCCTCACAGGGTGGGTGGACGGGGAAGAACCACCACTTTGCATTGAAACCTGGCACCCAGGAGGCACCCTATTCATTCACCAGAATTTATTGTGGGCCTACTATGTGCCGGGCGCACTACGTGCAGTTCCTGAAGGGATACAGTGAAAGTGGGACCGACAAGGTCCTTGTGCCCACAGAGGTGGCCAGACAAGGACAGGTGGGGGTGCACAGAGAAGGAAACGTGTGGGGTCGGGGGGCACCTGAAGGAGCAGAGGGAAGTCCTGTGACTCAACAGCCGTTCTATAGGAGCCACCTGTACCAAGGGCTGGGGACACAGCAATGAATGAATGAATGAATGGGAGGGGGGTTAACACAGGGAGAAATGTGGGGAGGGGCAAGCAGCGGCCGGGGGATGGGGGGTGCAGCATACAGCCCACATTCAGGGTTTGGTGCCGTGTCTTGCAGTGGAGAACATGGCCCACTGTGAGTTCCCCCTCCTGAGAGACCTGCTCATCCGGTGAGCCAGTGGGGAACCCGGGAGGCTGTGGGGGCCCCGGGGGATGCCCACAGCCCGCCCCACTGATCTGCCGCCCATCTCCCAGCTCCCACCTCCAAGACCTGAAGGACATCACCCACAATGTCCACTATGAGAACTACCGCATCATCAGACTGAAAGAAAGCCACGCACTGCCCCAAGGGCCCGGCTGGGTGAACCTGGCCCCCGCCCCACC
>NW_011494716.1:2052695-2057428 GCF_000754665.1 Bison bison bison | reverse complement strand
TGCTTTGAAAACATGAGGCATTTTGTAAATTACTTCTTTGAGCTATCCTCCAATAAAAGTATGGTTCTTTCTAAAGTAATAGTGTGAGACCCCAGGCCCTCGGGAGTCTTGAAGACCTGCGAGGGCTTGTCTTGGACAACTGGCCCCCTCTTCTGCCCAGAACCGGGGTCAAGGTCCAGATCAGGCGCAGCCCTCGGTCACAATGCCTCCCTCCCACACAGGCGTCATAAGATGTGACCTGGAGCAAGCTGCTTCCTCTGGTGGGCCTCAGTTTCCTCATCTACGAAATGGGGATGAGACTATCCCCACACTACAGTGCTGCTGTGCAGATAAAACGAAGTGACTCAGGGAATGTGGCTACCACCTAGGAGACACAGTTCTCAGAGGCGACGGGATAGCACATACCACCAGTCCAGGGAAGAGGCTGTGCCCCATAGGATGTGTGAGCACTTGCCAGGGCTCTCGGGATCCCTGCAAAGGAAATGGATCCCTGCAAAGGAAATGGACTTCACCAAAGTCCTCACGGTACACCTGAGCTCCCCCAGGGCCCGGGCAGGGGTGAGCACCAGAAAGTGACCCTGGGGAGCATCAGTGGTGTCCCAGCTCCTGGTCTAAGCACTCCTCATCACCGGGGCAATCTTTCTTGGGGTGGGGGGTAGGTATTCCAAGTGTCACTGAAAGAAGAGGTGTGTCCAGCTGCTCACCGCTCAAAAGCCAATACCAGCCAGGTGGATGGAAAGGAAAGTGTGCTGTATTTCAGATGCCAGTAACTGGGGCTGGGGGAGGGAGGATGTCTGTCCAAAGGCTGACTCTCCCTGCCCCACCCCCACCACTGGCCTCCAGTGGGACATGAGCTTTTCTAGACAGATGGACGGGGCTACATGCAGAACCAGCAGTCAGCTCTGACAGTCATCTTCAGATTGGTCACTGGTGGTCTGACCAGCGTCATCTTGGTTGTTTTAGGTAAGTTAGTCTTCAGTTTCAGGGTCCATTTGTTCCCATTTCTTTGAGGCCAATTTTCAGAATTGTGGCAGCTTCTGTGGTGGGTGCAGTCTGGTCATCATGTAGTTAACTTCTCCACCTGGTGTTTCAGTATCTCTAAGACGGCTTGGCAATCCACTCCAGTACTCTTGCCTGGAAAATCCCATGGACGGAGATGCCTGGTAGGCTACAGCCCACAGGGTCGCAAAGAGTCGGACCTGACTGAGTGACTTCACTTTTCAAGACAGCTCTCAGGATGTGGCTCAGAATATTATCTATAGCTCTTGAGAAAGAACGAACGGTCCTTGACTATTCTTAATGACTACATCATTATTATTTGGTCTCCTTTGACCATTTTCCTTTGTTTCTGCATTTCTCATTTCTCTGATTAAACTTGTTTTTTGACTAAAGTTTTCCACGGACAGAGGCGGGCAGAGGACATGGAGGGTAAGGACCACAGGATCCAGCTCCATTTCACAGGGACAGTGGTCTTGTTCTCTGCTGACAACTTTCCCTCCAGTTCTGGAAGCTCTTGCCATGCCCACAGAGATGCTGCAGTGCATGCCTGGCATAGACTCAGTTGTGGGCCCAGTAACAGTAATGACTGTACACAGATTTCTTCTGCATTTCCTGACCTGTATCAGCTGGGTGAGGGCGGAGTGGGAGTGGGGCCTCAGCTGACACATCTCGGGATTCCCCAGGCCCAGCAAGTGTGAATGACATGTCCAGCTCTGCCCCTTTTTATTTATTTTTTTATTTTTTTCTGCCCCTTTTTAACTGAAGGACTTTGGGACTTTAGCAAGTCACCTGACAACCTAGATTCCACTTCCTCCTGCAGAAAACACGGACAGTACCCCCAACCTACTCTCCCAGGGTGTATGAAGACAAGCCTGCTCACAGATGCCTAGGTCCCATAAGGGCCATTTATCTGAATACTTTGTTCCATTTTATAGGCATGGGGGGTTCCCGTTGTGCTGCATGCTAATCCGGTCCATGTCATAATGATAAAGTCATCGTATCAACTAACAATGTTGTTGTTTAGTCCCTAAGTCACGTCTGACTCATTTGCAACCTCACAGACTGTAGCCCACCAGGCTCTTCATCCATGGGATTTCCCAGGCAAGAATACTGGAGCTGGTTGCCATTTCCTTCTCCAGGGGATCTTCCCAACCCAGGGATCAAACCCTGGTCTCCTGCAGGGACAGGCACATTTTTTTGTTTTTAACCACTGAGCCACCAGGGAAGCCCAATAACTAACAATAGTGGGCCTTTTTAAAAACAGGGAATCACAGATGAAGTTAGTTG
This sequence comes from Bison bison bison, assembly GCF_000754665.1. NCBI lineage: Eukaryota > Metazoa > Chordata > Mammalia > Artiodactyla > Bovidae > Bison > Bison bison. The sequence goes on along the minus strand of NW_011494716.1, from coordinate 2,055,142 downwards.
CAAAGCAGAAAGAGACGGAGAGGTAGAGACCAAGTGTATGGTCGCTGCTGCTGCGTCGCTTCCGTCGTGTCCGACTCTGCGACCCCGTAGACGGCAGCCCACCAGGCTCCCCGGTCCCTGGGATTCTCCAATATCGGCTTCCCTGGTGGCCTAGTGGTTAGGATTCAGCACTTTCACGGCCCGGGTTCAATTCCTGGTCGGGGAACTGAGATTCCACAAGCCGCTTGCTCAGCAGAGCTAAAATAAAAAAAATAAAATAAAACAGGCAAACAAAACCTTGCATTTTATGCCACCTGCACTCTTTCCCTACCACATCTCTCTCCAGACCCTGCCCCATCACCAGGGATAAACATCATCTTGAATTAGGTGTTTACCTGAATTCCACCTTTCTTTACCCTCTACCACCTATGTTGTTGTTTAATTACTAAGTCATGGCCAATATACATTTAGGGATACCACACGTGTATATATTCCTAAATCATACACAGCATCGTTCTGTGTGTTCTTATAATTCATGGAAATGATTTCATTCTGTCACTTGCTTTTTAGCTCAACATAATCTCTGTGAGATTTATCCATCCATCATTCTATTGATCGACACTGAGACTGTTTTCAGGTTTTTATCATTACAAACATTGCTCTAAACACAGAAGCAATCTTTATTATTTTAAAAATGAGAATGTATTAAGCTATATATTAAGCCTTTATTGGGCTTCCCCAGTGGTTCAGCAGTAAAGGCTCCACCTACAGTGCAGGAGACATAAGAGATATGGTTTCAATCCCTGGGTTGGGAAGATCCCCTGGAGGAAGGCATGGCAACCCACTCCAGTACTCATGCCTGGAGAATCCCATGAACAGAGGAGCCTGGTGGGCTACAGTCCACAGGGTGGCACAGAATCGGACACGACTGAAGTGATTTAGCACAAGCCTTTATTATGTATTAGGCATTTTGCTGCTAAGTCACTTCAGTCGTATCCGACTCTGTGCGACCCCACAGACGGCAGCCCACCAGGCTTCACCATCCCTGGGATTCTCCAGGCAAGAATACCGGAGTGGGTTGCCATTTCCTTCTCCAATGCATGAAAGTGAAAAGTGAAAGGGAAGTTGCTCAGTCGTGTCCGACTATTGCATATTTAAACCACAAGTTTACCTACCCCGGGTGTTACTATCCTAATTTTACTAATGTGTTATTCTTGTCTTCTCCCTCCTTCACCCCAACCCAATCACTTCCAGGGGCCTGTGGACTCTGCTTCAGGAATCTGGATCAGATCCCTCCCTGAGTGACTACCACCATCACCAGTATTACTTCAACTTCAGACCTCAGGGCTTCCCTCATAGTTCAGATGGTAAAGAATCTGTCTCCAATATTGGAGACCTGGGTTCGATCCCTGGGTCGGGAAGATCCCTGGAGAAGGGAATGGCTACCCACTCAGAATTCTTGCCTGGAGAATCCCGTGGACAGAGGAGCCTGGTGGGCTACAGTCCATGGGGGTTCAAAAGAGCTGGACAGATGGAGTGACTAACACTTTCACTTTCAGACCCAGGAGCTTCCAGCTGGTTTCACTGATCCCCTCTGGTCTCCCCGACATCTGTATTCCACCAAGCTTCCTCTCCTACCAGGACACTATCCTGCTTAAAAGCCCAAACTACTCCTTTCTCCTGGCTCTTGGGATATAACATTCAATCCTCCTGGGAGCCTTCCAGAGACCCCTGATTGGTCCCACCTCTTCAGCCTTGTCTCCCAAGGTTGGCGCCCTGCACCGGGACCACACTGGTCTCCTTTCTGTCTTGCAAATGCACCCCGATCTCTCGGTCCTCAGGATCTTCACACTTGCGGTTCCTTCTGTGTGGGCCCTTTCCCCACAAATCCCCAGGCTAACTCTAAGTTACCTTCCCTCTGACACATTCACCCTAAGAGGATCAGGTCCCCTCTCCTCTACTGCTTTGGCAGCATTTACCAAAGGTGACTAAACAATTATTTGGGCAATTATTTGTCCAGTGTATACCTTTTTCTTGGTAGAATATAAGTTTTATGAAAGAAAGCACTTGAGCATCACCGCCGAAACCCCAGCGCCTAGCAGAGCTGGCGGATAGGATCGCTCAATTGGCGGCTTTTAAAAAATATATGTATGAATGGATGAAAGGATTTTGAACGAATTAATGTCCCCCATTCACAGATGTGGAAACGGAGAATAGGAGCACGCAAGGGACCGGCAACGACAATGTGGCGCCCAGAGGCTGATGCCCCTTTTCGCCCGCCCCTCACCGGGTCACCTCCAGGAAAGACCCTTAAAGCAACACGACCCCGCGCCCGGCCGCAGGTAGCCCTCTCGGCATCTGCCTGAACGGCGCCGCGCGGCGCACTCTGGGAAATGTAGTCTAGTTGTCTCCCCGATTCCGGCGTCCGCGACTTCCGCTTCCCGCGGGCACCAGCCTTGGGTCTGAGT
>NW_011494716.1:2049504-2052529 GCF_000754665.1 Bison bison bison | reverse complement strand
GAACCTGGAGTGCCTCCTCTTGCTGGCCTCTCTTGCCGGTGAGGTCCAGGCCGCGCCTCAGAGCGAGTTCAGTCAGAGTCAAGGGTGGTAAACTGAGTCAGGTCTCAGGTTGTCAGCGTTGTTATTTCGGGCTACAGTGGATTAGCCCGGGACTTATGACTTCCCTGGTGGCTCAGACGGTAAAACGTCTGTCCACAATGCGGGAGACCCGGGTTCGATCCCTGGATCGGGAGGATCCTCTGGAGAAGGAAATGGCTACCCACTCCAGTACTATTGCCTGGAAAATCCCATGGACAGAGGAGCCTGGTAGGCTACAGTCCATGGGGTCGCAAAGAGTCGGACACGACTGAGCGACTTCACTCACTTACTCACTTACGAACTGGAGTTCTGGAATGAAAAATTTGTGTTCCAGTCTCATTGCTATCACTTCACAACCATATTATCCTCCGTGGGCTCTATACCTAAAACTCGTGGAGCTTCAGGGTTATTATTATTTTTAACATGTAAAATAGAGATACAGCACCTTTGGCGTTAGTAACTTAGGAACAAACAGTGGAAATGGGTATTGCCCCGTGCTGAGAAATTGGTGGCCTTTATTATTCTTGTATCGGGGAGAAGAAGCAGGCAGGACAAGGAATTGGGGTTGGAAGTTGTTGGGGTCTTGAGGAGGGTGGGTCTTGACTCCGGAGGCGGTTGTCTCCCTGGCAGAGGGTAGGCAAAAGCACTTGACATCTTTTTCAGAGGCTTAGCCTGAACAACTTCGGCCTTTGGAAAAGAGAGTCTCCAGAGGCCACTTTGCTCCAAAGGTTACTTTTTTCTCCAAAGCAGTCTTCTCTGTCAGGGATAGGGAGGCGGGTTACCCTGGACCAGTTGGCAAAGGGTCTCTTCTTGACCAGACTCTACTTGGGCTCCTCTGAACTCTCTTCTCAGCTAGGCCCTGATTTCTGGGCTTCCGTGTTTATTTCTTCATTGTTTGCTTGTGGCCACTTTAGCCAGAACCACCCGCCTCCCCCAAATAAATTGGGTTCCTTATCCTTCAGCATCCTCCAGGTGATGTCTCGTCATCATGACTTTCCTTCAGCAAGAAACCCTTCTTACTCCTTACGTTTCCTTTTACTAATTTTCCATCCACTACCACCCACCCCCCAACCTCAGTCCCAGCCCTGCACCTTGGCTGTAAGTTCCCACCTTTCCTTGTATTAGGAGTTGGACTTGATCTCTCTCTCCATTGTAGCGTAATAGGGAAGAACCTTTGTAGTCTATTGCAGTCTAGAGATGCTAGACTGCATCTAGGGATGTTGCCTATAAGCTTAAATTATCCATAATGACCCATCTCTGGGAATGCTGCCTTCCAAGTAAGGAGCATTAAGCTCAAATAGCTTTGTTTAGGGCTTCCCAGGCAACTCAGTGGTTAAAGAATCCCCATGTCAATGCAGGAGATGCAAGAGAGGCTGGTTCAATCCCTGGGTCCAGAAGATTCCCCCGGAGGAGGAAATGGCAACCCACTGTAGTATTCTTGCCCGAAAAATCCCATGGACAGAGGAGCCTGGCTGGCTACAGTCCATGGGGTCACAGAGAGTTGGATATGACTGAGGACTAAGCACACAGGCACCTTTGTTTAGCTCACTAGAAATATCCTTACCAGACCCACGTGTGAATGACTGCAAGAAATTAACACATCCGCTCAGGAGGCTGACCAGAACCAGGAAATGTATGATTTTACACCCTCCCCTTTTTAGTATAAATGAAGCCTCAATTCTAACTAAGGCAAGGTGGTTATTCGGGACACAAGTCTGCCATGTTCTCAGTCTGCCAGCTTTTCGAATCAAGTTGCTGTTCTTGCCCCAACAATTCGCCTCAATTTATTGGCCAGTTGTGTGGTGAGCAGTACAAGCTTGGACTCGGTAACAGCAGTGATCCCTAACAAGTGGCATCAATAATTTCTTTTCTTAGAAGTGGCTTAAGAAGCTCCATTCCTCAGCTGTGGCTCTCTGTGTGTTAGTCTCTCTCACAGACTGGCTTTCCTCTTTGTGGTTGGCTTCAGCCCGCAGCAGATTCTTGGAGGGAAGCTAGACATTTTACCTCTATTTCTCTTCCCTAGCTCTGGCCTCTTGCCCTTTTAAGGAAGCCTTTGGAGAAAATACTGAAGCCAAGGAGGTGCTGGCTTCCCTTCCTGAAGTGGAGGCCAGATGAATGAATGGTCCTTTGTCTGAATATTTTCTACCTAAAAGAGCAGCTGCATTGACTTTCTCTTCCCCCTGGTGTGTTTTTCTGCAAAGCAGTATCATCACCTGCATCATTTTTTTTGTCTGTGTATAGACTTACTGGTGGCTCAGATGGCAAGGAATCTGCCTCCAATGCAGGAGACAGGTTCAGTCCCTGGGTTGAAAAGATCCCCTGGAGAAGGGAATGTGGCTGCCCACTCCAGTATTCTTGCCTGGAGAATTCCATGAACAGAGGAGCCTGGCGGGCTACAGTCCATGGGGTTGCAGAGTTGGACATGACTGAGCGACTAACACACACAGGCATACCTTGCAGATACTGCCAGTTTGGTTCCAGACCACCGCAAAAAGAGGCTATCACCATAAAGTAAGTCATATAAATTTTTGGTTTTCCAGTGCATATAAAAGTCAGGTTTATATTATACTGTAGTCTATTAAGTATGCAATCAGTTCAGTTCAGTCGTTCAGTCGTGTCTGACTCTTTGTGACCATGAATCGTGGCACGCCAGGCCTCCCTGTCCATCACCAACTCCCAAAGTTCACTCAGACTCACGTCCATCGAGTTAGTGTTGCCATCCACAGCCATCTCATCCTCTGTCGTCCCCTTCTCCTCCTGCCCCCAATCCCTCCCAGCATCAGGGTCTTTTCCAATGAGTCAACTCTTTGCATGAGGTGGCCAAAGTACTGGAGTTTCAGCTTCAGCATCAGTCCTTCCAATGAACACCCAGGACTGATCTCCTTTAGGATTGACTGGTTGGATCTCCTTGCAGTCCAGGGGACTCTGAAGAGTCTTCTCCAACACC
>NW_011494716.1:2044696-2049404 GCF_000754665.1 Bison bison bison | reverse complement strand
TCTTCGGCGCTCAGCTTTTTTCATAGTCCAACTCACATCCATACATGCCGCTGGAAAAACCATAGCCTTGACTAGATGGACCTTTGTTGGCAAAGTAATATCTCTGCTTTTGAATATGCTATCTAGGTTGGTCATAACTTTCCTTCCAAGGAGTAAGCGTCTTTTAATTTCGTGGCTGCAATCACCATCTGCAGTGATTTTGGAGCCCCCAAAAATAAAGTCTGACACTGTTTCCACTGTTTCCCCATCTATTTGCCATGAAGTGATGGGACCAGATGCCATGATCTTCGTTTTCTGAATGTTGAGCTTTAGGCCAACTTTTTCACTCTCCTCTTTCACTTTTATCAAGAGGCTCTTTAGTTCTTCTTCACCTTTTGCCGTAAGGGTGGTGTCATCTGCATATCTGAGGTTATTGATATTTCTCCCAGCAATCTTGATTCCAGCTTGTGCTTCTTCCAGCCCAGCGTTTCTCATGATGTACTCTGCATATAAGTATGCCATAGCGTATGTCTAAAAGATGTACATATCTTAATTTAGAAAAATATTGCTAAAAAATGCTACCATCATCTGACAATACAGGGTTTCCTTCACAACCCTTTTCCTTCCTTTCCTTTTACAAACCTTCAATTTGGAAAAAACATAATGTATGCAAAGCACAATAAAATGCAATAAAATGAAGTCTACCTATACATCTTTGTGCCAGAAACAGCCCAGAAATGTGTTAGTGGGTTTGGTTTATCTCACACAGGATTTAATCCCATTTTGAGTCTGCATTTAAACTTGTTAGTTTTCACCTAAAAATCCAAATATTTCGATTCTGGGAAGTGACCAAATTGGCAGGCAGTGTTGGGCCTCCGTCTCCCACTGCTTCCTGAGGCCTTGTATCTGCTCCATCTGTCACCCGGCACTGTTACGTTTCTTGTAGAGGGAAATTCTCCACACTCAAGTCACTCTCACACACAGTAATACAGAAGAAAGCCCAAGAGGGACGTGTTTAAAGAAAAATGGGAGAGAGCACCTGTCTTTGTAGAAAGCAAGAATATTCCAGAATGTTTAGTATCTGTGTCAAAAACCCGTTTTTACCTTCCTCTCTGACCCTTGTGGGTATTTGAGCAGGTGACCCCAGGCCCAGAGTGGGTGATAGTCTGAGGGGGACTTTTGCCATTCCAGGGACTGGTGGTGTTTGTGGGTTCTGTGTGTTATGGACTGAACTGTGACCCCCAGAACTCACACTGCAGCCCTAACATGACTGTATCTGGAGACAGGGTCTATCAGTTCAGTTCAGTCACTCAGTCGTGTCCGACTCTGCGACCCCATGAATCACAGCACGCCAGGCCTCCCTGTCCATCACCAACTCCCGGAGTTCACTCAGAGTCACGTCCATCGAGTCAGTGATGCCATCCAGCCATCTCATCCTCTGTCGTCCCCTTCTCCTCCTGCCCCCAATCCCTCCCAGCATCAGAGTCTTTTCCAGTGAGTCAACTCTTCGCGTGAGGTGGCCAAAGTACTGGAGTTTCAGCTTTAGCATCATTCCCTCCAATGAAACCCAGGACTGATCTCCTTTAGGAATGACTGGTTGGATCTCCTTGCAGTCCAAGGGACTCTCAAGAGTCTTCTCCAACACCACAGTTCAAAAGCATCAATTCTTCGGCGCTCAGCTTTTTTCATAGTCCAACTCTCACATCCATACATGACCACAGGAAAAACTATAGCCTTGACTAGACAGGGTCTATAGGAGGTAATTAATATGAAAAGGAGAGAGAGAGAGCACCTTTTCTTCCTACCAAGTGAGGGCACAGAGGAGGCACCATCCACGAGCCAAGAGGAGAGTCTTCACCAGGAACCGAATCTGCTGGCACCTTAATCTTGGACTTCCTGCCTCCAGAACTGCGATATATAAGTGTCTGTTGATTAAGCCCCCTGTCTCTGGTATTCTGTTATGGCAGCCCAGCAGATTCTAACACTGTGTTTTTCCCAAGAGAAGCATGTGAATCATCACCCTGTCCTGAGCCACAACTGAGCCGACCTTGAACAGGAGACTTTCCAGACTTGACTTTACATCTCCACGGGTGAGGATTTCCAAGCACGCCTGGTGGTCCTTGAGTCCCTTCCTCCAGACTCCAGCCTTTCTCCGTGAATCTGTATCCTTTGCATCCTTCATGCTTTGCACACCTGTTGTCACTCATCTGCTTCTCATTTAACTTGCTGACTTCAGGGAAAAGACACTTTCAAATGCTCGGTGGTTCGAGGTGTAAATGGTATCTCCTGCCTTCCTGTTACAGAGAAGGCAATGGCACCCCATTCCAGTACTCTTGCCTGGAAAATCCCATGGATGGAGGAGCTTGGAGGGCTGCAGTCCATGGGGTCACTAAGAGTCAGACACAGCTGAAGCGACTTAGCAGCAGCAGCAGCCTCCCTGTTAACTGATGAATCCTCTTTTGCGTCTAAAATTTCACGATGGAACCAAAACACAGCCAGACTCCAAGGAGAGATTTCATAGTATTGCACAGCACACTCTTATTCTTCATCCTTCCTGTTAATGAAGATAATACCAAGACATTTGCTGTTCACTGAGTGCTCCTGTGCTTCAGTCTAGGGCAAAATATTTTAATGTATTCTGTCATTTAATTCTATTATAGTAAGTATCCTCTAAGAAATAGGTACCATTAACCCCCATTTACATTATTGTCAGAATTAAGGTGTTTTTTTTTCTTTTTAAATTTTTATTTATTTTTGGCTGTGCTGGGTCTTTGTTGCTGGGCACAGGTTTTCTCTAGTTGGGGCGAGCAAAGGTTACTCTTCATTGCAGCTCAAGGGGTTCTCATCGCGGTGGTTTTTTTTCTGGTACCAAGCACCAGCTCCAGGCACGTGGGTTTAGTGGTTGCAGCCCACAGGCTTAGTTGCCTCACGGCATGTGGAACCTTACCAGACCAGGTTTTGAACCTGTGTCCCCTGCATTGGCAGGCAAATTCTTAACCATTGGACCATCAGGGAAGTCCTGGAATCAAGTTGGTGATGAGGTTGGGCAACAGAATTCAGTGTCTAAAGAACAGATTCCACCCACTTATTTATTTGATTTCTCAGCAAATAGTTACTGAGCCTCTACCATTAGTATATGCTAAGCAGATCTACTTAGTGTGTTGAGAAAACTAGAGGGGCCCTGCTTGGGCAGCTCAAAGGAGAATCTTGGGACAAGACTAGAGTCTTCCAAGAAATAGCTTGCATATGTACTCTGAGCCAAAGCTTCAATTACCTGGGTGGCATTCAAGTTTACCTTTACAAGAGTGTTCTAAGGAGCAGAGTCTGAAGCACACTTGCCCGAGTTTGTCTTGGCTCTTACCCTTTCCTAGCTGTGTGGCCTTAGGCAGGGGTCTGCACCTCTCTGAGCCTCAGTTTACTTAACTAAAATGTGGGTCACAATGATGTTTACATGATTGTCATTGTGAGGATTTAAGTAAGTAAAAACATGAGCTCCATGGACTTAGGAAGTACTTAAAAAACCTTAGGTTTTATTGTTAGCTTGCAAAGGCCTTAGAAAAAGTATAACAAAACACTAATTACATATCAGTTTTGGAAAACTGTGGTTCTCTGATGACTATCTGATATAGTTGAATTATGGACTGTAGCCTGCCAGGCTCCTCTGTACATGAATTCTCCAGGTCAGAATACTGGAGTGGGTAGCCATCCCCTTCTCCAGGGGATCCTCCCAGCCCAGGGATTGACCCCAGGTCTCCCGCATTGCAGGTGAATTCTTTACTGTTTGAGCCACCAGGGAAGCCCAGGAATACTGCAGTGGGTATCCTATCCCTTCTCCAGTGGATCTTCCCAACCCAGGAATCAAACTGGGGTCTCCTGCATTGCATGCAGATTCTTTACCATCTGAGCTACCAGGGAAGCCCATAAAAAAACGCCCATCACGTATCAAGTTTTGAAAACTGTAGTTCTCTGACGACTCAGAGAATTCAGTAGGATTAGGTAAACTGTTTGACTTGTACTGAGTTGTTGGCCTTTAGTTATTTGGGCTTTGGGAAATTGCTAGCACAGATGACTCAGACCCACAGAGAGCTGTGTCACAGACCATCTCTTCCCAGCCATAATTAAGTCGTAGGAGTAAGTGTGAGCTGAACCAGTGCCCAGTATGTGACAATGGACTGTGTGCCACCTGTCGGAAGATGATCTCCCCCTCTGTCTTCAGAGAAGGGCGTGTGTACCTTTCACGTGTGTGTACCTCACGTGTTGTTGGCCTGCTTCCACGACTGTGAGGCTGCCATTTTATTTATTTATTTTTAATATCTATTTATTTATTCGGCTATGCTGGGTCTTAGGTGTGGCATGTGGGATCTAGTTCCCTCACCAGGAACTGAACCCAGGGCCCCTGCATTGGAAGGGCAGAGTCTTAGCCACTGGACTACAAGAGAAGTCCTATGGCTCGCATTTTAAATCGAACTATTTTGTAAACTCCATAAATGGTATGAAAACAAGCTACATTTATAAGTGTAAATAGTTATATGTGATTATAGATACATGTGCAGCAATAAATACTTTTCCTTTAGACTCTACATGGTGCTTGGCACTTTAATGAATTGTGAACCTCTTACAGGAACACCACGGCCCCAGGTATCTGAGATCCACAAATCTGGAGGCCTGCAAGCTTCATCCCAGTATGGTTGCAGGTCATGAGCTGGTGTTTATGGAGCATCTGTTACAT
>NW_011494716.1:2024744-2044596 GCF_000754665.1 Bison bison bison | reverse complement strand
CATCTGTTACATGCTAGACATCATCAGAGGGCCTTTACAAGCTCAATCTCATCGAATCCCATCTGTCATCTCTCAGAAGCTGGAGCTATAACAATCCCCATTTTACAGATGAGGTAAAAGGTAAGGCTTACCCAGTTACTAAGTGGCAGAGCCAGGATCTGAAGCACTGGTTTGGGTGTATGTCAGTGTAGGTCCAAATTCATACTGGTGTACTGGTGTGCATTGGTTATGGAGTGAATGTGTATCCCCCTCAAAATAGATTTAAGAAAGAAATCCTGGGCAAAGTAGAAATGTATCCTTTAAAACTCCGTTGGCTGCAGTCACTGAAAACTGCCCAGAGAAGAGAGGACCAGGACTATGTCAGTCAGGCCGTGGTCACCACATGGACTTTGCTGACTTGTGTGTATCTGGCCCCGAGGAGATGATACAAGACACGAGGCCAGGGCCCCGCAGCTAAGCAGGAGGCCATTAGAAACTGGAAGGTGTGGGGCAATGTTGAGGATGGTGGTGTCACCACCCGTCTGCCCCTCCAGACAGAGCCCAGCGTGTCTCTTCTGTTCTGCTCCTTTTCCCTGTTCTCTCTTCCTCCCCTGCTACATACCTCTGTGACTTGTTCAAATTTCCCCTTTCCACTCCCCTCTGAGGCTGACAGAATGGCAGGCTGCTTGTGCTCAGCCTGAGTGCCAGTGCTCTGGACCGCCCCACACCTTGGTTCTGGTTCCCTCCAAGAGCCTGGCTTTCCTGACCAGCAGTCCAAGATTGTAAGGGGAAAATGCAGCACATGTGGTCCTGCCTTGCTTGAAGCCCCACCACGAGGCTGCTCTGAATCTGGTGTCTTCCCTTAAAGAGGCGTCCCACTATGCAGGGGTGGTCCCCAGAAGCCAGGGGGTGGGCAGCCCAGCATCTTGTTCTGCCTGCGTGCTCACAAGAAAAAATGGATGTTGGTTGTAGCGGGGGAAGTGGAACGTGAGCGAAAATGGAAAATGCGAGAATGAAGTGGATGGAAAGAAGGAAGCCAGTGGAAGGTGCTAGGCCTGGGGATGCCAGTGCTGAAGGACTCAGGGTCGTCTGGTAGTTAGTCAGTGATTTTATGGAGCTCTTACTACTCACCGCCAGGCACACAAGCCTCACCGTGATCCTCTACCTGCTCAGAGCTCCCTATCTGCCTACACTTCCCTCCTCCAAGCTCCACAGGGACACAGGTGACTGTCCAGTTCACCTCCTGTTCATGGTGCCTGCAGAGCAGAGCCCAATAAATACATATTTGTTGATCAAACTAACAAATGAAGACATAAGCAGTTGATAACCAAGATGCACCAAACAAGTAATTTTGTCAGTCTTCATCTCCCAGCCTCTAAAATTGGGGTTGAACTAAGATACCTGAGTTCCAGCCTCACCCCAGCTCTGCACCTACTGGTTGTGTGTGTCTTTGGGCAGGTCACTGACCCTCTGCACCTGTGTGTGTTGTTGCTGTTTAGTTGCTAAGTTGGCTAAGTTGTGTCCAACTCTTTGGCGACCCCATGGACTGTAGCCCTCCAGGCTCCTCTGTCTGGGTTTTCCCAGGCAAGAATATTGGAGTGGGTTCCCATTTTCTCCTCCAGGGGATCTTCCCGACCCAGGGATCAAACCCAGGTCCCCTGCATTGCAGCAGGTTCTTTACCGTTCTTGCCACCAGGGAAGCCCTGCACCTCTGTTTACTGACCTTATAAAACAGGGATAATAAAACCACCTTTGTTTCAAAGAGGAACCGATTTAATAATTACAAAGCATTTAGAACAGAGCTTGGCATATACATTGTACTGTGTAAGTAAAACAGTAAATTTCCAGGGTCCCCTCCACCTCGAGACTTTCTCAGGTCGGGGGCAGTGGTAGAACGAAAGCTGGGAGGATGGCCAAGTAGGTGGGTAGCCTCTGGAGCACTCACACATGCGCACTGAAGGTGCAGGGCTGTTATCGCCTACAATGCCTACTGGAGTGGATAGCCTATCCCTTCTCCAGTGGACCCAGGAACCGGGGTTCCCTGCACTGCAGGCGGATTCTTGACCAGCTGAGCTACCAGGGAAGCCCACAGCGCCTCGCAGGACCATTCTAACCCAGGGCGTGGCTTAACCGGGGGAGGACTACATTACCCACAGTGCATCCCGCCGGGCCTCAGTTCAGTTCAGTCGTCTCCGACTCTGCGACCCCCGTGGACCGCCGACCGCCAGGTTTCTCTGAACTGAGCGGGTCCCACCTCGCGGAGCAGAGTCGCTACGTAGTTCGTTTCTTTGCGTGAAAGTCGGTTCAGCCAATAGTGAAAGGGCTGCGTTACCGAAAATGCCTCCCTTTGGCCCGCCCTCCAAGACCCATTCCCATTCAACAGCGAGCTGGAACGAGCGAGGACTACGTTACCCATAATGCTTCCCGTGGCCGCCCCTCGCGGCCTTGCTCTCCAGCTCGACGCGCGGCTCAGCCAATGGTCGCTTCTGAGCGTCCGGGTCTGTGATGCACGGATGCTGGTCCTAGTTTCTGGACCGCCTAGACCTCCGTACCCACTGTTCCACTCCGGTTCCACCCCGCAGCACCGGCTCGCCGCGAGCTCCCCACGAGTCGCAGCGCTGTCGGTGAGTGTGGACGCAGGGTCCCCGCTCGAGCTTCTCTGTCCGCGGCGCTTGATGGAGCGTGGTTCGTGTTCGGCCTCTGTCCTAGCTGTCCCTCTTGCTGAAGGGGCGAGACGGGAAAGCGGGTCGGCCAGGGAGCCCTGACCCTGTCAAGACACTGGAGGGAGAGGGGCTGTGGTGGGGCTCGTGGAGCCCGAAATCCGGGTTCAGGTTGGGATACAATCTAAGCCCGCCTGGGCAGAGAGGTCCCAGATTCTCATTACATTTTCAAAGGACCTCGTCCAAAAATGGCAAACTGTGAAAATGAAAACTCAGCGTTTCTCGAATTCTGACCGCGTTCCAAACTCTGTTAAAGAAAACCCTTTTAAAACATCCTGTTTAGTCCTCTCAGCAACCTCCTCTTTCACTTGAAGAACTGAGACCCAGAGATTAAGAAATTCTCCTGGGAATTATGGGGTTAGTAGTGAAGACAGGTTGATCTACTTTAACTTTTTCTTTTGCCAATAAGGGGGAGTTGGCCTTGGGGCCAGGGCAGGGGCTTATGGGCGCAGACGCTTATCCAACCTCTGTGCTGCACCCCATATGAGTTTAACTGTCTCTCCACAGAGACCTGAAAACATCTTTCCCAGTGTCTGGCCAGAGGTGCAGGGAGAGACAGGCGTTATCTCCAGGCCGGAGAAAGGGCAAGGGCTGCCAGGAGCAATGGCGACCTCTCCCGGCCCCCAGCCTCTGGCTCCGCTGGAGCAGGATGAGGGTGATATCCTCGTTGTCAAAGTGGAGGACGACTACTGCTGGGAAGAGGAGCCCTCCCTGGAGGCGGAAGACCCTAGCCCTGAAACCTTCCGCCAGCTCTTCCGGCTGTTCTGCTACCAGGAGGTGGCGGGACCTCGGGAGGCCCTGAGCCGCCTCTGGGAGCTCTGCTGCCGCTGGCTGAGGCCCGAGCTGCGCACCAAGGAGCAGATCCTGGAGCTGCTGGTGCTGGAGCAGTTCCTGACGGTGCTGCCGGGGGAGATCCAGGCCCGGGTGCGGGAGCAGCAGCCAGAGAGTGGTGAGGAGGCCGTGGTCCTCGTGGAAGGGCTGCAGCGGGAGCCCAGGAAGCAGAGGCCGCGGGTGAGGTGGGGGGCATTTGGGCCCTGAGGTGAGGAATTGGGGCCCTGCTCCTGAGGTCTGCATTTGTAGGTTCCATGGGCTCTGGGCTGACACTGAAGAAGGTAGCTGCAGTTTCCCAGCCGTGGCTAGTGTGCATGCATCTGTTGTTTCACCACTGTTGTCCCAGTCGCCCTTTCTGAGCTATATGGTTCGGTTCCTTAACACCATCCCAACATACACAGGTTTTGATGGGAGGGAGACTGGAGGCCTTTTAAGGCTGGACCTTGAGAGTTGAAAAGATTCCCAAAGAAGGAAGAGCCCTGGGAAGAAAGACCAGGTGCTGATGGGTGCCCTGGTTGGAGCCCCAGTGTCTCCAGAGCCGTACCATTCAATACAGTAGCCACCATGTGTGGTTTTTCTCATAGTTAAATAAAATATAAAATAAATTTGTAGGTTGTACTTTACCACCTTCCAGAGGCTCAGTCATCACGTGTGGCCAAGTGCTACTTGCTGGACAAGGATAGCACAGATATGGGGCACTTCCATCATCATGGAACATTCTCCAGAGAGCACCACTCTTGAGCACTCTCCTCCTCCTCAGCAAATTTGGGGAGTAGTGGGGAGTCTCTTACAAACCTCTTCTGCTTGGGTCAGATTGATTCCTTCTGACTAGATACTTGGCAGACTCCGCAGGTCACCTTTCTTCCCGTGGCAGTGCCATTGGCTGCACACTGCTGTTCTTTTGCATCTGTCAAAAGACAGCAGCACCCACCCCACCACCAAAAAAAAAAAACAAACCCTGACCACAAGGTGAGTCGAATGCAATAAGCAAATCCTGCCTTGAGATGGCCAACAGGAATCCAGGAGCCCTTCTCAGACCCCTGGCAGCCTGGGCGCCTGGGGTCCCTGGCACGGGCTTTCCTCTGCCACTGTGCGCCGTCACCTCCGGGTGACAGAGCTGTGAAATGTTAAGCCTGGGATAGGGTCCCTGGTGCTTGTTTCACAGTTCCCCAGGGACATCTCTTGTCCTTGGTACGGTTACGGAGGTCAGTGCACTCTGAGACCCAAGTTCGTCTGATTCACCTTCCTTGGAATTAGGAGGTAGATGGTTCCAGAGGGCTTGGAGATGACCTTAAGAAGTGGAACAAGTGCAGTAATTCAGACTTCCAAGACGAAAGCTGATTAGGGGCTTCCTGGCTCAGTCCTTTCAGGAACACTCACGGAAGGGAGGAAGGGTGAGAGTGTGCTACGGTGTGATGGAGCGAGATGCAGAGTTTCAGGAGTGGAGCAGGCCTCCCCTTCCCCAGCTTGGAAGCCTGACCTCTTCCTGGGTCACTGGCCTTCTCCCTGGGGGCTGGCTGAAGGGCAGCACATGGATGGTTGCAGAGGCCGTCAGACTGAACAAGGCGGCCCAGTGATGAGGCAGAGCATGGGACCAGGGTGCCCACGATGAAGGGTGGGGCACCTGTGGGCACCCCCAGCCTCCTGGGAGCTGGTGGGCAGATCTCTGTCTGTTGTAGGATCCAGAGTTACTCCCTAATGACGCGCTGTCCCATGGGACAGAGGAGTGGTTCTCAAAACACCAGGTGGAAGCCCAGCCAGAGGAGCTGTCCCTGGGGGAAGGGGCTCAGCACTCCAGCCAGCCGCCCCTAGCCCAGCTGAGCCACAGGCCAAGAGGAGGCCCCTCGCTCTGGCCAAACAGGGGTGAGTAGCTGCCCCTCTCGAGGAAAGTGTAGCCTTGCACCCAGGAAGGGAAAGGGGAAGGACTGTGGCTGGTCAGACCTGCGTGCCTGTGGGCTGGGCGGGCTCCCTGCAGGTGAGTGTCCATGAGGGGTGGCTGGACCTGTCCCGCCTTCGCTGCTGTGGCCACGGGTGGGTGACTCTGTACTCTCTCCCCAGGCCCTGCAGCTTCACAGCATCAGGAGACAGCAGCCCTGGCCACATCCTTCCTTTCAGCCTGGTCCCAGGTGAACAGCTTCCCACTCTGCAGCATCCCCGTGCATCCCACGCCCTTGTTACAGGCACGCTTCTCTCAAGTGGTCAGGTCTGTGGGTTTTTGAGGCAGACTTTCACCCCCTGGGAAGTCTTACCTGCTCTCAGATGCCACCTGAATATCAGGTTTGTGCTGGAGGATTCTGCAGTCCCAGTGGTAAGCTTGGGCAACCGCTTCAAACCAGCTGTATGTTAAAATCTCCTAGGATCAGGGTAAAATTAGAGAATTTTCCCCCAGACCTGGCCTGACATCCTAATCTCCTTTGTTTCAGTAACAGCTCTGTTGAGACATAATTCACATACCATGCAATTTACCCATTTAAAGTATACAGTGTTTAGTATATTTACACAATCACATTTTAGAACATTTTAATCACCTCCCCAAAATACCCCCCACCCATTAGCAGTCACTCTCCATTTCCTCTCCCTTAGCCCCTGGCAGCCCCCAGTCTCTCTGTGCATTTGCCTCTTCTGGATGTTGTTTGCTTGGGTGTTAATTGTGCTTCCAGGTAACTCTGGTGCTAGACTTGGGTACCACTGGCCTAGAGGCATCCTGAAGTCCCCAGGTCACCCCATTCAGGTCTTGGGGCTGGCTTGAGCTGAGGCAGGGCGGGCTAACTTGTGAACCCGAATAGTGTCAGCTCCAGTGGGTGAGATCTCAGCAGACGCAGCTGCTCCCCGCAGCATGTCTGTTCATGGTCCCTGGCCCTGCGGCACTGGCACGGAGCTTAGTGGTGACAGTGTCCTGAAAAGCAGGGTCCAGCCGTGCCTGAGCTGAGCTTCGGAGGAGGGAGTGGATAACAGCATGCAGAAAGGGAAAGGGTGGGAAGGGAAAAAGGCGGGGGAAGCAGGACCTTCCATCATCACACGAGAGGAGGGGACGGGCGAGCCCACCAGGCTGGCCCCGCCTGCAGGAGCAGGGGCATTGAGTCAGCAAGCTGCATTCCCGCAGGTGCCGGTGGCCTTGGAGGACGTGGCCGTGTACCTGTCCCAGGAGGAGTGGGGCTGCCTGGACCTGGCTCAGCAGGACCACAGCTGCGACGTGCTGCTGGAGGATGCAGGTGCCGTGGGGAGACGCTGTCAGACGCCGCGCTGTGTCCCAGAGTGGGCAAGTCTCTGGGAGGGTGCCGCTTCCTTTGGGCTTATTGGGGGTGTGTGTTGGTCTCCAGAACCCGAGGCCCCTGGCCACCTCCCTGTTCAGCACTTTCCCTGGCTCCCGCCACCTTTAGGAGCTGCTCTGGCAGTTCTCAAACTTTAGTGGCCTGAAGAATCCCTGGAGAGGCTGTAAACAGTAGGGACTCGTGGGCCTTGTGCCCAGGGGATGGCTGTGTGAGTCAGGGCTGCTCCCTGGCGAGTCTGCTAAGCAGCCGCTGCATGCAGCCTGCACTGCCAGGGCCACCAGGTGTCCTGTTGGTGCCCCGCCTGCATCGAGGGCAGCGTGGCGCTTGCCCCGTCTCAGGCAGATGCCCAGAGCCGCCCTGGGTGCCTTCTTTTCCTCTTCCACCACACGGCTTGTCCAGTGTCAGTTCAGCCTCTGTGCCACCCTTGGCCCCTGTGGGCAGGGCTTCTCTTGACCAGGCGCTGGCTGTCCACGGCCTTTCCTCCCCACCCCATGCTGTCCCTTCTCAGCTGCCCTGCTGCTCTTGACACTTGTTTTCTTCCTGAGATGTTTTCTAAAGGAGTTGAGACCCTGCTTTGTATCAGTTGGAGTTCTCCAGAGAGAAAGAACTATTAGGATGTGTGTGTACGGAGAGATTTATTTTAAGGAATTGGCTCTCATGATTGTGGTGGCTGGCAAGTCTGAAATTTGTACAGCAAGCCAGCTGGCTGGAAACCCAGGTAGGACTTCTAGGCTGCCATCTGGAGGCAGAATTTCTTCTCCAGGAAACCTCAAGTTTTGCTCTAAAGGCCTTCAGCTGATTTGGTGAGGCCCACCCTCAGTGTGGAGGGTAATCTGCTCTATTTGTAGTCATCTGATTATAGATACTAATTACGTCTACAAAATAATCTCCATAGCAACATCTAGACTGGTATTTAGGGAATTCTCTGGTGGCCAATGTGGTTAGGGCTCTGTGCTTTCACTGCCAACAGTCCCTGGTTGGGGAACTAAGATCCTGCAAGCCCCATGGCCAGGAAAAAAAAAAGCTTGCTAGCTTGCTATATAACCAGACGGTGACACCATAGCCTGGCTGGGTTGGCACAGAAAATTAATGATCAAATACTTTCATTTATATCCTCACTTTTCCCAAACTAACTGTGTACACAATGAGTAGAGATGAAACTTGTCCATTGCCGAGAACGCTGGCCTGCTGGGTGTGCAGCTTGCTGCCCCACCTCTCTCTGCCTCTGTGGTGTCTGCCTCCTGCGTGTTTTGTAACTCTTGGCCGTTTTCCCTCGGTTATGGTGACACCCTGACACCTCAGGGCACCTGGTTTCCCTCCCAGAGTCAGGGAGAGCCGTTGGCCATGTTTCCTCACTCACTTCCTCCTCTCCGAGCAGCAAGTCTGCACAGAAGCAGAGCACCTCCCTGTCTTTCAAGGTATTGATCTTGTCCTCAGGTCACCCCTGACACCCCTTTGCCCTCACGAGGAGGAGGTTGTTGCAGTCCCACGTTCCGTCCCGGCCACACTCACATCCTCTCTTCTCTTTCTCCACGAGCAGGACTCCCCACGCCCGGGCCCTGTCTGACTGCCCTGCAGGGGCAAGGAGAAGACCCGCGGGACCCAGCTCAAGCAGCCTCGGGGCCAAGGGAGGTCTCTGGTGGAGCCAGTTCAGGTAAGGCATCTGCGAGGAGATGGGATCCCAGATGAAAATCTCCCTTCTCCTGGGCTGAGACCTTGGTGACTGTGTCTGTGGGCTTTAAGCTCAAGGGCTTAGAGCAAGTGTTGGCAGGCTTTTTCCAAAAAGGGCCAGAAGTGAACAGGTTTTAGGGACCATGCAGTCTCCCTTGCAGTCGATGCCTCAGCTCCACCGTCCTGGTGCAAAAGCAGCCACAGATGGTACAAAAAGACACGGGCATGTGTGTGAAACTTCCCTTGCAAAGACAGACTGAGCCCCGCCTGAAGGGAAGGCGAGGGGAGACGGGCTTTAGGGGCTCGAGAGGCACGCCCTCAGGGTCGCAGGAGAGAGTCCTACCAGCTCAGCTGGGACAGTGTGCTGCACGCAGGTGCGACGGGGAGCCTGGTCCCGGGGAAGACATGAGGGGCCGAGTGTCGCCCAGCCAGCAGAGCTCACTCTCCGGGGCCTACACTGTGGGTGGAATTGCAGTCATATGGTCACTTGGTGTGACCATCTGAGGAGCTGCCAGACTCAGTTCTCTGTAAAAGCTCTCCCCAAAGGCCAGGGCTGTGGTTCTGTCATGTCTCAGTTGTACAGACAAGGTGAACGTGAGCTCCAGCCCACGGTTGGCTTCCCCGATGAGCCATTGTGGAAACAGGAGGGGCCCAGGTGGGGGTTCGGGGGGTGGATGTTTCTCGGGGGGCCTATCCCTCCCCTGTTGAGTCATGGGCTTCCACATCCTCAAGTGTGGATGGGACCGTCACAGCCCCATCTCACAGGCCTTGATGAGTTACTGTGTGCTTCTGAGTGTCTGCCCGTGATTTTAGTTCCTGGAATCAAGCTCTGAGTGTTGTGTGCCCGAGGAAGGTGTGGAAGGGCACTTGAAGGCACTGCTATCACCTGCCTCACATGGGCCGCCCCGCCCCTGCCCGCCTTCTCCAAGCGTCCTTGTCCCTCCTCCCCTCCCCATGGAGCCCTCAGCCACTGTGCTCTCTCTGTCTCAGAGCGTGGGAGGCGATTGGAGGATGGCGAGGACTCTGGGGAGGATGCCTCGCTGAGCACAGCATGGGCCCAGGCACTCCCAGATCTGGGTCCGGGGCCCGGCCAGGCCAGACCCCAGCAGCCTCAGAACAGAGCGGGGCCCCTCGGGGTCCGGAAGCCACACACGTGCCCCGAGTGTGGCAAGGCCTTCCGCAAGACGTCGCACCTGACCAAGCACCAGCGCACGCACACGGGCGAGCGGCCCTACCAGTGCCAGGTGTGCGGGAAGCGCTTCGGCGACCGGTCCAACTGCAGCACGCACCAGCGGGTGCACACGGGCGAGAAGCCCTACGCCTGCGCCGAGTGCGGCAAGCGCTTCAGCCAGAGCTCCAGCCTGGTCATCCACCGCAGGACGCACACGGGCGAGCGGCCCTACCAGTGCCAGCTGTGCGGGAAGCGCTTCAACAACAGCTCGCACTTCAGCGCACACCGCAGGACACACACGGGCGAGAAGCCCCACACCTGCCCGGCCTGCGGTAGGGGCTTCCGCCGGGGCACTGACCTCCGCAAGCACCAGCGCACACATGGTGGGGAGCAGCCGCCACGCAGACCCCCAGGGCTCCAGGACACGCCCGGGGCCTGGGCCTGATCATTCGGGGAGCTGCAGGGTCGTTTCATTCCCGGAGTCCATCTCCGGGCGTCTTCAGACTTTGTTACCGTGGCCCCAGTGTGAGCAGGAAGCCGCTGCAGGTGGATCAGGGGCCGGGGCTGCCATGAAGAACACACACGGGGGAGCACCTGACGGCAGCAGGAATTCTCAGGTCAGGGGCCAGAGTCTGAAGTCAAGGTGCCTGCGGGCTGCTCCTTCAGGAGGCTTGGGTGGGGTCCGTCTGCGCTCTCCTCCGGGCTTATGGCCACAGGGCTCTGCCACCACCTCCCTATCCCCTTCTGCGTGTCTCCACATGTGCTCCTGTCTTGTAAGGGCGCTGTCATTGGATTTAGGGCACACTCAGTCCAGAACGACCTGATCTTAGCTCGTTACGTCTACAAGGACCTGTTTCCAAGTGGGGTCCCCGCTAAGGCTCTGACTGTTATCTTGGGGGACACCCTTCAGCCCACTTGAGGGGAAGCCTTGGTGGCTGTGGCCTCTTGCAGCTTTATGTGTCCCCGTCCTCCAAGGGTTTCTCTTTCCTTCCAACCTCGCCACGCTTGCCAGGTGTAGCCCATGGGGGTTCTCCAGCATCACAGTGGTTGGGGGTTCCCCTCACAGATCCATGGCTGTTCTGTTGGATCCACGGCTGTTCTATTGGATGGGCGGCTGATGCGGGAATGCTTCCCTGAGGACCCTTCCTTCTAACCTCCCCTGCTTGCCGGGCAGTCTGGGGGTTTCCCCAGGAGAGGTGCCAGGGCTGCTGTTGTCTGGCCCAGGTGGCCATGTCCCAGGATGCAGGCTGGCCTTGGTTGCGCCACTTTGTCTTTCTGATGTGGTCATGCCTCTGATCGGTTCCCATCTGTGGCCTCACGCATGGCTGAGTGGCTCAATAAGAGGCCTTATTTGCTGTTGTCATGAGTGAAGTGGTGGGGCAGCTCTGAAACCGCTGGGTTTCAGGATGTCCCATCCAATCACTAGACATACTGTTATTTTTCCACACACCCCACACACCCCGGGGGTGTGAGCTGCTCTCCTCTGTTCCCTTAATAAACAGCGTCTGTCAGTTGTCCTGGCACCTGGGCTCTGTCCTGCATGTTCACTGGGGCCACCCAGTTGAGGGATGGCTTCTCCCTTCTGGGCCAGCTTGTGGGGCATGTAGCGTCCACTCAGATCCAGCCACGTCAGTGTCGCCAACGGCCCACCCACCTGCCCCTCACAGACTCACTTCTCACATCCCGTCTGCTGCTGGAGGTAGCTGCCCTCTGCCAGGCCTGAGAGCTGGGCCAGTCCAGTGCCTGTTCCCTGACGTTCTCTGTCCTGTAACAGGACTTCACGTTCTAGATGGAGACTCAGACCTGGGAGCTTGAAGCACCTTGTCCAAGGGGCAGGGCCCACTCTCAGCCCTCACCCTCCTGGCCGCCTGCTTCAGCAGTTAGCCGAGTTGAACCTGGGACAAAGATTTTGTTTTCTGTCACTGTTATGGAAACATCTTGAGTGAACTTACTGCCATTGAAAAGGGTAGAGAGAGTAGGGGAAATGGAATTTTAAAAACAGCCATTGCAGGACTTCCCTGGAAGTCTAGTGGTTAAGACTCCATGCTTTCACTGCAGGGGGCACAGGTTTGATCCCTGGTTGGGGAACCAAGATTCTGCTTGCTGCACGGTCTGGCCTTCTGCCTCCACCCCCCCCACCGCCCCAGTAGTTCTTGCTCTTGAGAACTAGTGACTGGTGGAGGCTGTGTGCCCAGTGCCTGAGCTATGACCGTGCTTGGAGTGGAGGGTGGGGGCCTCCGCAGCAAGGAGAGGGCCTTGGGGGCCCCCGGTGATAGTAGTCTGGCTCCAGTCCCTGCAGGACAGGCTCACCGAGGCCTCGTGTGGCCTCGGAAGCCAGCTCACATCTGACTTGTAATAAAAATGCTCCTTGTTGTCAAGAATGGGGGCTGCTGGTGAGGCCCCCGTGGCAAGAGCAAGTGGAGTCTGTGGCCCCGATCTTGGCTGCCTGTGGCTGGGCAGGGCCTGCTCTATCTTATGGGGGGCTGGGTGGGAAGGGGGCCCTTGCCCACCCTCAGGGCCTGGCAGCCAGTGGTGACCCCAGCTGAACGCTGGAACACATGCCCAGAGGCCAAGGGTTGTGCTGGGCTGCCTGAAGCCTTGGCACAGGGGGTCCAAGCTGACCACTCTGCTCTTCCCATGGGGCAGACAGGGCGGAGGGGTGCTGAGACCTTGAAAACAAGTTGGAGTCAGAACAGAGTTGTCACAGAGTAGGGCTTCAGCCTGTTAGGAGCAGCTGGGCCAAGAACTGACAAAAGGACTGAAAATTGGTGGCGGTCGGGAATAATGCTAGGAAAGGGTTGGTGAGGGAGACGGCAGAGCCTCCTCAGCTCTTGCTGGTCGTCCACGAGAGTAGGCATGGGTGACAGTTTCCAGCGTTAGAACATTCATGTTCTGTGTTTAAAAGTCAACCCACCTTTACTTTGGAAGGACCCTAGAACATGATTATATACGTGCCGCCTTTGTGTCTTGGTTAAAGAAAAAAAAGCAAATTTCAGTCCACCCTTCCATCCAGACATCTGTGTGTGTGTGTTGTGGTTTGTTCAAAACAGCCAACATCAAGGACCCAGAAAATCAAGCTAAGTTTTCCAAGACCTTTTCAGCCCTGAAATTCTCTAAAGAAGTTTTACTTAAGTTTTGTAGTTACAAGAAAAACAACAAAAAAAAACCTTGTATGATGGAAATCAATAAATGCACATTAAAGAGGAAAAAAAAATGCAGAAATGGAAAAAGCTGAAAAAGCACCCTAGTCCCACCGTCAGAACAAATCCGTTGTCTCCGTGGTGTTCCCTCCGGCTGCTTTTTGGAGGGTGTGGGGCCGTGTGACACGTCTGCTGTATGTACAGGTCTGCACTGGTGTCCTTGCTGTGAGTGCGTGAAGATGTTCTGACTGATTTCCAGCGGAGGGCTGGCAGCAGAGCCCCAGCTGGGGGGTCCCCGTGCTGCAGATGGAGATGGGAGAGTGAGGGGACCACCAATGCCTTGGTGCTGGTGTCGAAGGCAAGTCAGATCACCTGCTCACCTCCTCAGACCCGAGGCATCTGCAGTTGACCCCAAGGAGGCACCAGGTCTCCCGGGCTGTCGCTGGGACATCCCCCTGCGGGTCTGGCCTGTGTGCCCCTCTCGGCCCAGAGCGTTACGTGTTGCTTCACCCCAGGGCTGGACCCGGCCGGATCTCCAGGGGCCTGAGCCTTCTGACTGACAGGACTCTTGCCGGCGGGCGGCTGAGGCCAAGCGGACGCCTCCCGAGATGCCCTGAGCTGCTGGAGGAGCCGACTCTTTCCCGTGCAGTCCCTGTGACACGGGAGACGTGACCGCCATCAGCGCTAAGTGGAGCCAACCTCCCAATGCTGTGCCACAATATTGGGGTACTGTGCCCAAAACAGGACACCAGCAGAGGGGAGCCAGGGTGCTTCCGGAGCGTGTGCCTGGTTCTCAAGACACTAAAGAAATCAAGACTGCGGCCTCCCAGCCCACGCTGTCACACAGCGCGTCAGCACATTAAAGGCCTCTGGGAGGACACCTGTGTGGCACTTCTCAACCCCAGTTCATCTCCCCTTTTTGTGCCTGGGATGTCCAGCCACACACCACGTGGGAAGAAAGCTGCAGTGGACTCTGACACTCCCAAAGGGCAGAATCTGCAAGGTCTGGAAGTCCAAAAGCGACAGAGACTGCCAGAGCGCGTAGTGCAAATTCACCCCACGGCCCTGGGGTGGCCTCCGCTCCTCAGAGACCTGAGCCTGCCCTGAATCTGACGTTTCACTTAGTTGACCTGAGCCTTTCCTCTCTGGCCGTTAACCAATCAGGTAGTCCCATCCCTACAATATCTCTTCACCTCTGTTGCCATCACTGGCAGGGAGCAAGTCAATTTGTGGAGCTATTTTTCAGAAAGAAAATGTAATCCCTTCTTGAAACCAAGCTAAGGCATCCTGGGGGTTGTCTGGAGGGGAGCAGGTCAGGCTGGGCTACCCTGCCAGCCTCCCAGGGCAGCCCACACCCTCCTGTGCAGGCTCTGTGTGTGCAAGATGCTGAGAGCAACAACGTTAGAAATGCGAGCTGGGACCAGGTGAGCATCCCCGCCTGTGACGGTGAGGGGCGCCCATGCGGTTACCGTAGCCTGGCTGGGCCCTGCGGGTCTCTCTGAGCTGCTGTCTCTTCCGCCTCCTCGCTGTCAGAGGAGCTGGAGTAGGAGCTGGAGCTGTGGGCAGACGAAAGGTGGGTTCCTCTGGAACCGCACAGTCTACTCTGGCCAGGCGTGGCTCCCGCCAGGGACTTGGAGCACCCAGGGCTCCCGTGTGACACAAGGCAGGAAGATGGGCAGCCAGCCAAAGCTGCAGGGCCAGTGAGCTTCCTGCAGGTGGTGGAGGGGTGCGGCCAGGGCCGGGTACCCCAGCCTCGGCTGAGTGAGCCCCCTGTGCCCCAGCTTCCCCACTCCCTGCAGGGAGGGCCTGTGGCTGTGGCCCCATGGGACTGTGGGCCAGGCTCAGTTCCTGGCTGAAAGCCCTTCTCCAGTGAGGAGAGCTCCCAGGACCTGCTGTCCAAGTCCCCTTCCTCCTGAAGCAGCAGGTCCGCCGCAGGGCTGTCAGCGTTTTCTGTACCTCTCCAAGGGCTCCTGGTCCGAAGTCTTCGTTGGCCGCAGGTCAGTGAATATGGTGGGAGGCTCTGCCGGGTTCCTCAGCTGCATGTCCTGGGCTAGCGCCTGGAAGCCCAGCTCCCTGGAAGCACATCTTGGGGGTGGGGGTGGCTGAGTCACTTCCTGGTGGTCACTGTGACCTGCCCGTGCTGGGCTGAGCACCCCTGTGCAGGACCCTGAGAACAGCCCTCAAGATTCAGGCCAGCGCTGTCCAGTGGAACTCTGAGTGGCGCCTAGATGTTCTGTGTCTGCACTTTCCAGTGTGGTAGACACTCACCAAAAGCTATTTAAACTTGCATTTAAGCTAATATAAGTTAGAAATCCCATTCCTCAGCTGCACTAGCCATGTGTAGCCAGTGGCTACTGACTGGACAGTGCAAAGTCCTTTCTACCGGACACATGGGTTGTCAGGGACAGAAGCCTGCTTCAGCTAGCTCAGGCAAGAAAGGGAATTCCTGGCTCTCAGACTTCTAAAAAGGGTGGGACCACCAGAGTGTCGGAAGTTAGGATGCAGCTGGGCCTTAAGGGACCTCAGGGCCCTGTCCCTACCTCTGCCCACCCCATCCCCCAGCTGACCTGGCTGGGGACAGGTGCTTGGGGCTAGCCCAATCAACAGTGGCCAGAGGGAGAGGGTCCTCCCCTAGGGAGGATTCCCATGGGGTGGGAAAGAGCAGGTGCTTTGGGGCCTGAGTCCCAGCTCTGCCACTTATGTCTGGGCAAGTCAACCTCGCAGCCTGTTTCCCCCTCAGTAAAATGGGGGGTAATAGTAATACTGACCTGATCATATTCTTAAGATGAAGAGAAATACACATCAGGTGCCCCGCCTTTAAATCAAGGCACCATAAACGCTGAGAGAAGCTACTACTAGGGAGGATGGGGCCAGGGGTCAACAAAGCCCACCTGCTTCCGGTTTCCCGTGGCCGGGCTTCCCGGGCTGTATCAGCAGGCACTCTCCAAGCAGAGGCGGCGGTTCTGGACTGCCTGGCACACAGGAGGCTCAGGCGTTCCATGAGCTGGTCCTGGGTGCTGGGCTCAGTGTGGTCTGCAGAGAGGGCGAAGGCAGCTTGGTGGGGACACGGCCCCCACTTTGACCCACTGCAGCCTGAGCCTCAGGACTCCTCGCGTGGACGTGCTGGGCTTATGCACAGAGAAGTGCCAGGGGCCCAGCCCACCCTCTGCGGCTCACAACCTTAGTGCGGCCCCCTCCAGCTCAGCAGGGTGAGGGGCCCCTTCTTTCACAAGCAGGGAGCTGTGTGCACCCCGGGAAGCAGAGGTGACCACGTGTTCACAAAGTAGTCCACTTCCTGGCTCCTGTCTACTTGTCAGAGGGAACCATGCTTAACAGTTCTGTGTGTTTTTTCCTTTTTTTTTTTTTTTAAATAGCAACAGGGGGAGTTTCCCTGACGGTGCAGTAGTTAGCCTTCCAATGCAGGGGTGCAGGTTCAATCCCTGGTAAGAAAGCTAAGATCCACGTGCCTCCTGGCCAAAAAACCAAAAACATAAGAAATAAAAAATGCAAACAAACCCAAAACAGAAACAAAATTGTAACAAATTCTATAAAACCAGCCCACATCCAAGAAAAATCTTTAAAAAAAATTTTTAAATGGCAACAGGATCATCCTCTATAGGTTTTTTTGTTGTTATTTTTGCCTCACTTGGTGGGACAAGACTGAGCAACTTCACTTTCACTTTTCACTTTCATGCTTTGGAGAAGGAAATGGCAATCTGCTTCAGTGTTCTTGCCTGGAGAATCCCAGGGACAGGGGAGCCTGGTGGGCTGCTGTCTATGGGGTCGCACAGAGTCAGACACGACTGAAGCGACTTAGCAGCAGCAGCAGCAGCAGGTGGGATGTGGGATTATAGTGCCCTGACCAAGGATGGAACCCCTGACCAAGAATGGAACCCATGCCCCCATGCAGTGCAAGCGTGGATTCTTAACCTCTGAACCACTAGGAAAGTCCCCCTCTATAGACTTTTTTTCACTGAATATACTTTATATCCTTCTGTGTTGACATAGATGTGTGATGATAGATTGTAGAAGTGGAATAGCTTAATTAAAGGCTTGTGTGCTTTTAAATGGAGAATGGGGGAGTGGTAAAGAATCCACCTGCCAATGCAGGAGATCCCTGGGTCAAGAAGATCCCCTGGAGCATAGTGGAAACCGACTCTAGTATTGTTGCCTGGAAAATTCCATGGTCAGAAGAGCCTGGTGGGCTGCAGTCCATGGGGCTGCAGAGAGTGGAGCAGGAGTGAGACTGAGCGCACAGCACACAGACGGATAACAGATCCTGCTACACTGCCGCCCCAGCGGGCAGCCACCGAGGCCCTCAACCCTGCCCCGGAGAGTTTCTCCATATTGTGCTCTAAGGGGTCAAATTACAAACAAAACCCTTTTTAAAAGGAGCCTTTGCTCTGGAACCAGGGGCTGGAAATTGCACCTTCTTTAACTCAGGCCTGCTTCCACTTGCTTTTATGGGCCAGAGTGTCCAAGAGGGATGGGAAACTCTTTTAGGAAACTGCCCAGAGCCAGGCCACAAGCCCAGTGAAGGAGTTACCCCTGGCTTTGTAAACAGAGAGGCAGTGGAAGCAGGATTCTGTTTAGGAACTGGCTGAAGGGGGCACAAAATGCAGGATTACTTGGCTTCCAGAGGGAAAGAGGAAGGCTGAGGAGGTGGGGAGGAAGGAAAAGGCAGTCACATGTATAGCGGGTGGATGAATGAGTGCATTGGTGAGTGAATGAAAGGATGGATGGATGGGTGGATGAAGTTTAGCGTCCTGCGTGTGTGGGAAGGTGAGGCCTGAGCAGCACAGAGGCACGGCAAGCTGCTGAGGTGACCCTGCCCAGCCCGCCTCCCCGTTTCACTGGGAAGCCCTGGAAGGAGCCGTTTGTGGAGATGTACTGGCCCCCCACCCCATCCCCAGTGCTCAAGCTCAAACCTTGGCCCTGGAGGCGGCCAGCTGCCCACCATGCAGCTCCAGGAGCACCATCTCCCCGGTCCTCTTCTCGCCCAGTCAGACTCAGAAGGACTTGATCCAAATCCCACTCTTCAAGTTCCTGAAATAATTAAAGCAGTGATGATGAGGCTGCCTCGGGATCCCAGGAACAGGAATTCTGGATCCACCGAGGCTGTCCCAGGGCAGAAACCAGGGTTGAGATGAGGCGGCTCACTCACCCACCCCGGCTCACCCACCCCATACATAGGCTTTGCAGAATGAACCACCCCCGTGAAGGTGGGTGGGGCCTGCCTTTCTTGCCACCCCCTTTCCTGTGCCTTTTTGGGGGCAATACTTCTATTTCTGGCACAAAGACATTGTCTGGCTTGGAGGAAGCTCAGTGTCAGTTTAAAACTATTTAGGTTCAGACAGGTTTAGAATGTTGGGAGGTTAGAACGTTTTGCTTCTTTAAGAAACAGCAGCAGTTGGGATTGGAGGGCTTGGAAGAGGGCTGTGGGGGCGGTGATGCAGTGGGCACAGAGATGTTAATCAGGAGTAAGGATGTCCTGTTAAGACAGGGGCTGAGGAAAGAATGGAATTGACAGGAGAGAATTGGTGAAAGTGACCTCCAGGTACACTCGATGCCAGTTTTCTCTAGGTTGTTACGAAAATCTGTCAAATAAGGCAACAAAGATAATTTTGTGATGTTTCTATGTCATATGGGGGCATCTTCTAATGAGCCCATCTTTCTCGGGGAGGGCTGGTTTGACTGACCAGGGCTCGCCTGTTTGACAACTTTGTAAAACTGAGAAATGCAAGAGCTTTCTCTTCCCTCCATTGGAGCAGCTAAGCCCAAAGGTACCGGTTCTGTTGCCCCATTGAGCCTACTCTACTTAGTGTAGCAATTTAATCTCCACATTCCCTACTCCCCTGTTGAACAAAATCCGTTTCTCACGATCTCTTTGAACCGGCTTTGTCATCTTGCTGGTTCTCGTGGATGATCTAAATAATAGCGTTAATGGGGGCTCACTATTTGTTTGAGAATAAGGGCTTGAACATTTTCAGATGCTGCTTTGTCACAGTCTGCTCTATCTTCTATGTCTTCAAGATGATGCTTGGGATGGGTTTTTTCTTTCTTTCTATTTTAAGAAAGCTGGGGACTACCTGCTCCTCCCTGTTCACTGTAACTCTGAGGATTGTCTGTCTGACAGGTAGGACCTGCCTGCCTGACGGTAGGCCTGGTGCCGTGGGCCTGATGTCATTGCTATGAACTGAATCTCTGTGTCCCTCCAAAATTCATGTGTTGAACTCCTAATCCCCAGTGTGAGGGTATTTGAAGGTGATGAGGTCACAGGGGTGGAGCCCTCATGAATGGGATTGGTGCCCTTAAAAGGAGACTCCAGAGAGCTCCCCCCTCGTTCCAAATGAACCAGGAAGGATGCTTTCAACTAGACACCAAACATGATGGAGCCTTGACCTTGGACCTCCAGATTTCAGACTGTGAAAAATTAGTTTCTGTTGTTTAAGCCCCCTGCCCAAGTCTATGGGACTTTTGAGGGTAAGACAGGTGTAGTGGGGAGGACCACCACCTCGAGGAAGCCTGGGCTGGGAGCACGCCTACCTGGAGGGAAAGCACGGGCAGACACCCTGGGGGCCCCTCTGAAGGCACCTCCACAGCGTCGCAGGCCTTCTCCTTCCCTCGGCTCGCGTCAGGGCAGGCTGGGTTGCGGCCGTCCCAGGTGACTTTGTGGAGGATGTCTTTCTCGATCATCTTCCTCCTCTCCCTCCGCAGGGCTTTGCGGCTGGCTGCGTCTGAGCCTTCCTGAGCCTGTGAGGCCGCGCCCAGGGGCTCTGTCTGCAGGCCTGCTTCCTGAGGGGAGCGGGTGGCCTCTCCCTGAGGCCCCTGGCGAGGACTCTGTGACGCACTGGTGTTGAGGGTCCCACCTGCATCATCATCCTGCCGTGGGGGGGTCTCTGCAGACATCCTGAGAAGAGAGCTGCTCTTGCTGGGGGCCCTTCCTTCCAGAGGGGCCGACTCCTGGGGCAGGGGCCATGCGTTCCACTCACCCCAGGGCTCCATGGCGGATTCTACAGGCACTGCAGCTAGCTAGGCAGGAAACAGGTGTTCCTGGTTAGCAGCCTC
>NW_011494716.1:2021606-2024619 GCF_000754665.1 Bison bison bison | reverse complement strand
GGTGTGTGGTAAGATGCGCAAGGAACATAAAATCTGCCATGTCAACCATTTTTAAATGTACAGTTCCGTGGCATTGACTCTATTCCTAATGCTGTACAAACCATCCCCACTGTCTATTTCCAAAGGTTTTTCATCACCTGGAACAGAAACCCTGTCCTCCCCTCCCCCAGCCCCTGGTGAGCTCTCATCTACTTCCTGTCTCTATATTTGCCTGGTCCAGACATTTCATAGGCGTGGAATCACACAGTATTTGTCTTGTGTGTCTTTCCACTTGGCTTCGTGTTTCCAAGGCTCCAGTGTTGTGCTGTGTGTCAGGACTGCATTCCTTTTCATGGATGAATTCTATTCTGTTGTATGGATACACTTCATTGTATCCATATTGTCTGTTGTTTATCCAGTTGTTTATCCATTTTGTCTGTTGATGGACACTTGGGTTGTTCCACCCTTTTGGCCAGTGTGCACAGGTGCAAGTGGTTAGAGGTAGAAAAGACAACACCCAGGCCTCAACCCCCGTGAGCTAGTACAGGCTTTTCCATCCCAGGTTAAACCATAATTGTCTGGAAGAGTAACTGCCGAGGTAATTGTAGAAATGGAAAAAACACAAAATTAAGTGAAGTGGATATGGTTCCAACTGAACTAACCAGGGCGCTTGGCAGCCTTGGCAGTTTTCCGGTTTAGAGTTATTTCAGGTGTATTTCTAGGCATGGCTGGGGGTGTGGGTGACTTCTGGTGTGGACATGCCCTGGCTCCATGTGATGACCCTGGGTCGGTGCTTGCACTCAGGACTGTGTGTGGTGAGGGGTCAAAGGGAAGAGCAGGGGGTACAATCAGAAAATCATGTCCCTGCCCCCAGCTCTAAGCGTTCTGGGCTCCTGGGAGCATGACCTGCACAAGGCCAGTAGATGTCTGGTGTGTGAACTCCTTGGGCTGTACCTGGAGAAAGGCCCAGGTGATGCTAGACCGGAGGCGTTAATCTCTTTAGAACCACACTGCTTTAGAGCCCAGTGAGGGCCAGGAGCACCCACACCCTATTCTGACGGAACAGTCCAGGGTTCATGGACCCCTGGAGCCTGCATTTAACAGACCTCAGGAGGAGACCCAGAGGAAGTGACCCAGGCCCCAGCGGGGTCGTCGGCCAGTTCCTCTGACAAGTCTGGAATCAGGACAGTTTGATTTCGCTGGAAGATGAACAGCTCCTCGTCCTCGCAGTCTGACTGTGGACAGATGAGAAGGCTTTGGGTTAAACGGCCGGAGGCAGAGCCAGGAGGCCCTCAGCTTCCACCCACCTGCCCTGCCCCGGGCTCTCCGACTGTCTGGGGGGACCAGTTCTCTTCCAAAGGGCCTTGCTGACACCAATTTCAGAGGCTGACTTAGAAATGGGCTCAGCAGCACCACCTGCTGGAGGTGAGATCCAGGGCACCCAGTTCTGGGTTACCTGCCACCGGCTAAGCCCAGTTAATGCCTGGCACAGAATGAGCAGGGCAATGAGGTGACAGCTTGGTACTTCACTTACATGACACAGAGCTCTCCGGTTAGCATCGTGTCTGTCATGGGAGGAAAGGACAGTGGGGGCCTTAGAAGATGTCGGAAGAAGGTGCTTGCTTACCGCAGAGGAATCCGAGTCCAGAGACGGGAGCTGGTGCTTGACGGCCTCAAGGATGGCATCCCAGGGGTTGGGCAGTGAGGGCCGCCCATCTTCATCAGGAGATGCCATGGGGTGCCTCTCAGCGTACCATCATCCAAGGAACCTTGCAGAGGACATGGAGTGAGGTGAGGGGGGTCCCAGAGACAAGGGTCCAGAGCTCAGGGTGCTGACTTTTCAAAGCATACACACATACCATCCCTTGCCTTGGGAGGTGTAAACAGATTGGGGGACCACATACCCCATCTCCCTTCTAGTTGGCAGGCTCCTGTTACTGAGTGCCAGGCACTGTGCCGTCATGTGTGTATGTCCGCGCGCACAATGCAGGATGGAGCCACAGATGAATGGATATGGTGATAGTTTACAATAATATGTAGATATATGTACTTGATATGTGGGTATATGGATATGATGTACAGAATGATACATATATATATAGATATATGTATAGATATAGATATATGATACATATAGATATATGTAAACCATATATGTCCAATATAACATAGATACTATTATTATCTACAGACAGAATTTGTATCAAAGTCAGAGGGGATTTCAAGCCACTACTTTTTACTGCCCCCTTACAAAGGAACAGAATAGACATTTTGGAGTCCCCAGAACACTTTTTTTGGAGTTGACACTCAAATTATCAGGCACTTGGCCAACACACCCCTTTTGTATCCCAGAGTCTTAACAGACCCCCTTCAGGGGTCAAGGAGGCTTAGAAATGTGGGGTGATGGCACTTTAGAGCTGGCGTCTTGAGAGTACTTGCAGCTTGAGAGGCCTCTGTCACTATAAAATGGGAAGAGGACACTCCTGCCCCAGCCCTGGCCCCCAACAAGGGAAGCAGCAGGCGAGGTGAATGGGGGCTTTTTGCTTTTTCTGTGCTCACAAGAGTGGGGCAGGAGCTTGGTGTACCCTGATCTGGGAACAGCAGGGCAGGTCTCGTATATACATCACATGATGTTCTCCGGCTGCAGGGCAGATCAGAGGGCAACAGAATCACCTGGTTGAAGGGGACAACCAGAGACTCTTAAGTTCTCCAGGAGGACAAGGTAACAGAGGAAGAAAAGGCATTACAGGCTGCGGCAAGAGCACCTAAGAGCTCAGAGGAGTGAAAAGTACCCAACGTGTTGGGGAAAGAAATTTTCAGTTGCTGGAGTTTGCGGTGCAAACGGACCAGACCGTGAAGGGTCCTGAACACCAGGTTGAGGAGCGTCGCTCACCGAACGGACTGCCGAAGGCTACGCGAAGCAGCAGCCCCAGTCCGGCAGAATCCTGACCGTTCCTCCACGTCCGTTTCTTGGCTGCAGCCCGTTAGCCCCGCCCACCGCCGGACCGGGGCTGCTGCTTCGCGTAGCCTTCGG
>NW_011494716.1:2021316-2021470 GCF_000754665.1 Bison bison bison | reverse complement strand
CTCTTCCCGGCCTCGACAAGGACGAAAACGGCCCGCCGCGCCTTTTCGGTCGTGTTCTCCTGCTTGGGCAGCGGCGCGATTACTGAGGCCGTCGCCGCCTTCGGAATCCCGGCTCCGCAGTCTTACATCACTGGACGGCCAACTCCTTCCCACC
>NW_011494716.1:2014644-2020868 GCF_000754665.1 Bison bison bison | reverse complement strand
GCTGCCCGTTCGCGGGGCGTCCCAGCCCTGCCGCTGGTTCGCCGCGGAGTTTACAGCTCCGAGCGTCCTCTTCGCAGCTGAGGAGCCGGGACGGAAAGCCACGTGTGGGGTAAGGTTACTGGGAGGAGGCGTCGGCGCTTGGGTAGTTCCCTAGGTTACCCTCCCTGGGGCCCGAGAACGAGGTGGGGATGTCTGGAGGCAGCGGAAGGCCCACGCCCCGGGGCAGGACGCGGTGCCCTCGGGCTTTTACAGACCTCCCTGTGGGCGTGACGGTCACCACCAACGTCATTTGTTGTTGTTATTTACTACTTTGGTGTGCTTTAAAAGTAACAGATACTTAGCATTTTACCAAACGGACAGAACGCAAAGGTGGAAGGAAAATTAAAAGATCTCATTCCCAGTGCTACTTCCTGGAGATAAATTCTAGAAGCGATAAGCAAAAGATTTTCAAGTATACCTGATATATACCTGGATATGACTTTGTTCCTAAGGAATACCCGGTTGTTTTAGAGCGTCTGGCATGGAGCAGGGTGATAAAGCAGCTTTACGGTCCCTGGGCATCCGCGTTCTCGTTCCATGATTCTGATAGCCCCTCAGCGTTGTGCCCGGTTTCAGACAGTTGAAAGTGAAAGTCGCTCAATCGTGTCTGACTCATGGGGTCTGACAGACCTCATGGACTGTCCATGGAATTCTCTAGGCCAGAATACTGGAGTAAGTAGCCTTTTCTTCTCCAGGGGATTTTCTGAACCCAGGTCTCCCGCACCGCGGACGGATTTTTTTTACCGGCTGACCCACAAGGGAAGCCTAAGAATACTGGAGTGGGTAGCCTATCCCTTCTCCAGCTCATCTTCCTGACCCAGGAATCAAACCGGGGTCTCCTGCATTAAGGTGGATTCTTTACTAACTGAGCGAGCCTCCAATAAAAGAGAATGTGGGTTCTACCCTGGAGGAGGCATTTGGAGTAGAAGAGACACCCCCAAAGAAGGCTGAAGGGGTGTTCTGAAAGGAGCGCAGAACTGACACTCAGCTGATTTGGATTCTTGTTCAGGTTTGGCGGCCAGGATCGTTCAGCTGCTGTGGGCGGCAGTCTGCTGCGGCAGGAGTGTGACCATCGCGTTTCATCCCCTGGAACTACCAGGAAGGAAAGACCTAACCGACCCCAGCATCCCCCTCCACAGCGATGTCGGAGCTCAGCGATGAAGCCAGCGAGCCAGAGCTGCTGAACCGCAGCTTGTCCATGTGGCACGGGCTGGGCACGCAGGTCGGCCGGGAGGAGCTAGCTGTCCCCCTGGATCTTCACACAGCGGCTTCCATTGGCCAGTACGAGGTGGTGAAGGAGTGTGTGCAGCGGTAAGAGGTCTTGGGAGGCATTCCTTCCTCTTGGATGTTTGAGCACCATGGCCCAGGTGGAGTCATCAGGAGACTAGTGAGGCCTGGCCCACAGCTGTAGACATTTAACCCATAGGTAGATTATGGACTTCCCTGGTGGCTCAGATGGTAAAGTGTCTGCCTACAATGCGGGAGACCCAGGTTCACTCCCTGGGTTGGGGAAGATCTCCTGGAGAAGGAAATGGTAACCCACTCCAGTATTCTTGCCTGAAAAATCCCATGGACAGAGAGGAGCCTGGTAGGCTACAGTCCATGGGGTCACAAAAAGTCAGACACGACTGAGTGACTTCACTTCATGTCAGATAAACTGTTCTCTCAGGCGGTTGTCAGGGATGGTTTATGCTGGGCACCAGTGAGGAAGGCAGTTTTGAATAGTGGTATACAATCAGTAGTGTCCCGATTTCAGCGTTGCTGACAAGCTGGGCCAGCTCCTCCTTTGCTCTGTGGGGTGTTTTGTGCACCTCCAGATACAGAGCCAGAGAAGGCAGTGGCACCCCACTCCAGTACTCTTGCCTGGAAAATCCCATGAACGGAGCAGCCTGGTGGGCTGCAGTCCATGGAGGGGCCGCTGAGAGTCGGACATGACTGAGCGACTTCACTTTCACTTTTCACTTTCATGCATTGGAGAAGGAAATGGTAACCCACTCCAGTATTCTTGCCTGAAAAATCCCATGGACAGAGAGGAGCCTGGTAGGCTACAGTCCATGGGGTCACAAAAAGTCAGACACGACTGAGTGACTTCACTTTCACTTTTCACTTTCATGCATTGGAGAAGGAAATGGCAACCCACTCCAGTGTTCTTGCCTGGAGAATCCCAGGGACGGAGGAGCCTGGTAGGCTTCTGTCTATGGGGTCGCACACAGTTGGACACGACTGAAGTGACTTAGCAGCAGCAGCAGATGCAGAGCAGCACGCCCAGCCTCCCTCCGCCCCTGGACGCCAGTAGCCTTTCCCTTCACAGTTATGACAGTCAAAAAATGTCTCTAGGCTTTGCCAACCGTTCTTTGGGGGCAGAACCTCCCCTGGTCGAGGACTGTCTCTGTGGCTGGTGGGAGGAAGGAAGAGCTGACTTTGGGGTAGGAAGAGGGCACAGATGAGAACAAGAAGTTGGAGCATGGAGGCAAACTCAAGGTAGTGTGCAGAGGCAATGGTCCAGAAAGTGGAGTCACCCCGGAACCCAGTGATGTCCTGGGTGGCAGTTGACTCTGCTTCCTGCCAGCACTCCCCACTCTTTCTCTTGGCCTGGCCTGGCCACTGGGTTTGGTAAATCCCACATGTACGATGCCTGGCGTGTCTAGCTTGTCTTGCATTTGTTTAGGAGAGAGTTAGATTTGAATAAGAAGAACGGTGGTGGCTGGACCCCGCTGATGTATGCCTCCTACATTGGACACGATACCATCGTGCACCTCCTGCTCGAGGCGGGGGTCAGTGTGAATGTGCCGACCCCGGAAGGGCAGACTCCACTGATGCTGGCTTCCAGCTGTGGCAACGAGAGCATCGCCTATTTTCTTCTCCAGGTGAGCTTCGAGGGCCTCAGGCCGCTCGGCAGAGAGGGAACCACTGCAGCGCGCCTGGGTAATCACTTCGATTCTTTCAGTGTGATGGCCTAGAGGGTGCCCGCCCTGTGCGGAGGAGACGTGGCCTTAACAGGCATTCTCTGTTCTCTTAAAGCAAGGTGCTGAGCTGGAAATGAAAGACATTCAGGGCTGGACTGCCCTCTTCCACTGCACCAGTGCTGGGCACCAGCAGATGGTCAAGTTCCTTTTGGACAGTGGAGCGAACGCCAACGTGAGGTCATTACCAGGTCTTCAGCAGCTGTGGGAGTTGGGTGGTCAGGTCTGACTTTGAGGAGGGCAGCTGGCGAGGTAGCTAGAGGCCAGAGTGCGGGAGCCCCTGCCTCGGTGTGACAGGCTCAAGACCTGGGCTGGTGGGGACAGTGCTGCCCAGGGCAGAGGCACAGGGAGCCTCCTGGCTTTCTCACCTATCTGTTGGGTGACACTCGGTGCAGCACTTTGAGCTCTGTGTGCCTTGTTTTCTTTATCTGAAAAGAGGATGGTAGGGCCTATGTCACAGCGTTAAGAAGATTTACACGTCCCATCATATGCCAGGGGCCTAACAGTGAGTGACACTTAACTGACGTGTTAAATGCCAGTCCCTTTCTCTTTCTTGTTTTCCGTATGTGTATATGTATATATCATTCCACATACACGTACGAAGTGATACTTCGAAAGCACTCTTGAGTTTTTTAAGCTGGAAGTAGTGGTGCTGTCTAAAGCGTGTCACCGTGATAATCCTCTTTCAACCCAGCATCCACCTGACTCTGCACATCCTGGCTGGTGTCAGCCGGGGTCACACACTGTAGGTTTCCAGCCCGTTAAGTAAGAAAAAAAAAGGCTTCTCATTAAATTGCAACTCGTTTATTGACATTCTGACTTCAGTGATGCTAAAACCTGAAAGCTCTATGTCTCCGAACATGAAAACCAGTGGTTGGCTCGCTTCCTGTCTCCTAGACAGGGCGACACTAGTCAGAGCCAGGGGCGCTCTGAAGAGGTGAGCATGCGCCTGGTGCAGGTCAGCTCCGAGTTAAGCGTAAGCAAGCACCAGCTACATATGGTGAGGGCAGCATCGGTTCTTAGTCCTGGAGTCCCAGGAGGGTTCCTGTAGGGTCTTGATCTGCAAGGTGGGGTATCTGGAGAGGTGGAGAGGAGGTGCTCACTATCTGTGAGCAGTGAGGGGTGACAGCTGCTTTTTGCTGTGGTTAAGTGGAGGTTCAGATCACAGCAAGTGGAAACAGCTGTGAAGGAGCAGAGATGGGAGGTGGATTGTCTTTGGAACAAAAGACTAGCTCTGGGGGTAGAAGCCAAGGGAGCCCTCCAGGCTTGGCAGTGGGGGAAGGCGTCGCTGTCGCCGAGGTTTTGTCTGACCGAGGTCCCCATGCAGGGAGCCGGTGTATGGATTCACTCCGCTGATGGAAGCTGCGGCCGCCGGCCATGAGATCATCGTGCAGTATTTTCTGAATCATGTGAGTGACCCTGTTTATTAGCTTGTAATTCCATCACAGCAGCTGAAGCATCTTATCACCGAACTATAAACTGCAGGAGAACTTTCTCCTACACAGAAATAACGGCTCTGCATCCGTTTATTCAGCACATTTTTCACTGAGTGTCTGTGGATACCCAGTGCTGAGTGCCACTTTAGGCATTAGGGGTACAGTCATGAGTCAGTATAGAAACCTATTCTTAGAATAACTTCAAAAATACTGTTATTTGAAAAGTGTGGAAAAAATTTTAAAACAGTGAATAGCACTCATCATCCCATCACTTACAAAATTTGTACAGAATCAGGAGGCCACCCCTGTTCCTCAGGATGCCCACTGGGTTGATAAAAGACGACGTCTGTAGACACCTGCAGACACATGGCTTTATCCATTGAACGAAGTGGGATTCTACTGCATGTTTGCTCTGCAGCTTCTGAAAAATAACTTAATGTTGCATAGACATTGTGCTCTTTTATGGTATTCCATACAGTATCCATGCCATAGTTAGTTAAATCAGTTCCTTATTAGTAGAATTGAGGTTTCCAACACTATGCAATTATAGGCAGTGCTCCAGGAAATATCTTGGCACACACAGCTTTAGCATGCATGCAGTTATTTCTGTATGCTGTATTTCTGTTTTTATAAATTTTTTTAAAATTGTATTTTTAATTGGAGGATAATTGCTTTACAATGTTGTACTGGTTTCCTGCCTGTTGTCATGCTCAGTTATGTCCGACTCTTTGTGACCCCCATGGACTGTAGCCTACTAGGCTCCTCTGTTCATGGGATTCTCCAGGCAAAAATACTGGAATGGGTTGCTCTTTTATATATGTATATGTTTGTGTGTGTGTGTGTGATTTTATTTATTTATTAATCTGTGCTGGGTCTTAGTTGGGCCATGTGGGATCTTAGTTCCCTGACTAGGGATCGAACCCAGGTGGGGTCCCTGCATTGGGAGCATGGAGTCTTAGCCGCTGGACCACCAGGGAAATCCCTGGGACTTTTTGCATCATAAAATGTTAACATGCTCTTTCTAAAAAAGAATTTGGGGACAGTACCTGCACATGTAAAAATCTGGACGAGACAGAAGGCGCACATGAGCCTGCCTCTGCCTCCGCCTCAGTCTCCGTCTCCATGCTCTCCCCACGGCTGCTCCCCAGCTTGTTTATTTTAAACTGGATTGTCCTAGCTTGTTCTTCACCAGTGGACATAAAGCTCTCTCCTCTCGTGCGTGGCAGCGTAGTGCTCCCTTGTCGGGTTGAATTAGGTTCTCCAACCCTGGCCTGCAGATGGCATCAGGTCGTGTCTGCCGTCACTCAGTGCCCTGCAGGAGGTCTGCGCACATGCATCACACACGTGTGCGACCACGTCTGTACAGTTGGGTACTGCAAGCAGGAGTTTTGGATGTAGCCTAAGGACAGCCTTCACTTGCATGCGGCCAGACTGCTATGCAGAGAGCAGGTCGTACCACCCTGAACCCTGTTCACGGCAGTGAGAACCACTGTGAACAGTGAAGCGCTTTAAACAGACAGAACGGTAACACCAATATAACCCCCATGGATCCAGAGGTAACCACGCTCCCCTGACTTTATAGTCTCCTCACGTGCTGTGTGCAGGCTTGTTTTACACATTTTAAAGATTTATATATATAAATATGTGCTTGTTTCTGCGATGACTCTGTCACTCAGTGCGGTGTGGTGCGTGTGGATGGGGCTCGCTCGTCTCAACCTTCTCCAGAGTCTGCAGCCGGGAGTGGGGCTGCTCTGTGGGTGAGGCTCCTAACTCTCCTTCTGCAAAC
>NW_011494716.1:2009982-2014544 GCF_000754665.1 Bison bison bison | reverse complement strand
CCTTCTGCAAACTGTTCCAGGGAGTCAAAGTGGACACGAGAGACCACAGTGGAGCCACAGCCCGGATGCTGGCCAAGCAGTACGGACACATGAAGATCGTGGGACTGATCGATGCCCACTCACCTTCTCTGCCCCAGAGCCTCTACCGGAGCCCAGGTACCTGTGTCTGTAGCCCAGCCTCTGCTGGCGCCCCTTCTTCCCCTAGGCTGAGGCAGGCGGGACGGCCCAGCTGAGGATGGGTGGGCAGGCGGGAGGAGGGCAGCCCAGACGGGGTGGCTCTGGGTTTGTTCCTTGACTTTGCTGTGGCGTTGTTGCCATGCAGATGCTTTAGTCATGTGTCAAGTTCATCAGCGTCGTATCGCCTAGAACTGCTTAGACAGAGGAAGGCGGCCGCTGTCTGTCCACCGTGCTGAGTCCTGCTGCCTGACTGGATTCTGTCATTGTTGGGAGTTTATCATGGTTTTATTTATTGATTCTCTAGTTTTTTTTCCGGGTACACTACCATAAAACCTGCACATAGAGAAAAAATTTACTACTTTTTCCCGTGGTTCTTATACCTCTGATTTCTAGGCTTTCATCACACTCAACTCACGCCTCTAGTTCCCTGTTGAATGAGGTGGAGGTAGTGAGTGGACTTTCACTTTGGCCCTAATCTTAGCAGAAATGCAACGTTAGGTAATACGCTGGCTTGCAGAGTAAAATTTGCATATATGTCATCATGTTAGGAAAGTATCCATCATTTCCTAAATTCTTGAATGTCTTTATACGTGCCAAATTTTGTCAAAGGTGTTTTTTTTAACATCTGTGGAGATGATTGTGAATTTTCTCCTTAGACCTGTTAGCACAGCATATTAATGAATTTTCTAAAAGTGAATCGACTTTACATTCTTGGCATAAATCCTACTTGGCATATTATAATGTTTTAAAATTATTTTTATTTGGCTGCGCCCAGTCTTACTTGCGGCATGTGGGATCTAGTTCCCTGACCAGGAATCAAACCTGGGCCCCCTGCATTGGGGGGACAGAGTCTTAGCCACTGGACCACCAGAGAAGTCCCTTATTTTCTTAATGTGGCTTTGCAAGTATCTTTTTAATTCTGTGCGGGTATTCATAACTGATACTGCTCTGTGATTCTTTTGTTCTGTCTTTACCAGCTCTAGGTCTCAGTATTGAATTTGCTTCATAAGCAGAACTGGAAGCTCCCCTTCCTTTCTGTGCCCTAGAATGGTGTATGTAGCGTTGGTCCCACATGGTCCTTGAAGGACTCTCCTGGGACCCTCTCCAGGCCTGGCCTTTGCCCTCCTTTCTCTTGTGTGGTTTTCTTGAAGACCCACTAGTCTCTGTGCAGTGAATGGGGTGCGCTGGGCCCCTGCACTCAGGGAGTGGCTGCCGGCTCCTCCCTGCCCTCTGGACCGCGCTGGGGCGTGGGCTTCGCCTGGTTCTGTCTCTTCCATTGAAGGACGGGGCTGCGGCAGCTCAGCGTCGTGCAGCCACCGTTGCCTTGGCTCCCCTCCCTGAACATTCACGTTTTGTGGCTCCTTCGCCCTCTGCTTGGACGGCCCCAGCGTCCTGGCGGCATGGATCCATTCAGAGCCACTGCCCCAGCTTGGGGGCGCTCAGGCAGTGGCCGGCTGGGCCTGCAGTTCACGGCTCGGTGAGCTGCTCCCCTCCTGTCTAGACAGCACACATGGCCCGGGGATGCGGTGGTCACCAGGGGCTTCTGTCTCTGCCCCAGTCCTCCGGCTCCAGAGTGAGACCCTCCCCAACGGGAGCTTCTACCAATAAGCCGCTGAATTGTGCCCTCTAAGCATCACGATGTTTGGGAAATGATGAAAAGCTATAAAGTGCTGACGACTGTGGGCACACTGAGCTCTTCGGCTCAGATGGGTGGTGATTTGAAAAATTCAGTGAAACAGCACATGAGCCCTCACGTGGCCGTTGTTTCCCAGTACATTGTTGAGGTTGAGAATACACACTTGAGAGGAGGATGGGCTGGACCCCCGTGATGCTCAGCGGTCTTGTGACCCCTTCCCCCTACATCCCTGTGGCCCTCGAGCACTGGACCCGCCCACTATGGCATTTCTTACAGGTGACAGCCCGGGAACACTTTGCTTAATTTAGGAAAGTCAGTTACGATGATTTTTCTTCCAGCTCATTATGAAGAAAAATTTAGTCCATCACTGATCAGGCTGTCTGAATCTTGGTGTTTGACCCACAGAAAAATACGAAGATCTGAGCTCTTCAGACGAGTGTGGCCCTGTCCCTCAGCGACAGAGGCCCTGCCGCAAGAAGGGGCTCAGCATCCACGAGGGGCCGCGAGCCCTGGCCCGCATCACAGCCATCGGACTCGGGGGCCGGGTGCAGCAGCCTTGCTACGGTGAGCGCCCCACGACCCTGGAGTCCGGGATCCCATCCCAGAGAATGAGCGCTCAGGCTCACGACATGGGGGCCCCGGGAAGCCGGGTGGGGGCAGCCGCTTGAGGACTCAGAATGGGTCACAGGGACGGAGGCACGCCAGGCCCCGGCTGGCTCTTCGGGCTGTCCTTTAAACTTCCTTTCTGTCGGGTAGAATTACAAATAGAACTCTCTCTCCTGGACAAGTGTCGCTGAGCTTAGGTCTGTTCCTCAAGGGGGCGGGTCTCGCAGGGGTGAGAACTGTCAGAAGGTAAATGCACACGGTGGGCCAGAGCCTCAGACCCCAGTGTCCAGGTCCCCTGAGCTTTGTCAGAGCGTCTGCTCCTGAGTGTCACGCACAGTGCTCGTGAGGAGCACGGATGCTGAGTTCTCGGGGCACATCAGGGTTGACACTCTTGTGCTGGTCTGGCCATGTGACCAGATTTAGGTGTGGTGTCTTGCTCATCAGTGACGAGGCCACCGTGGGAACTCCCTCCCAGCTAGGAGACCATCCCAGCCAGGAGACCATCCCAGCCAAGAGACCACATGAGGACTTGATTCCCTTCTCAGACCCTTGGGTAGGGGTCCTGGCGCTGGCTGGAAGCTTGAGGCCTGCCTCCTCCCAGGGCCGGGGGTTGACCAAGAGCTCGTGCCTCAGGCGAGGGTGCGGGCGGTAGTCCTGGCGGCTGGGAGCACAGGACCCTGGGATGAGGTCTGTTCCTTCGGGGGCGCCCAGGCTACCTGTCCCGCCTGCACTGTGGTGGGGGTGGGGTGGGGTGGGGTGGGGTTGACGGTGGGAGGGAGCGCCCCCCCAGTCTCTTAGCTGTGGCCTTTCAGGAGATTGCTTTTCGTCTTACACTGTGTGATAGTTTAACTTTTTGTAAGCACGTATATTCTCTTCCCCAGCAGTTAAAAAACATTTTTGAATGATAAAGGTATAAAAAGGAATTAAGTTACCCCTGGTCCCACCAGCCAGGCGCTCTCGTGCACACACACACACTTCCTGTGGGGGAGGGGGAAGTGAGGTGAGAGTCGCTCAAACGTGTCCGACTCTTTGCGACCCTATGGACTATACAGTCCATGGAGTTCTCCAGGGGATCTTCCCAACCCAGGGATCGAACCCAGGTCTCCTGCATTGCAGGTGGGTTCTTTACCAGCTGAGCCACCAGTGAAGAGCAGAGAGGGGCAAAGTAGGGGTTAAATGCTTGGGTTTGTGTCTCGCCTCTCCCCCTTGTTTTCTCACAGGCAGATACACTCACAAGTTACACTTCACCAGCTCGCTGTTAACATTTAGCCAGAGCTCCTCAGCTTCCTGCTCAGCCAGGTCGTTTGGCCAGGGGTGTGTGTTTCCAGCTACGGGAACGCTTTGCGGCACAGTTCTTTGGCCCAGCAATCTGTAAACACAGCTTACGGGCTCCTCCTCTTGGCAAGGCGTCAGTGTGGCTGGAGGGAGAGGTGGTCATGCACCCGTTGGGCACACACTTGTCGGGGACCCCTTGGAGCCTGTCGATGGCGTGGCTTGTCCAGGTCGAGGCAGCAAGTGGACAGTGCCGTCCTGGGGCTCCCCTCCCCGAGGCCCCGAGGAGGAGGTGGTCGCGTGCGGGAGGAAAAATGCCTCCTGCCTTTCATGTGCGGGGGGTTTACGTGCCCCGTTCTGCCCACAGAGCAGGTGCCTCCGCGGGGCTACGTCAGCTTCAACAGCAGCGACGAGCACCCCCTGGAGGGGGGCGGCCTGTGCTACAGGGACGTCACCTCGCCCATCAACGAGCGGGATGTGGAGAGCAGCAGCAGCAGCAGCCGAGGTGCGCTTCCCTAGCCGGCAGGGCGGGGGAGAGGGAGGGCGCTCCTGAGGAGTGTGGCTTGGGGCCACAGTCTCTGAGCAGGTCTGAGGGTCGGTGCAGACAGGTCTCACCCCTGGAGTGGCGAGTCCTCGGGAGTGTGTGCGTGCTCCTGCGCTGCCCGCTCTGCGTGACGCCTGGGTCTCCCCGAGAATAAGCAGACGAGCCCTGCTGTGCACAGAGGGCGTGTGGCCCAAGCAGTCAGCACGGAGGCAGGGAGGGCGGGGGCTGGGCTAGGCTGGGTGTTGCCACGGCCAGGTCTGTGGTCAGGCGCCCTCATCTCCCCTTCCTCAGAGGAGCAGGCCTTCTCTGCCAACCCTGTTGCACGGA
>NW_011494716.1:2008415-2009882 GCF_000754665.1 Bison bison bison | reverse complement strand
AGCAGCGAGGCCTCCCTGGAGAGCAAC
Organism: Bison bison bison; assembly: GCF_000754665.1. Lineage (NCBI taxonomy): Eukaryota > Metazoa > Chordata > Mammalia > Artiodactyla > Bovidae > Bison > Bison bison. The sequence continues at coordinate 2,009,855 of NW_011494716.1, read as the reverse complement.
GAGGTGACCCTGCCCTGCCCTCCCCTCCCCTCCTTGCCCAGCGTTGTGGGGGCGCCTGATGGCTCAGCCAGGTGAGCGGGGCTGGCAGGCTGTCTCAGAGGCACCTGGAGCTCCGTGGGGCCGCGGTGGCAGGCGGGGCTTTGGTAAAGGGGCCAGACACTGGCGGCGGAGCGGGGAGCGGGGCCTGGAGGGGCCAGCCCAGAGCCACTGTAAACACACACCTCTCACCCAGGATTCGGATCACGTGCGGAGAAGCTCGGTTCGCAAACAAACTAAAAGTTATGTGAAGACCAAGAATCGTTACAGCAGCAGTGACAGCCAGTGGGCTCCCAGCGCCGTGACGTCCTGTGCCCCGGGAGCGAGCCCCCAGACTGACAGGCCCCCGTATTCAGGACCCCAGGTAAAGCCGCAGGTGCTCTTGGATTGCTGAGGCATTTATTGGTACTTACTGTGGGCTGGCACTGTTGAGAAGGGTGGGGCGGGATTCTCCACACGACCTAGAAAACTATTCAGGCTGGGAGGGTTCTCGCTGGGGAGAGGGGCCAGGTATCTCTCGCCTCTACGGAGGTTCCTGTCTTGCTCCCTGGTTTCCATGCTTCTCTCAGCCTCCCTGAGCCTGGGGAGGAGAAACGCTGGACCAGCATCAGCATTGATGTCAGGCGACAGGGACAAGCTGCACGAGAGGCAGAGACAAGGTGACACTCAGGACTGTGCACTGAGGGTCACTGGGGCCGCCGCAGAAGAAACCCTGCAGGAAGGCTACAGCTGCAGGGGTGCGAGTGAAGAAAGAATAACCTCTGAGACCCTGGACGCTTTGGTTTTGTGATCCAAGCACTCGTGAATCAAACACCAGGCATTGGTACTTGCGGCCCGGACCTCAGTGATGCCGGGGAGGCTGGGTTTCGACACCACAGACGAGAAGCAGACAGGCGGCACTGGGGCCAAACAGAATGAGCCAGGTAGAAGCCGTGCACTGGTCCCAGCAGAGCATCGGGGCCATCCTTCCTGGGAAAAGCCAGATCTTCCCAGTTTGATCAAAAAACGCATCTGTACATCCAAGAAGCCAAATCAACTCTAAGTTGGTTAAACTCGAGCCACATCGATGTGTGACCTGGACACATCACCATCAGTGTCAGAAACAGTCCTGGAGCAAGAGCCTAGTGGCTCAGCACAGACACGGGGACCTCCGGACGGTTTAACAGTGTATTTCTCATCAGTGTCCGCGGGGCCCAGAAAACATGGGGCCACATGTGAACCAGGGACGCGACATCCTGCAAAGCCTCTCCGCCAGAGCACAGGGGACGTGGGGACAGCCCCGGGCGGCAGAGACTGAGGGCCGCTGCCGCAGCCTGCAGGGCTGTGCTTCCTGCTGAACTGACGAGGCTGGCCTGGGAACACTGATGGGCTGACCGTGTCCCTGGACGCCCTGAGGACGGGGCT
>NW_011494716.1:2008023-2008315 GCF_000754665.1 Bison bison bison | reverse complement strand
GGGGGCCGCGGCTGAGGACACAGAGCGGACGGCCTGGGCTCCCTGCCACGCCTGGGGGTCAGCAGGCTCAGGACGGGCCGGGTGCTGAGCGGGAGGACGGTGGCCCCGCATGCAGGGTGGTCCTTGTCCCGCCCACGTCTTCAGGCCCGCCCATCCTGACGCGGCCTGCTCACCCCCAGGACCTCGCCACGCTGCTGGAGCAGATCGGCTGTCTCAAGTACTTGCAGGTGTTTGAGGAGCAGGATGTGGACCTCCGCATCTTCCTGACCCTCACCGAGAGCGACCTGAAGGA
>NW_011494716.1:2006636-2007350 GCF_000754665.1 Bison bison bison | reverse complement strand
AGGCCCGAGCTGGCCCAGCGGACACCGCTGTGCTCAGGACACCAGACACTTCCCACCTCGCCCCTGAGAGCATCTGAGCAGCCCGGCTCCCCGTGCTGTAAGAGCCGGGCAGGGCGAGGGGTCACGACTCCCTGGGACACTTAGGTCCTCCCCCCAGGATCCTGGGGGCTCCCCGCCCCTTCAAGGCTGGGGCCTCTGCAGCGGATGGTCGGCAGGATGGCCCGCAGGGCCTCTGTGCACGGCAGGTGCTGAGCAGCGTCCTCCCTGATGCAGGTTGTTTGGGCCCAAGAGGAAGATGACGTCCGCCATCGCCCGCTGGCACAGCAGCGCCCGCCCTCCCAGTGATGCCCTGGAGCTGGCCTACGCCGACCGGCTGGAGGCCGAGATGCAGGAGCTTGCCATCCAGCTGCACAAGGTGAGGGTGGGGCAAGGGGCAGCAGAGAGCAGCAGCCGGGCCCATGACAGCTTGGGGGCAGGAGGGGGCGCCCAGGAGGGCGGGCACATGAGGCACACCGTAGGGCTGGGGCAGGGCTGGAGGTGATGGGCCCCCAGACTGGGTGGGGCGGCGACAGGCGTGGAGGCCAGGGCGGGGGACCCAGCCTGAGGCGCTCTCCCGCCCGCCGCAGCGCTGCGAGGAGGTGGAGGCCATGCGGGGCCTGGTGTCCCAGGAGCAGGAGCTGCGGGCCGTGGTGGAGAGCTGCCTCTTGGAGCAGG
>NW_011494716.1:2005594-2006532 GCF_000754665.1 Bison bison bison | reverse complement strand
AGCTGTCAGCCCGAGTGAGGCGGGACGAGTTCCTGCGTGAGGCCCCCCTGTGCCCAGGCCTCCCTGCAGTAGGTAAGGAGGGCGGTGTCCCGGCTGTGGGGCAGGCGGATGAGGGTGGGACGCCTCCCAGGCCGGGTCTCGCCGCCTGTCTCTGCGCTTGTCATGGGGACGCGGTCCCCTTGTGCTCCACACCCACGTCCTCTCCGTCTCTCCCGGGAGGCCTTGGCTGCCGGCGCCGTCCAAGATGCCACAGCCCAGCAGGCCGGGCCCTGGCACACTCAGCCCTGGGGCCAGGCCCCTACTGGCCGGCAGCGCTCTGCTTCACAAGCGGGCGGAGAACACGCTGACACACCACGGGGACATGTGGCTCTAGAGGGCCAGTCCTGTTGCAGTGGTTCAGGGTGCCCAGAACCCACGCCCACCTGGCTGTCTGCTCCACAGACCCCAAAGGCTGGCAGGCCTCCTTGCAGGCCTTGAGCCTCCCGGAGTTGTCGGGAGCCCTGGAGGAGCGAGTCCAGGAGATGGGTGAGTCGAGGGTCTGCAGCCCACTAGCCATGAGGTCCACCCTGCCTACGCCCCAGCTTGTGAAGCCATGACTGTGCGCTCCTGTCCTCAGGGCGAGTCCTGTGCTCGGTGACGCAGAGCCTGGAGAAGCTGCAGGCGCTGAGCGGGAAGGAGAGCTGGCGGGAGCCGTAGCCAGGGGATGGTGAGTGTCCAGCAGCCACAGGCCCAGAGAGCAGGGTCGGCAGGGCGGCTAAGGGAGCCCCCTCCAGTCTGCCTTTTCCCTTCTCAGAACCGGACGTGGGGTGACTGATCCACCCTGAAGCTGTGTGCCCGAGGACAGGAGGGCAGCGAGCAGGCAGCTGCGGCGGCCAGAGGAGCAGCAGCAGCAGTCGGGCAGGCCAGGGCCAGTGCAGGGCAGCGAGGCAGGATGGGGT
>NW_011494716.1:2004638-2005494 GCF_000754665.1 Bison bison bison | reverse complement strand
GATGGGGTCTCTTGTCATCTCGTCAGACCCCGGCTGAAGCCCGGAGCCGGCAGGGCCGCGGGGAGCGTCCCCAGGCCACGCTGAGGTTTGCCCAGGTGGGGCGGCCTGGGGCCCTAGGCAGCGTAGGTCATTTGTGGGAAAATAAAACTTACACTCCGGTGGTGCAGGTTCGGTGCTGGCCTGTGGTCCTGGCTGATGAGGCACAGTGAGGGGAGGGCAGCGCCCGGGTGACCTCCGCTGCCCCATCCCGGCCCTGCGGCAGGACCACCTGTGCAGAGCCCCTCCTGACAGAGCTACCTAGCGAGTGAAGCGCGCCCCAGAAAATCAGAGGAATGAGGTTCAGGTGTTTTATTACGGAGCCAGTGCTCCTGCCCACACGTGCCAGCGCTGCACCAAGGCTCCAAGGCGGGTGCCCAGGCAGGGCCAGGAACCTGCTGTCCTTACCAGCCAGGCCGGTACCACGGAAACCGTCAGCTTCACTGAGAAGTCTTCCCGTACCTAGGAGACCGCCAGTGGTGACCCTCCTGCCCCGGGGGCTCCGCTGTTGTCACTGCACGCTCAGCTGGTGCTGCCGGACCGTCTCCTGGGGGCGCCCGCATAGCGTGCTGCCAACAGAGGGGAGGCTCTCAAAGCAGGCCAGAGCAGAGCCACCCAGACCGGGAGAGAGGAGGAAGGCCTGTCCGTTTCCATGGAGAAACCACTGGATCAGGCTCACGGCCCAGCGTCCACGGCAGGCAGGGCCACAGTAACCACAGGGAGGTGGCCGCACCCTGCCTGGGAGGGGCAGGCAGCCTGGGCTCCACGCTGAAGGGCCCAGAGCCCCACTCAGGCTCAGCCCCTGGGAAGCAGGGGAGGG
>NW_011494716.1:2004056-2004538 GCF_000754665.1 Bison bison bison | reverse complement strand
GCTGCAGGGAAGGGACACCTCCTGCGTCTACCCCGGACCTGCAGCCAGGACCAAAGAACACACGGCTTCCCTGTCCCTCCAGCAGCTCCTCTCACCTGGGCCCCACGGCCCTGCCTGTCCACAGGGACCAGACCCAAGGAGGTACAGCTGCTCTGAAAACTCACAAGTAAAGCTAACAACCAGAATTCACAGTGTCACCTCCTAGCTCAGGCTAGGGGTGGCTCAGGGCAGGATGCAGGAAAAAGTCAACCCAGCGGTAGCCTCCTCAAGAACAAAAGTGCCCTGAGAACAAACCAGCTTCTCCAGGGCCCTGTGCATGCACCCATGGGCGGTCAGACAGCCCCTGGGCTCCCCCCCAGTCCACAGTGAGATGTGTGGAGTGAGCCTCAGCATGGGTGTGCCCAGGCCACCCCCCAGTAACTGCTCAGGGCATTGGAAGTGACAAGATGCCCACTTCCCCAGTCAGGTGGGGCAAACGTAGC
>NW_011494716.1:2003166-2003956 GCF_000754665.1 Bison bison bison | reverse complement strand
GGGCACAGGAGCACCTCAGGAGGAAGACGGGAGCAGCTTCTCCAGGGCTTTCTTCTGCTTCTCTGTGGCAGCGGCCAGAGCCTCAGCCAGCTTCTCCTCTGGCATCATGTTGAGCACCTTGAGGGCGAACAGGAGCTGGTACTTGGCCGTACTGATGAAGGCGTTGCTCAGGAAGTTGGGAAAGCCCCCGACTCGGTCCTTCTGGGTGTACAGAGGGACACGGACAAGTCCCAGTACCTGTGGACAGGAGACTAGGGTTGGGACCAGGAGTCTGGGGACGGCAGGGCCGTTGCAGGAGGAGCTGGTGAGCCACTAGGCTGGGGATAGGGCAGCCAGGTTGCCCAGGACATAATGTGAGGCCCCGGCACGGGTGGGGGGCAACAGGCTCCCTCGGGAAAGTGCAGCCCCTCCCTTCCCCCAGCGAGTTTCAACCTCCGCCCCCATGCACGTACCCCGTCCCCAAATCCCAGCCCTCAGTCCCTGGCGGGAAGCCCCCAGTCCAGACCCCATGCTCCCTCTTCCACCTGATGAATCCCGAACACCCAAGTGTCATTCCCAGGCCTTCTAGGCGATGAAACCCACAACTAGAAAGAGTCGTCGTGCCCCCACCACGAGAACCCAGACCTCTGTACTCCGCAGTTCACACCCCCCGGAGCAGGCACCGCCCCTTCCCAGCCTCCCACCGATCCCACGCCCCCACTCCCAGGATTGGCAATGGCAGGCAGCAAGGCAGATGGAACACAGCCCCGAGGGCGCCCCGGCCCGCCTCCCACCCTACCCGGCCCCTGGT
>NW_011494716.1:2002813-2003060 GCF_000754665.1 Bison bison bison | reverse complement strand
GAGCTCAAGTAGTCAGCCTCCGTGAGGCGGAGGCAGCCCAGGCCCAGGCCCAGCACCCGGTTCAGTCCGTCCTCCAGCGACCAGAAACGCCGGTCCACGAAGCCCCCGGGGAAGCCCAGCAGCCCGTCGAAGCGCATCTGCATCTGCAACGGAGCGCCGGGTCACGGGCGCGGGTCCGAGCGGCGGTGCCCCGTTCCCTGGCCGCCCGCACGCCCGCGTCCTCACCAGCACCGAGAAGCGCATGGGG
>NW_011494716.1:1997174-2002152 GCF_000754665.1 Bison bison bison | reverse complement strand
GAGTCCAGGCTCAGCCTACCCGCCCTAAGAGGGAAGAAGTCCCAAGATCACTTTGCGCCGGGGCTTCCCCCAGCGCCCCCGGTAGCGCCGCCCTGCGGGATTCCCGCCGCCAGCTCCAGGCTCGACTGGCGCCGGCCTCTGGGGGCTCAGCTGAGCCCTGGCACCACAGGGCGAATCCCCTGCAGGCATGCCAGCCCCATCGTTCTGCCACCGGCTGAGCACTGGAATCCAAGGTTGCTGCCGTCGGCCTGCCTCTAGAAGAGCAGGACAGTGGGGCCCATGGTCCCAGTCCACTCTCAGCTCCGAACTGGGTGGGGGTGCATGCTGAGGAGCCCTGGGGCTCCCTAAGCCCAGCCTGTTGGGGCAAAAGTGATTGAAATCCCCGGGCAGGGAGCTTCCCAGCTTGGCAGGGGAAGCACACTGACTGAAACTGCCCACCCTGGTCAGGCACCATAGTTCCTATTTGCATGAGTTGTTTTAGGACAGGAGATCCTGGTAAGGAACAGGAAACTAATAAGCCACCACCAACTGGGAGAGTTCGGGAAAGGTCAAAAAGTGACACCACATGTCCAACCACCTCTCAGAATCCATCTCACTGGCATCCATCTTGGCTGAACAAGGCGTGTGCCACAAGAAAGGACCCTGAGTCAGAACAACTGGCCGAAGACAACCCGGAAACTAACTACATCACCATAAAACCCGAGACTGCGAGCCCCAAGGCAGTGCAGTCTATCCTGGCTTCCCTTACTCTCTTGCTCTCGCCCGGGCGCCCCTTCCCAGTAAAGTCTCTTGCTTTGTCAGCAGGAGTGTCTCCTCGGACAATTCATTTCCAAGTGTTACACAAGAGCCCACTTTTGGGCCCTGGAAGGGGTTTCTCTTCCTGCAACAAATAGCGACTCTGGACGGCACTCCTTTGCTGCAACTGACATCCTGACCAGTTGGGGTACTCAGGGACCAGCTTGCCTGCCGATGGACCAGACCCAGCGGCCGCAACTGGGACCTTTTTGTCTCTGCTCTGCTCTTGACATGGACAACTGGCCAGAGTGCCCTGACGGGTTAAGGAACAAGAGACTTTACTGACCTTTCTCCCCTTTGCTCTCTCTTTCCTCTCCTTAACCCTTCCTATCCTACTCTTTTTTTTCTAGGCCCCTGGTCCTGGAAGCAGGAATCTGGTCGAAGGGCCGCAACGTGAGCTGAGGATTGGAGACTGATCACCTCCTCTTGGCAGAGAACTCGAATTCTGATTCTGTTCTGTTCTGGTTTCTGTTAAGGCCGAGCTCCAGTCCCCCCTTCTCTGGAAGCCCAGGGTAAAACCCCGTAAGGCCTGGGTATCTGCAGGTGGCAAGAGACGTCTATAAGGCCACCCCTTTGGCCCTTCTCTCCCACCTCCTCCCCCCTCTTCTTTCAACCTGGCTTCCTTTCCTCCCTTTGAAATCTTTGAAGACCTGAGGTATTTTCATTTACTGTTAGTACTTGGATCTGAAGTTCTGTGTCTCTATAGGAGGTTTTCTTAGAAACTGTAATCTTGTATTTAAGGGAGTGTTTTATGAGAACTTCCAGGTCTACGTGTGTGTTTTATGTTCTGTGTTCTGATTTGTGATGCCCATTTTGCTTTGTGTGGCTACCATTTGGTTTAGACCTGCTGCCATTTTGTTAGAACTTGATTTTCTTTCCCTGTGTCTTGAGACCAGGGTTCTCAGGAACACTTATCTAGACCATCTCTAACTCCTGAGACTGAGGAAAAATGGGAAGAAGTCTTTTTAAAATTTATATATTCCAACTGTTATTTATAAATTAGTGAATTTTATATCTTAATGTATAATTCATGACTAAGTTTAGAAAATGAACCTAGATCTTGCCTTGTATCTGTCTGAATATGTGTATGTCTTGGCATGTCTTTGTTTCTGGATAACATTTTTGAGATTAATTTGTAAATGAGCTCTATTTAATTGACTTAAATAAAAGTAAGCAGCTTACAAATCAGATAATTCTAAAATAAACTGAATGAATTCCAGGTTCACATGAAGTGGGAAATATTCAGTATTAAATTAATACCTGGTAACACAGACATCCATCAATATGTATAATATTTCTGTTGTACCTAGGTTTCAGTCAGTTTAGTTGCTCAGTCATGTCCGAATCTTTGCAGCCCCATGGACTGCAGCATGCCAGGCTTCCTTGTCCATCACCAACTCCTGGAGCTTGCTCAAACTCATGTCCGTTGAGTCGGTGACGCCATTCAATCGCCTCATCCTCTGTTGTCCCCTTCTCCTCCTGCCTTCAATCTTTCCTGGCATCAGGGTCTTTTCCAGTGAGTCAGTTCTTCACATCAGGTGGCCAAAATACTGGAGCTTACTATAGGTTTAGAGGTCAAAGAAGACTATTCTGATACAAATTTGTCAACAAGAAATGTACCTCATTGTGGAAAATACTTTAGGGAAACTAAGATGTGTCTTTAGTAGAAGGTATGAAAATACTGAAAAGAGTTATACATGATCAGGATTTTCTAAAATTGGATCATAATTAGTTGGATAAATGGATTTTGTTAGGAATGACACAGCCATAGGAAAACTGGTTAGAGCCAACTAGGTCCAGTATGACGGAGTCGACTTTCACTAGCTCTTGAGCCTTGGTATATACACCTATTGTGACATCTCAGCAAGCTAAATGATACACCCATCAGCATTGACTGGATCTGACCAAATGTTCTAAACCCTTTTGATTGATTTTTTTGACAAAACTTCCTAAATCAAATTCTGTTGAAGTTCTTTTGATCTCTAGTTAATTTTGTGGTACTTCAGAGCACCCCTGAAACATCCCATATAGAGGTATTAAACGAATTGTGTTTATTTGGTTGGTTAAATTACATGGGAAATATTATCAAATGAGTGATAAATCCTCGCAGGTTATAATGTATGGTAAATTTTACTAATATAGATATCCTAGACATTATATGGAGTTCCTAACATTCTGATACGTCCTAGAATTCTAATGAGAAGCCTGATGACTTCACAAAAGTTAACAAAAGGACTGAATGAACCAGCGAATATGCATTTAACTTTTACGGTTTCTATCTGAAAAAATCACAGGTTTGAATCTGTGTTTTGGGGGAGTAGGGAAAACCTTCCCTTCAAACTAATTATGACAAGAATTTGGTAAAATCAGATGTTACAAACAAATAACAATTATATTTTCTATCCGACTCCTCCAGAGATTGGACACTCTTGCTTTCTAGTAACTTTATCAGATGAGTTACGGAAGTTATCTCACTAACAGGTACAGAAATCTCAAGGAATTTTTAAGACATTGAAAACGGAAGAATTCACCTACTTTTGTTAGGTGAAATCTATAATAAGCTTTTGGCATGACTTTCCCAGTCCTGAAAGGTTTTATTTTAAAAGTTTAGTCTGAGACTTTAACAGCAAAGTAAAAAGTCTACGATCAATTGGTTATGTAAACCAGGTTAGGCCAAATTTTTGAGAGCATAACTATTTTGCAAACAAACTAGCCTTAATTTGGTTATATTTGATAAAAATGAGGGTAACTTTAGGGAGAAAAAGATGTTTTGATAAATGTTAAATCTGTTTGTTAATGGAGGTCTGTATCTAGTAAGACTCATTTCCTGGATAGTTCTTTGCTGTAATGTGATATTAATGTAAAATTTAATTGAATTCCTAAAGAACACCCTAAGTTTGTTTCTGAAACTTACCTCAGTAATCTGTCTTTGCATAAAGATCAGATGTCTCATGAGCTGCAACCAGGACTGAAGAAGGACATAGTTTAAGGAACTGTCTCTAACCTGGATGGAAGGACCTTTTTATCAGGTACTCTTAACTAGCTCATGCACAGTGAAATTGAAGGGAAATTGACTCAGACTAATTCCCACTTTCAAAGGCCCCTACAGTGGACTGGTCTATAGAGAGGACAGCTGACTTGATGTCACCTTAAAACGATGCTCAAACAGAGGAGAAACTGCAATACCCAGGACGAGAAGATGACATCAGAGATAAGACAGCTTGCCCAAGATGCTGGACCTGACTAGTATGATCATTTAAAATGTTTTCTTGACTTCTCGGACCTTTGCATATAAATCAAATGCTTTTCTATCATAGGCCTGATCCCATGCTAGTTTTAGAAACAATCCAGTTGTTGGGTTTGTGGCCAATTACCTGTGTCTAGTTCTGGGTTACCCTGGTGAATTTCTCTACTCCAAGGCGCTAACTGGTTGACCCTGAGAAAAGACTGGTTGACTTTAAAAGAAAAGAAAAATTATAGTCAGATCCAGGTCACTATTGATAATCACTAGATAGGATCCCCTCACCTGGCCAATTAATGATGCCTGCTGTGACCCTGGCCATGAGTTTATGTTCAGTTCAGTTCAGTCGCGTCCGACTCTTTGTGACCCCGTGAATCGTAGCACGCCAGGCCTCCCTGTCCATCACCAACTCCCGGAGTTCACCCAGACTCACGTCCATCGAGTCAGTGACACCATCCAGCCATCTCATCCTCCGTCGTCCCCTTCTCCTCCTTCCCCCAATCCCTCCCAGCATCAGAGTCTTTTCCAATGAGTCAACTCTTTGCATGAAGTGGCCAAAGTACTGGAGTTTCAGCTTTACCATCATTCCTTCCAAAGAAATCCCAGGGCTGATCTCCTTCAGAATGGACTGGTTGGATCTCCTTGCAGTCCAAGGGACTCTCAAGAGTCTTCTCCAACACCACAGTTCAAAAGCATCAATTCTTTGGCGCTCTGCCTTCCTCACAGTCCAACTCTCACATCCATACATGACCACTGGAAAAACCATAGCCTTGACTAGACGAACCTTTGTTGGCAAAGTAATGTCTCTGCTTTTGAATATGCTATCTAGGTTGGTCATAACTTTCCTTCCAAGGAGTAAGCATCTTTTAATTTCATGGCTGCAATCACCATCTGCAGTGATTTTGGAGCCCCTAAAAATAAAGTCTGCCACTGTTTCCACCT
>NW_011494716.1:1995998-1996826 GCF_000754665.1 Bison bison bison | reverse complement strand
ATTGCCTCTCTTTGGGATTGGAATGAAAACTGACCTTTTCCAGTCCTGTGGCCACTGCTGAGTTTTCCAAATGTGCTGGCATATTGAGTGCGGCACTTTCACAGCATCATCTTTCAGGATTTGAAATAGCTCAACTGGAATTCCCTCACCTCCACTAGCTTTGTTCGTAGTGATACTTTCTAAGGCCCACTGGACTTCACATTCTAGGATGTCTGGCTCTAGGTCAGTGATCACACCATCGTGATTATCTTGGTCGTGAAGATCTTTTTTGTACAGTTCTGTGTATTCTTGCCACCTCTTCTTAATATCTTCTGCTTCTGTTAGGTCCATACCATTTCTGTCCTTTATTGAGCCCATCTTTGCATGAAATATTCCCTTGGTATCTCTAATTTTCTTGAAAAGATCTCTGGTCTTTCCCATTCTGTTGCTTTACATAAATATTGAGTTTATTGTTGTTTAATTAGAGCAACAAGCAAAGTTTCAGTGAAGGAAAAAAAATCTGCAATTATGGGATGGATTTATATAGATAACACCAGGCTACAAGACCTTTTAGAACTAACACCCAAGAAAGATGTCCTTTTCATTATAGGGGACTGGAATGCAAAAGTAGGAAGTCAAGAAACACCTGGAGTAACAGGCAAATTTGGCCTTGGAATACGGAATGAAGCAGGGCAAAGACTAATAGAGTTTTGCCAAGAAAATGCACTGGTCATAGCAAACACCCATGGACATCACCAGATGGTCAACACTGAAATCAGATTGATTATGTTCTTTGCAGCCAAAGATGGAGAAGCTCTATACAGTCAGCAAAAACAAGACCGGGAGCCT
>NW_011494716.1:1994941-1995766 GCF_000754665.1 Bison bison bison | reverse complement strand
ATGGGAATACCAGACCACCTGACCTGCCTCTTGAGAAATTTGTATGCAGGTCAGGAAGCAATAGTTAGAACTGGACATGGAACAACAGACTGGTTCCAAATAGGAAAAGGAATACATCAAGGCTGTATATTGTCACCCTCCTTATGGCAGAAAGTGAAGAGGAACCAAAAAGCCTCTTGATGAAAGTCAAAGTGGAGAGTGAAAAAGCTGGCTTAAAGCTCAACATTCAGAAAACGAAGATCATGGCATCTGGTGCCATCACTTCATGGGAAATAGATGGGGAAACAGTGGCAGACTTTATTTTTGGGGGCCCCAGAATCACGGCAGATGGTGACTGCAGCCATGAAATTAAAAGACGCTTACTCCTTGGAAGGAAAGTTATGACCAACCTAGATAGCATATCAAAAGCAGAGACTACTTTGCCAACAAAGGTCCGTCTAGTCAAGGCTATGGTTTTTCCAGTGGTCACGTATGGATGTGAGAGTTGGACTCTGAAGAAGGCTGAGCACCAAAGAATTGATTCTTTTGAACTGTGGTGTTGGAGAAGACTCTTGAGAGTCCCTTGGACTGCAAGGAGATCCAATCAGTCCATTCTGAAGGAGATCAGCCCTGGGATTTCTTTGGAGGGAATGATGCTGAAACTGAAACTCCAGTACTTTGGCCACCTCATGCAAAGAGCTGACTCATTGGAAAAGACTCTGATGCTGGGAGGGATTGGGGGCAGGAGGAGAAGGGGACGAAGATGATGAGATGGCTGGATGGCATCACTGACTCGATGGATTTGAGTCTGAGTGAACTCTGGGAGTTGGTGATGAACAGGGAGGC
>NW_011494716.1:1991331-1994541 GCF_000754665.1 Bison bison bison | reverse complement strand
GACAGGAGGGATTGGGGGCAGGAGGAGAAGGGGACGACAGAGGATGAGATGGCTGGATGGCATCACTGACTCGATGGATTTGAGTCTGAGTGAACTCTGGGAGTTGGTGATGAACAGGGAGGCCTGGCGTGCTGCGATTCATGGGGTCACAAAGAGTCGGACACGACTGAGCGACTGAACTGAACTGAACTGATGGTAATTTAGGCATCCGTCTTGGCTGAACAACATGTGCGCCACCAGCAAGGACCCTGAGTCAGAACAATTGGCCAGAGACAACCCAGAAACTAATCCCATCACCATAAAACCCGAGACTGCGAGCCACGTGGCAGAGCAGTTCTCCTGGCTTCCCTTACCCTCCTGCTCTCCGCCCAGGCGCCCCTTCCCAGTAAAGTCTCTTGCTTTGTCAGCAAGAGTGTCTCCTCAGACAATTCATTTCCGAGTGTTACACAAGAGCCCACTTTTGGGCCCTGGAAGGGGTCCCCCTTTTCCTGCAACAAGCCCAGCACACCAAGTACCTTCCACGTCAGACACCACAATGCCAAGTACTGTTCGAGGAAACAGGGTCTCCCCCATCTAAGGGGGTACCTGGGGCTCCAATGAAGGGGGTTTGTCTGAGGGCACCCGGCAGTCAGTGAGAGCCAGGGTCCCACCCTAGACTCCCACCATCTCCCACCCAGTGTCCATGACAGAAAACCTGCAGAAGCGGGCCCGAGTTGCTTACCCGGTGTCAGTACTGGAAGAGGAGGTCGCTAGGGCTCAGCAGCATCAGTGGGGCTCCCCTGGAGCTTGTGGGGCCACGCACTCCACCAGCTGGCCCAGCTTCATTTTTCTCCCATGGTGGACACCGATTTGCATCCCAGCCTGCACTCAGAACAGGCGCACCGTGGCACAGGCTCGGTAGAGCTGTGCAGTGAGGGCAAGCCTCGGGCACAGCGAAGGCTGCCCTGGGCAGGGCTGAGCAGGAGAGGGCCAGAGGGCAGGCGAGGGTTGGCAGGACCCACCAGAAATTCACTTGCATTGGGTCCACAGTGGGCTTCCGTCGGGAGATGTCGGGGGTGGGCACCCAACAGGGAGGCTTCGAGGCCTGGCGCACTGCAGTCCATGGGGCCGCACAGAGCAGACGTGACTTAGCGACTGAACAGCAACAGAGAGGCTCTCCCCCACCGAGGCCCTCTGCCAGGGTCAGGGCCTGGCTGGGGCTGCTTACCGGGTTCGAAGGGAGAGCTCATCAAGGGGAGGGGCCAATTCAGAGAGGACGCTGCCTCCAGGCTGCACACATGTTAACAAAGGAGGCGGGTTCATCCGGGGTCAGTGTGCAGGGGCATCAGTGCAGCCCACGCAGGAACCCATGTTACACTGAGCATCCTCCCACACTGCGATCACACCTGACCAGGCACAGCCGAGGGTGGCAGCCTTGCCTGGAGCAGGGACAGGCTGCCGGACTCAGAGGGCCCAGGGGAGCCACTCGGAACCGTGTGCAGAGGAGCCAGGGCCCACCTGACAGGTGGTTCTGGTGGTGGGTATGCCATGGCCCAGCCTTCCCCTACTGGGAGGCTTGCTAGTCAGGGCAGCCGAGGCCAGGCAGGGGGTTCCGGTTGGGTGCCAGCATCCTGGCAGCCAAACCTGCCCCTCTTAATTTGCTCCCCACAGGACGGCTGGAGAAACCTGCTCCCTTGCCAAGAAGCCTCTGATCGCTCCTAGACTGAAACTGCACCCCACACCCCCAACTCTGATGCTTTGGCCACTCAAAGCAGACACGCCAGGCCCACTTTCCAGGCCTGTGTCCCTGCTGGGCCATCCGCCGGGGGGCAGCCTTCAGGGCTCAGCTGGAATGTCTCCTCGGTGAAGCCCTCCCCAATCACGGTTAGACCCGCTCCGTCTCATGACCTGCCAACTCGTTTCCTAACGGTCCCCAGACCTGGGAAAGACTTGGATGACTTGTGTGGCGTCTCGCTGACAGAAGGCAGGCTCCTGGGGGGCCTTGCCCGTTTCGCCCTCTGCTGGCACAGCAGGCACTTGGTTCACGGTAGCGGAATGAACTGGCGATGGGTACGGTGATGTCATTGGCACACCTGGGGGCCTGGGGCTTCACCAGCCTCTCAGGAGGCAGGGCCGAGGTCCGAGGGTCCCTCCCCTCTTTGTTCCAGGCCCACAGTCAGCACGGTGATGGCTGGAAGAGGAACAGCAGCTGTCTTCACAGCCTCCTGGAAGCTGGAAGTTGCTGGCATCTTAGACACAAGGGAACCGGGGCTGCAGCCATGAGCAGGCTCCCACACCACCCGGCCTCCCAGGAGGGAACCCGAGCCTGGCAGAGCTGGGTACGGAGGGAGTGGACAGGATACTGCTGCGTGGTTTTATTACTATAAATATACAGTAAAAACGAACAAAAACTAGCCAATCAGAGTACGTCAAATGATAGCACATGTGAGTCCAAGACAGGCCAGTCTGCACCCTGTCCTGCAGAATCACTGACACCAACACAGATGGTGAGATGTTGGGGTGCTGACCACGAGAGGAGTGAGCAGCAGGACACGGCCTCCCCGCCTGTGTGTGCAGGTGTGCGTGTGTGTGCATCGCCACGTGTGCACCCAGAAGCACATGGTGGCTGAGAGGGGAGGGCACGCAGGGAGCCAAGGGGCTGGGGCAGGCTGCCCTGGCCGTGGCCTCTGCTCACAGGCTTGACCGGAGAGAAATGGCGTCCACCCTGAGTGCCCCGGGGCGGGGCTGCCAGCTGCCCCGGGACCGTGCTCCCTGGGGCAGCTCCGCAGGGAGCCGGGCCCTCTCTCGCTGGCCAAGGGCTAGCTCTTGGGTGCTGAGACCCACCCGCCAGGCTCAAGACCCTGCACGGGCTGCTGGTCCGGGGCACCAAGGCCAAGCGCCCCCTCGGGCTTTCTGCTGCCCAGAAAATGTATCTTTAAAAGATGAGGTCACCTCAGATGGGACCCACAACCCCCAGGCAGGTGCCACCACAGGAACCCCAAAATGAAGGAATCAAGGAGGGATGATAAGTCACGTCTACATGGCAAAGAGGGCAGAGGGGCCCAGAGGCCTATCACACCCCCTGGGGACAGCAGTGCCACCGGCAAGTGGAACCCCGCCTGGAGGGTCTGGTAAGGTGGGTGAGGCTGCCTCTGAGAAGGTGCCAGGCTCAGAGAAGGGCCCAGACAGAACCA
This sequence comes from Bison bison bison, assembly GCF_000754665.1. Taxonomy (NCBI): domain Eukaryota; kingdom Metazoa; phylum Chordata; class Mammalia; order Artiodactyla; family Bovidae; genus Bison; species Bison bison. The sequence goes on along the minus strand of NW_011494716.1, from coordinate 1,991,368 downwards.
CTGCCAGTGGCTGGGCCTGCGGGAGGAATGGCTGCCC
>NW_011494716.1:1985245-1990362 GCF_000754665.1 Bison bison bison | reverse complement strand
CCCCTGTGTTCAGGCCACCCTGGGGCACCGGTGCCCTGGGGCGCCACACCATGTAGGCCCCAGGCAGCTTCAGGGGCAAACCCAGGTGCCCCTGGGGCCAGCAACAACCCTGGGGGGCCCAGCGAGGGGCCTGTCTTCTTAGGAGCTGAGGCTGCACTCGGGAAGCCAGCTCTGCCGTGCAGCCCAGAAGACAAGCACGGTCCTCCACAGCCGGGTCTGAGCCGTTTCCCACTTCCGGAAGTTTTACCCAAGTGGCAACACTATCTTCCAAGGGCGAGGCTGGGGCCAACGTCATAAAAGTGGCAGGTGCCATTTCAGTTGAAGCTAAGCATTGTCACAAAAAGCGACCAAGGAAGACAGGAGAGGTCTGTGGGAGGAACGCTGCTGGTGGCAGACCCCGCGGTCGGGCAGCACGGCTGACCGGGACGGGGGCCAAGTCCTCCAAGGCCGACAGCCGGGGGCGGACCCCACCACATTCATCTAGAAACCCTGGGCCCTCGAAGGCGCCAGGTTCCTTCTCTCCAGACTTCCCAGCAGGCTGAGGGTGCCTGGAGGAGGGGCAGGGGTCCCCCAGTGCGTCCCCCTCTTTGGGGGTGCTCTCGGAATGGCTTTCAGTAAGATGTCCGTTTGGGCTGTCCGGGGACCACTCAGAGACTGACCCCACAGCATGCTGGTGTTCCAGGAGGTTCCAGAGGTGGGGCACAGGCTAGCTGTCAGCCAACAGTGGGGTCCTGGCTGGCGCTGAGTCACTGATTCTGGGACCCTTGAGGCTACAAGAGCCTGACTGGGCCGCCCGGTCCAGAGGGAAAGTCCTTCGGTTCCAAAGGCTGGTTGGACCCCTCCCGAAGGACCACCTCTCTGGAGCACCCCTGCTGTGGCCTTCGGAAGCCTCTGGATTCAGAATCCAGGGCCCCTGAGAAGACTTCCCCATATGGGGAAGCAGCCCCCCGCCCCGTGTGCGAAGGCGTCACGTACCGGCTTACTCCTCTAAACCAGCGGAGCAGGAGCCGGGCCCCAGGGCTGCCAGAGGAGGAGAGAGATGGAAGCTCGGTTAGCAGGGCACTCAGAGGGGCCGCACGCTCCAGGCAGAGGCGCCGGCGGCTGACTGAGGTGCACGTGCGGGGGCAGGGTGTGATAGGAACAAATGCCACACACACACACACAGGCTGACGCACGAGAGGTGCCCAGCGCCTTTCCCGAGAGCGTGCCCGGGCCTGGCGCTAAGGCAGAGGACGCCAGGCCGGGGAAGGACGCGGGCAGGCGGCAGGGACGAGGGGCTGGGTGTGGTGGGGCCCAGCAAGGGCCTCCAGCCCGCGGGGCTTCTGGGGCACCGGGCATCACGGGTCTCTCCGTTTTACGGATTTGCCCGCCCCCCCTTTATCCCATCTGGCAGGTTACACTAAGATCCACTAAATCACGCTCCCTCCACCCAGAGGACACCGTGCAATTGCTGAAAAGAAGGCACCCCTAACGTGTGGGGGCTCGCATTCTTAAAGCCACACAGTGCGCGGGAGATGCTCAGGGTCTCTGCTGAAGGAGGAAGCCTGGGGGACAGAGGCCGTGGCGTGGGGGTGGGCGGTCACAGAGGCGGTGGGTCCCTGAGGGCCCCGGCCCGCCCCCAGGAGCAGGCAACCAAGCTGAGGGAAAGCGGGTGCAAGACAGCCCAGCGTGGCCCCCGCTCCACTCTGGCATTGAGAACCAAGCCCACCCCGCTGTCCAAACAAGCACCAGGGCCAGCCAGTGGCCTCTGCCACTCTCCCCACCCCGCAGCTGGCCAAGATCCATAGGAGGACTGAGACACGCTGGGGGTCCCGACCGCCAGAGGTCCCGGGCCCACTGATGGGCCGGGCCAGCCCTGCAGATGCCTGGACGCTCTGTGGGCCGCTCAAGGGGTGAGAAGTGGGGGCGGTGGCCCTGCACTGGCTAAGTGTGCTCGGGGTGCCCCCCAGTGGCACCCAGGGGCCAGGGCAAGAGGCCGTCGGCAGGATCAGGATTCGCTCAAGGCTCCAGGAAGTGGAGCCTTTCCTGACCCCTCCATCCCACTCTACCCAACCAGGTTTTCATCCTCAGGAAACACCAGGTCCTCTGGAGTCCCGAGTTGCTCTAACAGAGCTTTGCCTGTGGGTTCCTCTGGGGGGGCCTGTGTGTGCCGGTGAGCCACCTGCTGCCCTGCTTCCTCACACCAGCACCCCGGCCTCCAAGCCCCCTCTGTTTGCACAGGCTCTGCTGCTCAGCCAGAAGCCCACGGACAAGAGACCCTTCCACACTGAAGCCCGTCTCAGCCCCCCAGTGCCCGGCCATAGCTCAAGGTGGTGTGGCTCCCGGGGCAGGTGGGGGCAGAGAGGAAGGGCTTCCCCGCCACCAGGAAGGAACCAGGCTCTGAGGCCAACAAGGCTGCTCGTCTCGACTCCAGAACCTCAGGTGTGCCGCCCTTACCTGGCAGGTAGACGTCGGCAGGTGCGCCAGGCTGGCTGCGACCACAGGGCTCGGGGCTGCCATCCTGCAGGACATTCTCGATGGATGGCACGCGGCTCCCTGCAGGGGATGGAGGCAGGTGGGGGGCCTGCGGGCAGGAGGTGGTCCAGCCGTCCCCCCGAGCCCAGACCCTACCCCAACTCCCCCGTTCTCCTGGGACCGAGGCAGACGGTCTATCATGTTTTCTTCCTTTTTCCTTTTCTCCTGCCCCCCACACCCCTCCCAGCATGGGGCTCTGTTTTGTTTTTATTAGAAAGACATCCCATGCCCATGTTGAAAAGAACGTCTGCTATCTTCCAGAACGGGCAGGTGGGCACACAGCTCCAGGCCCACAGCAGGGCGTTCACGTGGGGAGTGGATCCTCCTCTTCACATGTCAGACCTCAGCTGGGACCTGCCCTGCACTTCTGGGGCCCTCAGAGTGGCCTGCATCCCGAAACAGGGACCTGGAGGCCCCCAGTCCTGGCGCAGTGTGCAGGCAGGAAGGAGCTGCCGCCACCGGAGGGTGAAGCCGAGGCCTGAGGGGCAGAGGGGCCTGCCTGCACGGTGAGCAGGGAGCGACAGAACTGGACTCCCGGGGGGACACCCCTTCCTGGCACCACTCCCAGGGGCCTGCAGGCCGTGGTCACCCCGTGACTCTCGAGGCCAGGGGCCACGCAGCTGGGAGGGCTCATGACACCAGAGACGGCAGGGTGCTCTGGGGATCTTGACCACACCTGGGCCTCCCCCGACACCAAGCCTGGTGAGCCTCTGTCTCCCTGTCTGATGCGGGGAGGAACCACCGGGATGGCAGAGGGATGGCGCCTCCACGTCGCATCACCTCCCTTGAGGCCCCACCGTGCCTTGGTGGGTCACCGCCCTACCCAGAGCCAGTGCCTGGCAGCGGTAGCTGGGACTGGACCCCAGGGGCCACCGAGTGCTAACGAAACCCTCTGCTCAGGAAGGGCGCCAGGACCCCCGCATGGGGGACACACAGGGGAGGGGCTGAGCTGTGCACACCCTCTGGCTGTTGGCCACACCAGGCCCGAGTCCCAGAGGCTCCGGTGCGACCCCGCCACGGTGGGACAGGCAGAGCCCCAGGCCAAGAGCATGGGGCACCAACCACAGCAGAACCGTCCAGGGGGGAAGAGAACAAACGGCTGTTGCCACTAAAGGACAGGCAAGGAGGGAAACCGGGCGGCCGAGGGCTGTCCTCCGGGAGACGTGCAGGAACCGCGGTGTGTGGTCGGCCAGCACAGCTCAGAGAACCCTCAGAGGAGCAGGGGCGGAGCACAGTAGGGCTCAGGCCCGGGAGCACTCACCTTGCTTCAGCGACGAAGTCTCATCCACTGTCTCCGTCATGAAGCTCTAAGACACAAGAGACGTGCTTGGACCCTGGTGCTGACATCTGGGCCCTGGACACGGGGGCCCCCACGGCCTTCACCCACGAGCAGTGGGGGCTGGGAGGCCAAAAGGCAGGAGGCGGGGACAGATGGACAGGGAGGGGCCTCACCTCGGGGGAGCTGCTCAGCGCCAGCCCCGCCCCACCCGGCGCGGGCAGAGCCTCTGAGTCATCCTCCTCGTGGATGGGGGACGACGGGGACCGGAGGGTGCTGGGGACAGAGCAGGCAGAGGACAGGTGGGTGAGCTCAACCAAGCCAGCCCCAGGGGCCCCAAAACCCAGGGAAGGGCCAGCACAGGTGCACCAGGCCAAGGAGTGTGTGCAGGAGGCCCCCAGGGCCCTTACAGAAGGGAAGGGAGCCACAGTGGCAAAGCCTGGGGGGAGCGCAGGCGGCGAGAAGACAAGCCCGGGGCCTCCCCATCTTTGGAGCCACTCTAACACGCAGAAGGCGGCGAGGCCGTGGGAGTTCTATAGAACCTGTGCCTCTTTTCTACTGTTCTAGAAAACCCGTGAGCGTCTGAGAAAAACTGAGCCCAGCAGGGCTGGTCACCAGCACCTCCAAGGGCGGCCTGGAGGACCCATGACTGACCCGTGGCCAGATCCCAGGCACGTGGCCCCCGGCTCGTGGGGGGCAGGCAGGGTGGGGGAGGTGCAGCTGGCAGGGCCGCACGCCGCCGCAGGGGGCTGCCGGCGCCGGGCTCACCTGTCGGGGGACTTGTTCCGGGGCTTGCCCTTCTGCAGGCTGCTTTCCACCATCCGATCGATCCCGGCAAGTGGACAGCTGGCCTGCGACAGGCCATCTGAGACGCCCGAGTATGTGATCTCCTCATAGAGGGGAGCCGTGGGGACGGCTGGGGGGACGGCCGGGGGCACCGCCCGAAGGCCGTTGAGTGCCTCAAGCAAGGAGATGGGCTCGTAGCCGGGCGGGATGCTGTCGGCGCTCTGCGGAGGGAGGGGTGTGAGGGGCCAGCCGGCCAGGCGCCCGCCCACTGCCCATGGCGCCCCCGAGACGGTCTGCTCCCCAGAGCCTGCTCTCTGACCGTCCCCTGTCCACTCCACCTTCCAGGGTCTCATCCCCCGCCCTCGGGGGGCACCCCTGCCCAGGGAGGCCTCGGCCATCAGCCGCGGCCCTGGACATCCAAGTGTCCGTGTGGCACCCAGGATGGAGGCAGAGAAGGCGTCCAGAAGGCCGCCCACCCCGGCCTCAGCCAGCCCCTGCCTGGCTTTCTGCTCCTGCCCGGTGGGCGCAGAGAGAGATCGGA
>NW_011494716.1:1982394-1985145 GCF_000754665.1 Bison bison bison | reverse complement strand
GTGGGCGCAGAGAGTGGGGGGCGCGGTTAGTAAGAGGAAGGGCCGGAGCAGGAGGGCAGCAAAGCCATGGGAGAAGCCGCTGGGAGCACGCGGTCCAGGCCAAGAGGACCCGCCCGACACAGGGGTCGGGCCTGGAGACCCTCTGGGGCTGCGCAAGCACTGCTGGGCCGACACGGGCTCCCGGGGTCTAATGGGCCCAGGACTGGTAGCCCACGCTGGGAGGATCCAACCAACGGGCTAAGTTCAGGGCTAAAGGCGAAGGGAGTGGGAGGCCAGGCACCAAGGGAGTTAGCTGGGTCGCCAGGGCCGTGGGTGGGACGGCCACCTGCCATCAGCTTGTGAGCGAGGTGAAGGGCAGCGTGCTCTCCTCGGAAGCCCTGCCTGCCCCGCTGGCCTGCAGGAGGTGACAGGGTGACCCTGGGGGCCGGGCGGGCAGAGGAGCCAGCTGGGGCTTCCTGTCCTCAGCGGGTACCTCTGGGCCACCTGGGACCATGGCGCCTGCATCTGCTCCCAGGCCGCCTGCAGGTTCATGTTATTACTCTGATCTCCCTCACCCCTCGGAACCGGGGGAAGAAAAGGAAATCTCTGTGTCTAAGCTGACCCTTGGGGACCCTGACTCTCTGCCTTTTACCAAGGGGGGTCCAGGCAGAGGCCCGGCCCGGCAGCTACTCACTAGCTGGCCCCTGCCTGCCCCCACCCCGAGATGCAGGGAAAACGAGAGAAATACGAGTGTCGGCCCGCAGGGCAGGGGTGCAGGGTGAGCAAGCGTGAGGGACGTTCGCAACAAGAGCGGCAGCCTTAATTCCACCTCCGACGTCATTCCACTGCCAGCAAGAAAAAAAAGGGAAACAGGACACTCGGGAGGAAGCAGAGCTGGCGAGAGGGGTGCCGGGGCTTCGTGCCGACAGACCTTGTGTTCTGCTTGTTCCACAAAACTCCCTTCCTGGGCGGGCACGCCGGGACTGGGGAGAGTGGGTCTGACAGGTTAAAGGAACTGGACACACTGGCCTGGGTGAAAGTGCATGCCCGTCACTGCAGTCATCGGGGCACGGGGCAGAGACGAAGCCACGGGGCCAGACACACTTACTGTTTCCCCTTTAGGTTTCTTGCTGGCCAGTGAGGCGGGGTGCGACTTTGATTTTTTAAAGGGACACTGTCAAGATAAAAATCATAGGTTTTACCGCTGCCACCCCCCGTGCGGCGCCGAGCGGGCTGGACGGGGTCTCCCTGGCCTTCTGGCCTCCGGGCAGGCCGGGAGCCAGCACTTTGCAAACTCTACCAGCCTCTGAGCCGCGGGGACCTGGCTGAGCACAGGTTCTACCTCGGGGCCTGGGCAGGCTGGGCCTCTGCGTCCTATTGGCACTGGAGGAGCCGGTCCCTGTCCCTCGCGGCCACTCCTGGTCTGGGCTACCCCCCACCCCTAGCTGAGCAGCAGGTCCTGGCTGGGGCGGGCATGACAGTGGCCAAGCACGCCCCACGAAGGGGCCCAGCTGGGCACAGAGAAGGGACCTGGAGGCCCCAACACAGCCTGGTCGACTCATTGCCAAGCCTGACTCCTAAAGATGGAGTTAAAGCCCCTGATCGCTCCCATTCGGTGCTGATCTTAAGATTCACCGCAGAAAATGGCTCACGTGGGCTCTGGTGCTTCGTGGAAACCGCTCCTGCAGGGAACGTGGTGGAGAACGAGGGCCACTTACTTGGGATCATAACCTCCAGAGAGGGCGGCGCTGGCCCTCGGGAGCGTGCGACGTTAACCATCCGTGCCCCGGGCTGCCCTGCACTGTGGGAGGCGCCTCAGCCCTCTGGACAAGAGGGACAAACATGGGAGGGTCCCACCTGACCCTCGGACACCAGGGCAGAAACCGGGAGCGGCGGCAGTAAGAACCCACTGCCCGAGCCCCACCCTCCGTGGAGCAGCCAGACTCCTGCCTCGGGGTGGGAACCCCAGCACAGTTCTCTCCACCAGAAACATGGGCAGTGCTGGAGAAAGTGCTCACTGCTCTGAAATAAAGTCCACCGGTAAATGACCAAGGGCCTGGTTTCAGAGCTAGAAGCCCTGGTGCCCACAGGCCTCGCAGGATAAACAGTGTGGCTGGCCAGGGAGAAGTGGGGAGATGGGTACCCCCCACAAGGGGCATCCTTGCCCCTCGTCCAGAGGCACACAGCACCTTCAGATACTGAAAGAGAAGCTAGAAAGCTGAGTCTCCAGGAGGATTCTCAGACTTAAACACTGGCCCAGTTCTCAAACACTGGGGCAGAACTCATCACACCTGCTGGCCCAGGGCAGGCACCGGCTGTGGGGATGCCAGGCCGGGCAGTGTTGGCTCATCTCCCTTTTAGAGCATTGGCAGGGCCTCTGAGAATCACGGGATCCAAACAACTGAATCAAGAGCCAAGAAAACAGGCTCACAGGCCGACAACGCTCGAAGCCAGCGGGGACCTGAGAGCCGGGCCTGCCCCACGTCCATCCCGCATCTTCTGCCCCTTTGCCCACCTCAGCGACCCCCGAACCCCTGCCCCGTCTCTCCACATTCCTTCTGCTTCTCCTCCTGCCCTTCTCTCAGGACCACCCTGTCAACCTCCATCCCCATCCGCCTGTGTCTGTGTTTGTATCTGTCTCCCTCCCCTTCTCTCGAGGTCCCTGAAGCCTGATCTAACTCCCCTCGTCCGCTGCAGCAAGGTCTGACCCACGGTTCCTCGGGAGCAGGTCCAGCGGGCGGCTGCAGGTGCCCTCCTGTGTGCCTGGGCAGG
>NW_011494716.1:1979261-1982294 GCF_000754665.1 Bison bison bison | reverse complement strand
GAGCAGGCGAGGACACGCCACTGCCGCCCTTCGGAGGAGAATTCTCTTCCTAAGAGCACACAATGCCCCTGGCTGTCTGGCGTGATGGAACGGAGGTGACCGACACCATGACTCAGGCTCAGCCAAAGATCACCTGCATCTCAGAACCTTGCTATTGGAAGAAGCAATGTCCTCGGGGCAGCCAGCGCTCACGGGGCCAGGGCCGGGGCCAACCCCCCGGCTCAGCCTCACAGCTGCCCCCTGGGACCAGGCAGGTGAGCCAGGGGCCCCGAAAGCTCGCAGGGCACAGCCCTAAGGGCAGAGCCTGGGCAGTCCCCTGCTGACCCACCAGGCCCACTGTCCTCGCTGTCAGAATGTGAGGGCGGGGCCTTACAGTGGGCGGGGCTTCTCCCAGGCCCCACCCCTGCCCACTCCAGCTGACACAGAAAGGAAGAAGCACTCACAGAATGCTCGTCGTGGTCCATGCTCTGGGCCAAAACGGGGCTGAAGGAGATGGGGGACAGGGCCCCCGGCTTCTTGCGCACCGCCCGGATCTGCAGAAGAGCCCGGAACGCTGCGGAGAAGGGATGGGTTCAGGTTAGGTGGGGGCGGCACCCTGAGACCCTCCTGAGTTTCGCTGACCCTGACGACCACCCACCCCGCAGTGATCCCAGAAGAGGCCCCGGTTAAGGTTAAAGGAGAAAAAAAAAAGAAGGGAAAGAATATAAGTTGATTCCTCCCCGTAGAAAGCCAGAGGCTCCAGGGAAACATGCCACCTTCTTGGAATCGAATATAAGAATGAATTCCTAAGGACCATGATTCTCAGACACGAGGAGTTTCAGTCAGTCCAATACAGCCGATGAAACAGATGACCACCATTCTATTTTAGTTTTCAGGTGGATGAAGAATTTGTTTTGTGAAAAGCACGGTAGTCATGAAATAACACTTGTTATTGAAAACGAAACAAACGATTTAATCACAACAAAAGCCTTCAAAATGCCCTGCCTTGGTCTCCTTTGACTGTATATACAAGCTGAACGCCTTTAAGCTGGAATGCAATTCACTAAAAACAGAAGTAAATCCAATCGGGAAACAAAGGAAAATGACATGTTATTGATACTTACTGAATGTAAGTTAGGTTTTTGAATATGCTATTCATAGGGCAAAGAGCACTTAGTTACAAAGACCAATTTGCATTAAAAAAAAAAACAAAACCTGGACTTTTTGGGGTTTTTACTAGGCTTCAGGGGACCAGCTTGTAGGATCTCAGTCCCCACCAGGGATTAAACCTGGGTCACAGCAGTGAAAGCCTGGAGCTCTAACCACTAGGCTACCAGGGAACTCCCTGAGCTTTGCTATTTGTAACTCACACTTTCTTTTTCTCTGCCAGGGCTTCCCAAGGCCATGAATATTGATTAACTGCTCTGGAGCATGATTTTAACGTAGCTGTAAACTATCCATCAAGAGAGCTTTCCAGTGAACAGTCACTGACCAAAGAACTAAACACAGCAACAAAAACATGCTTTTACGACCCGAATTTCAAATCTATCGATGCATTGCTTCTGAAAGCAACAATGCACCTGACAGCCCCCATGACTGGAAAAAAAAAAAGCCATCCTTTATTATTCAGAATGTCCTGCAGTGGCCACATGAGGGCGCCCTCGCTGCCCACACCCAGCACCCACCAGGACCCGGGCCAGGACCCCAGAGACACCAGCAGGACACACCCGCTGAGGACGTTCCTTCTCTGCTGGAGGATGGATGTTTTACTCAGAATTCAGCCTGATATGACAACTTCCTCCAGATGCTCCAGGAAACCAAACTAAACTCCGTGATAGTTTACACTCAGCACACTTTCCACTTTATTGTCGTGTCTTATCATTTGAAAAGACCCTGATGCTGGGAAAGATTGACGGCAGAAGAAAGGACGACAGAGGATGAGATGGTTGGATGCCATCACCAACTCGATGGACATGAGTTTGAATAAGCTCCAGGAGTTGGTGATGGAGGCCTGGCGTGCTGCGGTCCATGGGGTCGCAAAGAGTCTGACACGACTGAGCGGCTGAACTGAACCGAACTGCTCCGAGTCTGTCCCACATACTCCTTGAGAAGCTGAGTCGCTGATCGCGTCTGGGCAGCTCCCTGCACACACCGGCCGCCAGTCCCTCCTAGACCGGGTCCGACCTCCCTGGAGGTGCCGGCCATGACCGCAGGGGCCCTGCCTGTGCCCCCCTCCACCACCCGCCCCACTCACGCAGCCGGCAGATGGGGCAGTTGCTGGCCTGGTAGCGCAGCGTGTCTGCACAGGAGTTGCAGAGGCAGAGGTGGCGGCAGGGCAGGATCAGCGTGTCCCGCAGGTCAGACAGGCACACCACGCACTCGTTGCTGTTGTCGCTGTTCTCCTCGTCCGAGGGCTGCGGGGACACGAGGCACCCAGGGTCAGTGGCTCCTGAGGCCAGAGGTCAGGGGCTGTGGGGGCCAAGGGAAGCCCCTGGGGGAAGAGGAAGGTCACCGAGGAGCAGGGTGCCCCCCCATCCACCCCCCAAATCGAGAGGACTCAGGTCTCCTGTTTCCCACAATTAAGGGGGTTTTTGCCCCCACACCCGGGCTCTGTGGGCCACCAGGCTCCCCTCACGGATGTCGCACCGCAAGCTGAGCCACTGCTGTAGGGGGGAAAGGCCAGGGCCACCTGGGCAAGGTCTGGGGGCAGGAGCAGGCCCGGCGTCCCAGGCTGCTCTGACAGCCAGAGCCCAGTGATGGGAAGGAGGCAGCACATTTGCTGGAAAAAGGACAAAACGTCCCACAGACTCTGATGACTCAAGAATGAAGGAAAAGTGATGGAGCCTGGGGTCCTGGGGCCTCCAGGGGAAGGCACGTCAGGGCCCTGGCCAGGATGGGGGAGCCAGGCAGGTCACCACCTCCTAGCAGCCAGCGGAGCGCGGAGGGCACGTGGCCCGGCCCACCTGCGGGGTCGCGAGCACGCACCTTGGTCTCCTGGTTGTTCTTGTTCTCGATGCCATAGATCTCCTGCAGCAAGTAGCTAACCCGGTCCAC
>NW_011494716.1:1978614-1979086 GCF_000754665.1 Bison bison bison | reverse complement strand
GCTGGAGACGGGCAGGGCGAGGTGCCCACGGGAAGCATGGACACTGGGTTCGCCAGGCCCTGCCCAGCCCAGAGGGCATGGAGCCAAGCTCTACTGGGGCTGGTGACCACACCTTCTGCTCACCTTATCAGGCCCAACCCCACAGGAAAACGACTCCAGACCCTCCTGTCACCCTCCCCGCTCCAAGATGGACCAGAGTCAGGCCTCGAGCTGACTACGTTTCAAAGTGCCCTGAGTTGCTGCATTTCCCACCACACGGACAACCAAGACCCTCCTGAGAGCCATGGTGTGCCAGTCAGCTCTCCTGAAACCCGTGCCTGGACCACCACTGGGGTCTCCTGCCCTCTAGCCACCTCCAGGCGTTGGCCCTCCCAGGGTTCTCGCGAGCCCTCTCTTAAAAAACTGACCACCGCCAGCCCGGGCCGTGGCTGACATGCCTGAGCAGCGGCACACGAGGACAACCTGATCACCA
>NW_011494716.1:1975380-1978514 GCF_000754665.1 Bison bison bison | reverse complement strand
TCTGGAGAAAGACCCCACCGGGGCCACAGTTAAACCAGCCTCTAGGCTCGGCTCAGGGCCCCAGCCTCTAAATCCTCACAGAGCGTACTGCAGCAGGAGACCACCAGGGTAATTCTTCCTGGGGCTGGAACATGGAGTTACTGACTCCAAAGAAAGGCCGTACTGGTCTACAGCTCCCATGGGTTCCAAGAGATTCCATCCTTGTCTTAAATATGGATCAAGTCAATTCAAGTCTTTATTCAACATGGAGGTCATTTCAGCAAGTTGGAAGGATGAAGGAGGAAAACTGCAGTGTTTCTTTCCTAACTTCTTCCTTCCCTCCCTCCCTCCCTCCCTTCTTTCATTCTGTCCATTCACATGTTCAGCTAACATTTACGCAACGCTAAGTTTAAGCTGGACAAGACTCAGGACTACAGTGGTCAACGCAGGTATGTGGTGGGTACGCAGTACACGCAGACACACGCTGTGACTCTGACCCTGACCTTCTGGAGCCCAGGGCCCACTGCAGCCGTGTCACCAGCTAATTCCGCAGCAGCCATGGTGGCCTCGCAGAACAACCCATAGAGATCACAGGGTCACGTGTGTGCACAAGTCTCAAATCAAAACAGCTCCCAGTGTTCCCTCTGACGGACTTACGATTTGCTTCTGCTTTAAAGGCTTCACGGAGAAGCTGCCATCCACGTGCTGTGGGGGAGAAAGACCCAGACGTCAACCCGGCCGTGCTCAGGCCCACCCTCGGTCAACCCACGTCGCCGGGTGAAAAAAGAACCCCACTGAAGACTCAAGAGTCAGGCCAGGGATCCTCAAATCAACCCTCTGACCTGGCTTCGAAACTACCCAGACAATCTTCTAAATATACTGCCACCCGGGTTCCACCCTGATCTACAAAACCCAGCTCTCCCTGGGTAGTTAGTTCTCCAGGAGGCTCAAGTTCACCACCATCAGCCTCGTCCCGACGACGGTGCCTCCCTAGGGCAAGAAGCAGCACTTGGACAGCAAGAACTAAGACGGGTGGCTCCAGCCCTCAGAAAACCTGGTCTAATCGTGAAGACAGCCCGAGGGCATCACATGCCCGCATCAGCAGGGAAGCCCAATGATCAGAGCCATGAGGACAGGCGGGCCAGGCGGGGTCTGGGAGCCACACCGCTCCGAGCCACGGTTCATCGATCACAGAACCTGGTCTGAGCTCCTGCTCCCCAAACACCCCTTCTGAGTCCACCGAGACCAGCACCCGGACTTTTCTGTAAGCCTGGCAGGTTCTGAGCCAAGTTTCTAGTATACTGCACCCCAAAAATAAGGCCGTTTCTCACGGGGCTCTAAACGCAAAGCACAGAACGAAACGTCTGCCAGCGACGGCCCATCGCCGGCCAGAGCACACAGATGGGGAAACAGTCACCGTCCCTTCCAACCAGGCCAGCCTGGGGAGTGTAGCCGGGGGGCCCAGAGAGGGAGAGGGCTGCCCCTGCTCCTCACTAGAGGGGCCTCAGGCTGGCTGACCGACCCTCCGGGGGCAATGGGAAAGGCCCAGATCACAGGGAGGAGCCGGGCTCACACAGGAGGCTCTCAGGGCTGGACACACAGCTGAGGGAGCCAGGGTCCCACAGGACGTGCAGGTCTGAGCCCGGTGTCCTCGTCGGGTCCTGCTCCTCAGCCACCTGGGCCACAGGCTGATGCTGAAATCTGCCCGGTGCTGGCCGATGTCCACAGGTGATGGGGGTCGGCCGTGGCCTCTGCAAACAGGGGCCACGCCCCACGACTTCCAGCACGGCTCTCAGTGAGTAGGCACCCTGTCCCCACACCGCCAAGCCCTCACTCGCTGTGTGCATGGATACACAGAACTGCCTGGCCCCCAGGAACAACAGAGCCAGCGAGAGGACCATCCTGAGACCCTGAGACTCCCTCGTGCAGAGCTGGCGGTGAAGGTGACTGTAATACGTACCCCCACCACACACTGAACACATGAACAGCCAGGGCCTGGACTCGGGTCTGGGTGGGAAGAAAGGGGCAAACACCTAAGCTCAAACACGTGTAACGCCAGTAAGTGAATCCTTCCGTGTAAATGGTATCTTTCTATGTGGGGCACCCCCAACTCAGGGCCCCCAGGAGGGCATGAGCCTCACATCCAGGGCCGTGCCAGGCAGACAACAGACCCTCGGCCACCCCACCAGCATTCACTGGGCGCCTACTGTGTGCAGGACACGACAGTAAAGAGAGGTCAGCAGGGCAGTAAGGAGCAGGATGGGACTTACCTTTTCGAAGGCGGCCAAGAGCACGTGGGCATGGCCGGTCACTTCCACAACTGCCCGGGAGAGAGAACGGTGGTCAGAGCCGGCCTCCGCCGCCCCAGCCCCAGCCCTGGGCTTCTTCTCTCAAGACGGCGCTTCCCCAGCTCGCAGCCTGCATGTAGAGCCCACCCCACCGGGGACCCCGTGGCCCACGGCAGCGGGAGGTGGCGGTCGGCACTGTCCGGGTGCTGACGGCCTTTGTAGCTCCCCCGCAGGGTGGATGCCAGCGCCACTGGCCTGTCTGCCCTCGGCTCCACCCCGGGGGAGTGGGGTCGGCACCACCCGCGGGCAACGGGGCGCCTGGAACCCTCAGCCTGCTAAGCCACATGGGCACTGTCTCTGGACCGAACCCCACCGCCCCCAACGGATGGGGTGAGAAGGTCCTCGTGCCTGGAAAGGGTGTTGAGGGGAGATGCCACTCACCATCCCCCTCATCCACCACGGCCTGGATGACCACTGGAAACACGCCCCGGTCCAGGTCAAAGTTCAGCTGAGGAGGGAAGGAGGGAACAGTGGTCAGAGCAAGCTGGAGGAACGGGTGCCCTGAGTGGGGGTGTTGTGGCAGTGGGGCCAAAGCACGCAGACGCCAGTTCTTCTCTGCGGGAAATGGAGTAAAAGGGCGCACCTGTGCTCTGCGCGTAACTTGGGGCCACGGGGCACGTCTATGCCACCTTTTCCAGAATGTCCTCACCTGCCCTCCCAGCCCCGGGACCTCCACACTGCCCACGTGCGGCCCCCCAACCCTGGACGGTCCCGGAAACACAAGCACTCGCGCCGGCCCCCTGCGGCGGGCGCCCCCTGACACAGCAGCGTTGTCACGGCGCGGCCGCCGCCCAGGGAGGCCCAGCC
>NW_011494716.1:1974664-1975280 GCF_000754665.1 Bison bison bison | reverse complement strand
CAGGCTGCGTGGGCTGGCCTCTGCCTGACCCTGCCCGGTGCACCTCCAGGCACCGGGTGCCGTGGTGACCCGTGTCTAACCTTAGGAAGAACAGCTCCCGCCTGGCCCAGCAGAGACGGACGCAGAGTAGAGGAGCCCGTGTGGCTGTCTGGGCTTGCAGAAGGGACTCCCCTCACCATCCCTCCCCTCCAGCTTAAACACACCTGCGATCCCCACTGCCCTCCCGCTGCCGACCACGCTCCACCCATGTGTCCACCCGGTGTGGCCCTACGTCTGTGCACCAGTGGGGCGTCACACGGAGCCCACGGGGCGTCACACGAAGCCCACGGGGCATCACACGGAGCCGGCGGGGAGTCACACGGAACCCGCGGGGCAGAGGTGCTCAGTGAACACACCTGCCTCAGGGGGGTGCCCGGCGGGTCCCCAGCTGCAGCGGGGCGGGGGGAGCCAGTGCTGGGACGGGGCAGATAGCCTGGCCAGGTTCGGGTCTGGCTCTGCAGTGCGAGCCTCTGGTCCGAGTCCTGACCCAAAGACTGTGAGCTGGGAAGGCAAGCGGGCCACGGCCGGAGGGTGGCACGTCCCCGAGCACCCTGGGACAGAGGCTGGGGCCCCAAAT
>NW_011494716.1:1972632-1974564 GCF_000754665.1 Bison bison bison | reverse complement strand
TAGTGTCAGGCGCCAGCTGAGAGCGTGGTCAGCTCAGCAGGGGCACACCTGTCCTGACGACATGGGACCCGGCACGCAGCCATCCAGCTTTTCATGATCGATACCAGTGGGTTCCTGATTTTCTTCAGCCAGACTGAGGTGCTTCTGCCACTTGTGAACAAAGAAGCCCTGACACAAACCCGGCTTTGAAGGCCCCTGCAGCTTCCCTAGTGCTCCTGTGAGCATTCAGTGCCCAGAGTGCAGGGCAGCGCCCAACATGGGACATCTGTCCAACAGATGGACCCCGCAAACCCCGAGGGTGACTACACTGGCTGACCGGGGCTAAGCCAGAGGACTGGGGTGGTGACGACAGGGCACCTCAACCCCGCCGCCCCCGAGACATCAGGACCTGGTTGGGGGGGACCCAGGGAGCATGGGTACCCAGAGAGCAAGGACCACCTCCCCTGAAACTCCTGCTCCCCAGAGCTCAGCACGAGCCACAACCCGGAGCCAGAGCCAGGCCTGCAGGGAGAGGACAGAGACACCCGCCCACCCAGAGGGTCTGCGGGATCTTTTCTTAAAATGCTTTTTTGTCGTGCCAAACGGCATGTGGGATCTTAGTTCCCCAACCAGGGATAGAACCCGCACCCCCTGCGGTGGAAGCACGGAGTCTTAACCACTGGACCACCAGGGAAGCCCCGGGAGATGAGGATTTTTAACGCAGGGGGCGAGGCTTTCTTAGGGAAAATGGGGGCCAGGTTAGGAGCTGGAGCAGCAACTAACACCAGAGGGAGTCCTGCTAGACTCTGCTGTCACAGAGGAGCCACCAGACAAGGGTCTGCAAGCCCCAGGCCAGACGGACACGGGGAAACGTGGGAAGGCAAGGGGCTAGGGGAGGCGGGGACGTGGCTGTGACTGAAACAAATGGAGGCCCATGAGGGGCTGGTGGGGAAACTTTGAAGAAGCCCCACCAGCCACAAGGAGACCTGTAGGTACCGACTTGGAAGACCACATCGTGGTGCAGGAATAAAACAGAACGACAGGCGTGCGTGGCAGGCGGCCACGTGGGAAATCTCTATACCTTCCTCTTAATTTTGTTAACCTAAAATCACTCTAAAAAAGCCTTTAAAAAACAAACTAAAACAAAGATAAATGAAATCACACATCTAAAGACTTGCATGCAAACATTCACGGCAGCATTATTCATGGCAGCCAAAAGGTGGAAGCAACGCACATATCCATCACCAGCCAGTGAATGGACAAACGAAACAAGGTCGCGTCCATCCCGCGGGACGCTATGCGGTCACACAAAGGGACGAAGGACCGATATATGCCACAATGTGGACACGACGTGGACGAGCCTTGAAGATGTGACGCTGAGTGACAGAAGCCAGACACCAAAAGTCACATCATGTACAACTGCGTTCACGAGAAATGTCCAGGACAGACAAATCCAAAGAGACAGGAAGTG
The DNA here is from genome assembly GCF_000754665.1 of Bison bison bison. Taxonomy (NCBI): domain Eukaryota; kingdom Metazoa; phylum Chordata; class Mammalia; order Artiodactyla; family Bovidae; genus Bison; species Bison bison. Next base: position 1,973,114 of record NW_011494716.1, on the reverse strand, counting down.
GACAAGTGGATGCTGGGGGCTGGAGGAGGAACGAGGCGGGACTGCTAATGGGCAGAGGGTTTCTCTTGGGGGTGACGATCATGTTCTGGAGCCAATAAGACAGTGACAGTGGCCACACAAGTCTGTGAAGGCAGTAAATTCCATCCAACTGTACACAAGCTTCCCAGGCAGCGCTAGTCGTAAAGAGCCCGCCTGCCAATGCAGGAGACGTAAAGAGATGTGAGTTCGATCCCTAAGTCAGGGAGATCCCCTGGAGGAGGGCATGGCAACCCACTCCAGTGTTCTTGTCTGGAGAATCCCATGCACTGAGAAGCCTGGCGGGCTATAGTCCATGGGGTCGCAAAGAGTCAGACACGACTGAAGCAACTTAGCACACATGAATATTGTTATCATCTTTAAAGACGCAAACCTGGGGGAAAATGGCTTAAAAAAGGGAGGACGGAAGGTCTCTGACGCCACGATGCTCGCGGCCGAGGGGACAT
>NW_011494716.1:1972123-1972532 GCF_000754665.1 Bison bison bison | reverse complement strand
CGGGGGCGGGGCGGGGCGCGGGGGTTCACCTCACAAGCCGGAGGGAGTCTTTGCGGATGTTCACCAGGCTCCTCAGCGTCTTCACGGGCTCGTGGGGCGCGGGCGTGACGTAAGGGAACTAGACTGGGCGATTGCCCACCAGCGAAGCCTGATGACATATATCGCCAGTGTCTTAATTACATTTGCTTCCCCAGTGCTGATTACAGACCTAGGTACCTAGTAGGGACTCAATATATTTGGTTGAAATTAATGGGAAAAACCTTAGAGGAATGCTATACTTGTAAATTTTTGTGATATCAGATCTTATTAGTATTCCTACTATGCAAAAGTATTTTTCACACAATGGGAAACAGCAGATGATTTTGTGATTTATATATTTGGTAACTATTTCTATGGGGCTTTTACTATC
>NW_011494716.1:1955180-1972023 GCF_000754665.1 Bison bison bison | reverse complement strand
GTGTCACTACTGCAGCAAGCGACGCTTCTGACACCCGGCGAGTGGGGGCCAGGAATGGTGTCCCCACCAGAACCCAAATGTCAACAGCACCGAGGCTGAGAAACCCCGGCACAAAGGAGAAGCCTGGGCTTGGTGCCAGAGTATCTGTCACGTCCCTAACACCTGCCAACGCCCCCTCCATGCCCGCAGCAGGCAAGGACGTCATGCCAGAACGTGACAGCATGGCTCTGTTCCCCATACAGCCTAACTTCTGGAACCTTCTATTTATGGCAGAGCTGAGCCGTTTCCCAGCTACAGTGATGACTGATGAAATTTCCACTTAAAAATACACGTAACGGAAGGAGGCATGGGCGTGACTGCGAGCGGGTGCAGGGCGTCCCCCAGGTGATGAGAATGTCCCAGAACTGCCCCACGGTCATGGCCTGTGAACCGTCTGTCACTGACGTAAGCCTATGCTGTGTGTATTTTATCACGGTAAAAAATGCGTGCCAAGAGCCCTGCCTGGCGGTCCAGCGGTTAACACTCTGCACTTCCAATGGAGGGGACACAGGTTCGATCCCTGGTCAGGAAACCAAGATCCCACATGCTGCACAGCGCGACCAAAGCAAACAAACAAACAAAAACCCACACGTAAGAAAAACTGAGCCTATTTCAGGAATGTGTTAGCGGAGGTAACGATCAGAAAAGAAGAGACAAGGACAGTGTCCCAGGATAGCAGCTCTGGACAGGCTGAGTCCACACCTCGGACCCGCCAGGCCTCACGCTGACAGGCCAGGGACGTGGTTCTCCGACGCCTTGAGAGAGGAAAAGGGGGCGGACCCGAGGAGCACTCAAGGCCGGCTTGGCACGCAGCCTCTCACGGCCGCGACCATCCGGTCCTGCCAACGCCCAGACCGACCGTGCTCCACTGTCCAGGCACCCGGTGGGGTCCAGATCCCGGTCAGCAGCCACAGCTGACGCTTACCGACCACTGAGGAATCTGAGCAACAGGCCACTGCACTGGGCCCCCGCCCAGGGCAGGAACGTGGGGCCCAGCCGGGAGGCTTGTTACCTCGTCGTCCTTCCACTCCGAGAAGTCGATCTTGAAGGAGGGCAGCGAGAACTGCTGGCTCACACCGCGCTTGTAGTGGACGGTCTCGGACTGCAGGGCCGGGCTCTTGGGGCTGTACCTGAAGGGGCCGCGTGAGAAAGGACGGTGAGACGCGCTGCCCGGCCCTGAGCCCGCACCTGCCGCCTTCCCAGGCTGGGCTGCACCTCTGCAGGCAGCTTTCATGGTCTGTGTGCTTTTCTGAATGAATGGGGGACAAAAAGTGCACAGCGACCCGTGCCCTCCTCACGCTTGCCCCAAGCCAACTGCTTCTCTGCCCCGTCTGCAACCAGGGAAGTCAAGGCATAATCACACCCGTAGGTGCAGGAACTACTTTTTAGTGCTCAGGCTGCAGTCCACGTGCACTCTGCTCGCGTGCCTGAAATTGTCCCACAGACATCACGGACACAGATGCCGTGTTCTGAGGACCCTGCGTGGGCTCCACCGCAGTTCTACTCTGACTGATGGGATCAGACCCCCGCTGGTGGACACCGGGCGGTCACCAGCATCTTACTATTTCAACGTCTTGACCATGTATGCGAGCACAACCCCAGATAAACTCCCAGGAAAGGAACAGCCGGGTCAGGCAGCACACTCTCTTCCCATCCTAATAAAACCCTGGCTTCCCCCTCTGCAGGGGTCCCACACACGACCCTCACCTGCCTCCCTCCGCCCCACCCACAGCCGTGGTCCCCAGGGCCTCGCTCCATCTCCAGGACAAAGGACACTCTCGAGGGTCTTGGCGCGTCTTCTTTGACACTGGCCCTGGGGTGGGGGCGGGGGCGGGCAGGTTGCTGTTACATGATCAGGGACTCAAAGGCTGGGCTCTCAGCACTGACCACCCCGCTTCCGACCACATCTGCCCTCTGAGGGGACTCCTCCAGCAGGACGGGGATGGGTCTGCTGGCCCTGCCCGGGGGCTGGCCCTGCTGGAGGCAGCGCCGCTGTGGTCCTGCTGAAGTTGCAGACTTTGGACCCTCAGGGCCAGCAGGACCCTTATTTCAAATAAAACCTCCGCCCCGACAGCTCAGGCACGGGACACAGACAGAGCAGAGCGCCTGGGACCGGAGCCACGGGGAGACTCACGCGGCAGTCCCGTTCAGGAACTCCTCCACCGCCTGGCAGTAGACAGTGATGGCCACCCGGGCGTCGGCGTCGAAGGTGAACTCCAGGCTGTAGAGGACGCGGGGCTTCTCGCCGTCCTCAGTGGGGCTGTCGGCGCCGTCCTTGTACCTGTGGGGGACGTGGAGGGACAGGGCAGGTGAGCGGCCACGCCTCTGGGGCGTTCCCACCCTGCAGGGGACAGGACTCCTCTCCCTCGGGAGCCCCGGAGGCAGGGGCCTGGCTGTGCCCCACCTTTTGGGGAACGTGGAGGCCATGCTGGGTTTGGACGACGAGACGGACGACGAGGCCCAGCGTTGCAGGGTCCCCTTTCCTTTGCCTCCTGCCCCGGAAAGGGAGGCTGATGCGTTCTCATGGTTTGGGGATGGCCCAGGCACCTCTGGTCTCCCAGGTTGGAGGCGGTTTCTCAGCCCCCCAAGATCTGGGCTGCATCGCCCAGGGCGGTGGGGGTGTCCTGTGAGCTGTGGGGTGCTGAGCAGCAACCCCGATTCCTGCTTGCCAGGGGGCCAGCAGGACTGCCCCCCACCAGCCCCAGTTGTGACAACCAAGACTGTGTCCAGACCTGGCCCACAGCCCCGGGGCACAGTGGCCGGCTAAGACCCTGGGTTACAGGCTGCAGCGCCCCAGGCTGAACCTGGTGGCCCCGCCCCATCCTCAGCTCTGGATTCCAGGCCTGATTCTGCATGCGGGCGGGCAGGCTGGGAGCCACTCTCTCGCAGACATAGGGCACCCCTGGGGCCGGGCGGGGCGCGGGGGGTCACCTCACAAGCCGGAGGGAGTCTTTGCGGATGTTCACCAGGCTCCTCAGCGTCTTCACGGGCTCGTGGGGCGCGGGCGTGACATAAGGGAACTAGGAAGGAAAGGGAATTGCAGGGGAGTCCAGGGCTCAGTAGAGGACAGAAAACAGGGCTACATCGAGGCGACGGCCAGCCCTGCCTGGTCACCCCTGGGCCCTCACGCCGACCACAGGACAGCGCCACCCTCATCCGCATCTGAGGAAACCACAGAGGACGCGGCCAGCACAGGGCACGGCTGGAACCAGAACCACCCCGAGGTGTCTGGGTCCCCAGTTCCAGGAAGGACAATCCGCTGAGTCCCCGGGGCAGAGGTTAGGGCTGGGGCCAGGATAATGGTCAGTACAGATTCTGGCGGGGACATGTGCTCTCTCTCTCTCTCTCTCACACACACACACACACGTGCTGTAAGACTGGCAGTCTCTGGAAGGCGTGGGAGTGAGGTCAGTCTTGGTGACAAGACACTGAGTCTTGGGAAACGCTGTCACTGGGAGGCCAGGTAACGGGCACCCAGCATTGCTGCATGAGCGCAGGTGGTCTCGAGATGAAAGTCACACGAGAACGCGTCTGCAGGAGGCCTGTGGGCCAGGCCCTGGGTCAGAGCCAAGGCTGTAGAGACAGAGAGGCAGGTCCTGCCTGCTGTCATGGACGCGGGGGGCGGGGGTGAGCAGCTCAGCAGGGCGTGGAGGCCTGCCAGCTCTGTGAGTGGGGGGCCATCACTCCGGGTCCCAGGCCCTTGCCCCCCATCAGTTAAAAGAATCTGGACTCTGTATCAACCAAAGGAGGCTCCACAGCTAAAACAGCCCACAACTCAGCAGCCTTAGGGGCTGAGTCATGGCTCCTGAGAGAGGGCCCCCGCCTGACCCCTCGCTGGTACTGGGGACCATTATCTCAGGACGCAAACCCCAGGGCAGGTCCCTGCTCAGCAACCCCCCACGGCCCTCATTCTCTCGCTTTCTACTCTCCATCTACTGAACACTCCCTTCTTTATCATCTGTCCCCTGCCTCCAGCCCCTGGGAGAGTCCTGGGCACACGGCAGGTGCCCAAGGGTGGAGAAGGAAGGGACAACAGCGTGAGAAGTCACTTCTCTGGGGACTCGTGGGGGACTTGCAGAAATGGCGCTGGCCATCTTTCTGCATTTCTGTTTGGGTCTTGTCTCTTCCCACTGCTCTACAGAACATGGACCTCCTCTTTTCTCTTTAAAGACAATCATCCGTGGGGCCTGGGATGAGTCTCAGATGAGCCTCTGAGTCTCGGCGGCCTCCGGGGGCCCAGGCCTCACGCACACGTCTTGACGGCACCTCTGTCCCGTGGTGGGGAGGCCTGGTGCCCGCTGGCAGCCGGTGGCCTCGCCATGCCGCCCACGTGCCCAGCCCCCACGAGACCCACCTGGACTGGGCGATTGCCCAGGAAGTTCAGGTCCATGTTCTCTCCAAAGAGGTAACCTTCAGGGTGGGGGGTATCGAATTTCTCACCTCCCATGAAAAAGTGCGATGCGAAGTAGTTTCCTGGTTAAAAAGAAAGGAGGCGTGGCTGTAGACGACGAGGCCCAGCGCGGCCCACTGGGAGCATCTCGCGGCCCCGCAGCTCCGCCTGAGAGGGGCCGCTCCACACACGGCCCCGGCCCCTCCACAGGCCTGGGCGCCCCCGCCCCACTCAGGGACTCACCCCGCTCCGACACCACTTCCTTCTGCAGCAGGTTGAGCTCTGTGCCCGGCAAGGACATGTCCCAGCCCCAACCCCTGGCACGTGTGTGCCTGACCTTATATGGAGATACATGCAGATGTAAGTTCAGAGGAGGTCAGACAGGACGGGGGTCCTAAACCCAGAGACACCGGTCTCTAAGACAAAGAGGGCGAGGTGGACACAGACACCAAGCGGGGCAGGCCCTGTGAGGACGGAGCAGAGGCTGGAGCGAGGGAGCCACAAGGCAAGGAAGCCTGGAGCCGCCGGAAGCCTGGGACAAGAAAGGAGCCTTCCGCAGAGCCTTCAGAAAAAACCAACCCTGTGGACACTCGATTTAGGATCTCTGGCCTCCAGAGCAGTGAACATAAATTCTGCTGTTTTAAATCACCCAGTCTGAGGCACCTCATTACAGCAGCCATAGGAAATGAGTGGGCTTCCCTGGTGGCTTAGACGGTGAAGAATCTGCCTGCAGTGCAGGAGACCAGGGTTCGATCCCTGGGTCAGGAAGATCCCTTGGAGAAGGAAACGGCAACCCACGCCAGTATTCTTGCCTGGAGAATCCGGTGGACAGAAGAGCCTGGTGGGCTGCAGTCCATGGGGTCACAAGGAGTCTGACACGACTGAGTGACTAACACACACAACCCCCCAGGAAACGACACCTTCTCTGACCCCCAGACTAAGTCAGCACCCTCCTCCACCTCAAATCTGAACCCCAAGGACCTTTTGTACCTCAGCACTGACCACAGTTTAAACCGTGTGGATCTGAGTTACCTCGTTCCTACCCGACTCCCTGCAGGAGACCTGAGGCTATATACCCGCAGAATGCATGCACGCATGCTAAGTCACTTCAGTCATGTCCGACTCTGTGTGACCCCATTGACGGCAGCCCACCAGGCTTCTCTGTCCCTGGGATTCTCCAGGCAAGAATAGTGGAGTGGGTTGCCATGAGTATCTAAGCACTAAATCCACATTTCTTATAAAAATAGATGGACAGGGCCTCAAACATGGGTCAGCTTCAAAGGACCGAGCTCACAGCCTCACTGGGGGAAAGGCTAAGAGTACCACCTCCGCCAAGCTCTCCGATCGGATACCTGCCCACTGTCCCCCTTTTCTCTCGGACACAGAGAAAGGCAGGGAGGCCACAGGGCCCTGTGGAGTGTGAGCCAGAGGGAATTCTGGGCCCTCGAGCTCTGCTGGGTGCCCGGCATGGATCCCAGTGTCCCTCCTAAGAAACGCAGCCTTGGTTACGGGGGACACAGCCAAGGTTGCCTAGGCCGGAAGGCTCAGAACCAGGAGTCCAGCCTGGTGGCTCCATCCGGCAGAGAACACAGATAGGACCGTATGAGGCCACGGTGTACTCCCAGCCCACGTGTGGACCAGGAATCAGAGCAAACCACAGTAAGAGAAAAGGAATACAGTGGTGACAACTTAAAGAAACATCACAGCCCTGATTTCACGGAGCATCACACGTATGTGCTCACTCGTCATGTCAACTCTTCGTGATCCCGTGGACTCTAGCCCCCCAGGCTCCTCTGTCCACAGAAGTCTCCAGACAAGAATACTGGATTGAGTTGCCATTTTCTTCTCCAGGGGATCTTCACAACCCAGAGATAGAACCCAGGTCTCTTGCATTCCTACCAACAATGTAACTAGTTTCCCTTTTCTCCACACCCTCTCCAGCCTCTGTTGTTATATCAAGTATGTGTGAAAGTCACTCAGTCGTGTCCGACTCTTTGCGACCCCAAGGACTGTATAGTTCATGAAATTCAAGTATATCAACTATATTTTTTAAAATTATGGCTAAAACAAATCCACGCCTCCGTCCCCTCTCTGCTGCACGGCCGAGGGACAGTCGGCCTTGAACGGCTCGCCCCACCTCTGCCCGAGGGACTCAGACTCTGCCCTACTCACGGGCGTCCCATTGACCTGGGTGACAAAACAAACGGCCACCAAAACAGAGACCGAGCGCGCCTTCCTGGGAGGCTCCCGGCACCCCCGCGCGCGGCCGTTTTCCTTTATACACGTCAGCCGTGGAAGGACAGGTCAGGTGTAAAGCCTACCCATGTTCATCGTCTTCCAGGATGAGGAAAATCACGGTTGTTTCCATGACGACCCGTGGAGGCCGGCAGCGGACTTCTGGGGTTCCTTTCTGTGTTGTGTGTTCACTTTCACACGTCTGGCTGTACACATGTGTGTGACCATCATTTACAAACGAAAATTGGAAACATTTTAGTTTCTTAAACGAACTAACCCTGCTAAGGAGCTAGGTGCCAGGACGTGCAAAGATCTCCTTGGGATCAGAGTCAAAAGGCAAAGTGCTGGTCAGCGTGGAGAACGAGCCTGACTCAAGTGGAATGAGAGGGGTGGGCAGGATTCACACCACACAGTCAGGCATCTTCGAGGAGGTGCAGAGAGTAGGAACGTAAACCAGCCCCCTCTATGTTCTCCCCAAAACATCGGCTGTGCACCCACAGTGCTATCAAGACCCGAGTTGATCAGGAGACCAGAGTCTGAGACCCCACTGCAGAGTGAATGTTTGTGTCCCCCCCCGAATTCACATGTTGAAACCCAAGCCCCAACATGATGGTGTCAGGACGTGGGGCCTTCGGGAGGTGATCATGTCATGAGGAGCTCTGATGAACGGGGTCAGCGCCCTTGTAAATGAGGCCCCACAGAGCCCCCCACCCCTCCTGCCATCGGGGACACAGAAGGCAGCCATCTATGAACCAGGAAGAGGGCCCCCAGACAAGGAATCTGCTCGCATGCTGCGTTCTGGCAGCCCCAGGGGACGAGGACCGACCCCAGGGCCAGAGTGTCCAGATGTCTGGACCCACATGTGCGCGTGCTCTGCCACTCAGTCACACTTTCCAAAGGTCATTTCATTAATATAAACTCGGGTGTGGTTGCAAAGGGTCTGTTAAGAAGATTAAAAGACACCCATTACACGATATCACTCTTCCCCAAGGAAATTCCAAGGGTTTAAGGAATTCTGTGCCAGAAACAGGTGAAGACCAAATGTACATTTCTTATTACAAATCACGACACCCCTGCCAGGTAAACTGTGATATGGACTGAGATACCCGGGGGCCCTGCTAAGAAACGCAGCTGCCCTGGAACCTGGGCGGCCAGGTGTGGGCTTCACTCAGCCACCCAGGTGTCTGTCTGGACTGAGGGGAGCAGGAAAGGCGAGAAGGCCAGGAACGGTCCATCCATTCCCCTGGCCGAAAATCCTTTTCGCTTTACCACTGCACAGAAGTTCCTGGCTTGCTGACACCCGCTGCCGTCACACCCTAGCTGGGCCTGCACCCCAGGGGTCAGGAAAGCACTGTCCGCAGAGAGGGCTGACCACGGAAAGCCTCTCCAGGGCCATGAGATCACCTGCCAGGTGGGAGACAGCCCCTCGGACTACGAGCCTATGCCCCAAAACTCAGAGGAGCCAAACCCCAGGGCCCACCCGCCGCGATCGGCCTGCTCAGGGATTCCCCAGGGTCGTGGTCACACATGTGCACAGAACAGTTCTTCTGCTCCCCACGCTCAGGTTGGGGAACTCGGTGCAGCCCAACCTCCTGGGGCCTCAGCATCCCCAGTAACACAAGGCCTCGGTCAACAACACGGGCTTCAAATGGAGGGCTGCTGGGAACGCCCTGAGGACAGGAGGAGCCGATTGTGCAAAGGAGCTTTGCGTGGGTGAGGAGATACCTGATAAACACCAGTGCTTCCTGGCCTCCCTGCCACGTGAAAGCCGTACCAGAGTGGACAGCGTAAGTGAAAAGCTCTCACCCGCCCTCCATGGAGGGAAGAACATTGAGTTGAGAAGGGTTCTGATGGAGCAAAGCCTCTGCTTTGGTGAATCCCCACTTCTTTTGGGGGGAGAGGTCACACACACACACTTCTTTGGTGGACACGGCCTCCACACACGGAGCTGGGCCCTAGCGGCCACCAGCACACTCAAGTCCCAGCCGCTGACACAGCTAGGGGGCTGCAGTCATCACCTGACCGTGCCGGGCCGTTCCCAGATTCTGCCCCCAGCCCCGGGAGCTGGCCCAGGACCGCAGACTTGGTCCCTGAGGGCCCTGGGGGTGAAGCCAACTCTGTGCCTGTCACGGAAGGGCGACACTGAGGCCCAGGCGGCTGGGGCTCCGTGGTCTCCTCTTCCTGGCTTCCCGTGCTGGGTTCCCCATCCTGGGTTCCAGAGACCGCCCCCACCCCCGCCCCCGCCCCCGCCAGGCTGTCAGCGCATGTTCCACTGGGAGAGCTGGTGTAAGCGCCAGTCTCCAAAGAACTCACAACGAAATAAACAGCGCTTAGGAAAACGCTCCTGCCACTGAGTGAGGAGACAGAGGAAATCCAGTATTATTTCTTTTTTAAATATGCAAAAGATCCCACAAAAAGAGGAAGAGAAACGAATGGCAATTTACATACAAAAACATACCCAGTCTAAGTAAAAATAAATAAACTAAAACTACCACAAGATATCCACGGCTAACATCAAAAAGAAGAGCGACGTAACAGAACACGCACACACACACACACAGGTGAGAATGCAGAACCCCTGCAGCTCTGGTGGGGGTGTGAACGGGCCCCCACCACACTATAAAAGCTTCGGACTCTGCACACACACAGGGCCAGACCCATGGCCAAGAATGAAAACAGCCCAAGGGACGGGCGTTCAGGGCTGTGTCAGGACAGACACAGAAAGCAGCATCGCGGCTGCCAGGGGCTGGGGGAGGCGGCAATGGGACGGAGTTTCAGCTCCGCAGGAGGGCGACGGTGGGGCTGGCCACACTGCCATGGACGCGTGCTGAATGCCTCGGAACTACACATTTACAACGGGCAGGATGGTAATTGTCACGTGGAATTCACCGCAATTATTTTAAAAAGTAAAAAAGCCAAGGGCACCCAAGGAAATCAGACTGGTGGGCACAGAAGCCAGTCACAAGAGTGTCCTCAGCGGCATCACTCGCGAGCCTGAACTAGAGCCCCCGCAGCACCCTCCACGCGAGCTCACTGCTGTACTCACAGATGCACCCACAGACGCCAGGGCGTCACGTGGCAGAGACCGGAAACGCTGCCGCCTGCCCACAGCCTCAGCCTTCGCGTTGCCCGACATGCAGCCAAGAGCGTCTGTTTCCATTTACACCAAGTTCAGGAGCAGGCACGACTCATCTCCGCTGGAGCCTGAGCGGGCCTCCCAGGGAGGAGGGGGCAGAGACTGGGGAGGGGCACCGGGGGCTTCAGGGGCCGTGGCTGCTCGAGTCCACCAGCCCGCCCGCCGGGTGACGACCCAGCACATGAAAGCCCCTGCCCTGTGCGTCTCCCCAGTATGTGACACTGTGACCGTGGACATACATGTGCACATGGACATACGTGTGTACACACTGCATGTTTCCGCAGCACCGAACTGAACACAGTTCCTCCTTTCAGGTCCTCCTAAAGCACCGAGGGCACCCGGTCACTCAGGGCCATCACAGGATCGCAGGGACAGGACCCCCAGGGTAACAGAAAGTGGAGGCTATCTGAACAGTGGACCCCAGGGCTGACCGAGGGGACCCAGCACCCCCTCCGGAGGCCAACATCTCAGGCACTGGGCACGGAGGACCAAGCCAACACCGCGTGGGATGAAAGGATAAGAAACCACCATTCGCCAGCCGTGCCCCTGCTCCCAGCTCAGGGTCAGTTGGCCAGTGATCTCTAGACAGCGAGGGACCCCCACTCCACTCCACACCATCAACTCATCTGCAGACGGGCAGGGTGCAGGCCGGGCTCCCCCAGCTCCCAGGAGCCGAGCAGATGCCAGGACAGTTGGCAGAACTGAGCGATTCCACTGCTGTTCACTGAGCCTGCGCCCAACGTTGCGGGGGCGGCACGCAAGGCCCCACTGCCCTTTGTTTCACAAAATAACACGGAAACGTGAGGCCCGACGCCTGTGCCAGACCACACGGGAACACACAGGAATGGCCCCATGCCGGCGGCCAGACTGGGGGGTGAGGCGGGCGGCAGTGGTCACCGCCCGGCAGGTCATCCAGGAAGTGCAGGACTTTCCCAGGAAGCTGCCAGGCCTGGGAACACTCGGGCCGAGGCCAGGTCCCGCCCGCCAGCTCCCGTGGACTCGCAGAGTCTGGACTGAGGGGCCCGGGCACCAGAGGTTAACTTAACGCTACAGGCGTGGAAGTGGGGCCTCAGTGCAGGCGACCGGCCCAAGGTCACGGGGCAGCTCAGGGCACAGGGCCTCTGGACCCCGAATCCAGGCCCCTCCTGCCATGGCTCCACAGGCAGGAGGCGACTCCCTCTCCCAAGGCTGGGCCGAGCTCCGCCTGTGCCCACCCAGTGCATGTGGTCAGCACAGCTAGGCCACCCCAACCGTGAGGAAGTGCACACCCATACCCTTTTGACCCTGGGTAGCCGGGCCCTCCACGCCACAGCCAACCTCCAGGCACGGGATAAAAAGTCCACTGGTCAGCCGGCCTGCCCAGCACAAGCCCGGGCTTCCTCCCCTGATGCCAGCTGAGGGGGCAACACAGCAGAGCCCAGGAGCCACATAAAGGATGCACGGACCCCCAGAACCCCGAGGGCAAGCGCCACGATGAACCGCAGCCCCAGTGGGCACAGGGCACAAGCATCCACCACCGAGGTGTCTACACCCGAGCGACCCACGGCTTCTCCCTCAGCGAGACAGGTCCTCGCGTGCCCACCGCCACCTGCAAGGGCTTTTGCTTCCGCTTCTACCTAAAGCAGAAAGGTTCCTTGTTGCTGCATAACAAAAAACGTCACCAACCGAGGCTCAGAAGATACCGCTTGTTTATACAGCTCTTTCAATGACAGAATCCAAACTGAGTTCACGTAAGCCAAAGCTCAGAACCGGCTCTGCCACGTGAACGGTGCAGGGCGCACGATGCCAGCCACAATGGCACAGAGCTCTGAGACCACCGAGAGCAGGTGCAGCCCCTTCCCCACCCCCGCCCCTCCACCACCAACCTCGGGGCTCTGAATGTAAGCTCACGGCCCCCAGGACATTGATGGGGCCCAGGGACCCAGAGGGTCCCCTGGGGGATACAGAGAGTACTCCCTCGTCTGGAACACCTGCCTCGGTTCTTCCCTTTAGGCACCAACTAACCAGAGTCAGCAAGGCCCCATCCAGAAGGGCAAACCCAACACAGGTGGCAGCGGTCACGAGCAGACACCTCTAGATGCCACCAACACAGAAGCATACACCCAAAGTCTCCTGGCACGCACCTTGGGCCCCTCATCATGTGGCAGGCCCAGAAGTCCATGGACCCCCGGCTGCCACCTCAGGAATAAGATGCAGCCCAGCGACTTCTCTGGTGGTCCAGTGGCTAAGTCTCTGAGCTCCCAATGCCTGGGGCCTGGGTTCAACCCCTGATCAGGGAACTAGACCCCACATGCCACAACTAAGACCCCGTGCAGTCACATAAATAAACCTTGAAAAAGGAAAAAAGTGAGCAGCCTGCACACTACAGAAGGGGGTGTTTTCTACAAGGCTGGCTGCACAAGCATTTATTAAACACCTGCTGTGTGCAGGCCCGGGTGCTGGGAGACAATGGGCACAGTCTGATTTCTAGCTCCTTTGCCAAAGAGAACAAAAGTCTAGCGTCATGAGGACATGGCAACGTTCCAACGAGATAGTGAAAGTGTTAGTCGCTCAGTCGCGTCTGACTCTTTGTGACTCCATGGGCCGTAGCCCGCCAGGCTCCTCTGTCCCTAGAATTCTCCAGGCAAGAATACTGGAGTGGATAGCCATTCCCTTCTCCAGGGGATCTTCCAGACCCAGGGATCAAACCTGGGTCTCCTGTGTTACACATTCCTTACCGTCTGAGCTACTAGGAAAGTCCCTCTGATGAGATAAAGGAGGTGAAAATGCTCTGAAAGGACACGCACCTGACCCACAAAAGGCTCAGGTCCGGGGCGTATTTCACGTCCACCTGAGGTGCTGGTGGGTCAGGTGGCTGGCGCCCCTCCTGGGTGACCCATCCCTGCCATGACCTCCCTCAAACACCAGGGCAGGGCCGCAAAGAAGCACAGGGCTGGGAAGACACGCGAGTAACCCAGGAGGAGGAACACCCAACCATGGAGCAGCAGCCCATGGCCAGGCGCTCCTGTGGGGACCCTGTGCGCCCCAGGCTCCCCCGGCAACAGCACCCTTCTCCCTCAGGGCTCCAGCCAGGTGTCTAACGCCTGCTCCAGCCCTCGGCTGGGGACCGGCCACCTGTGTGAAGGGGGCAAGGGACAGCAGGGCAACAGCGTGCAGAAATTTACCATCAACTGATCTCCGATGAAGGTACAAAGGCAATTTGATGGGAAAAGAGAAGTCTTTTCAACAAATGCTGCTGAAGTAACTGAATATCCATATGCCGGAAATAAAAATACAAAAACCGAGATCTTGACCTCAAACTATACGTTAAAAGAATTAACTCAAACTGGACCACAAACCTTAATGTTTCAGCTAAAACTATAAAATTTTAAGGAAAAAAACAGAGGAGAAAAATCTCTGTGGCCCTGAGCTAGGCAAAGATCTTTAAGGTATAATTCCAAAAACATTAAACATTAAGACAATTGGGGAATTCCTTGGCAGTCCAGTGGTTAGGACTCCACATTCTCACTGCCAAGGGCCCAGATTCAATCCTTCCTTGGGGAACGATCCAACAAGCCACAGGGTGTGGCTAAAAAAAAAAAAAAGAAACATGATAAACTGGACTTAACCAAAATTTAAAACTTCTGCTCAAAAGGCACCATTAAGAAAATGAAAAAGACAACCACAGACTGCCGGAAAACATTTACAAATCACAGAGCTGATACATGAATTGTATCATCGTATCCAGAACCCATAAAGAACTCTCCCCACTCAATAATAAGACAATGCAACTTCTGAAAAGCGAACTAGCCTAGTAGAGCCACGCCCACCCCATCCCTAACCTGCCCCCCAACCCCGCACACAAAGGATATACAAAGGCCAATAAGCGCAGGAGAAGACCTCAACAGCATTAGTCATCAGGAAAATGCAAATCAAAACCACACGATACCACTGCACACCCACTAGGACGACTCTAATTAAAAAGGTAGACGATAACAAGGGTTGACAAGAATGCCGGGAATTTGGAACCCTCACACGCTGCTGATGGGAATAAATGAAGCAACCATTATATTATGGAAAACAGTTCGGCAGTTCCTCAAAAGGTTAAACAGATGACCCAACCCTTCCACTCCCCGGTATATACCCAACAGAACTGAACACACCACACACATGTCCACGAATGTTGACAGCGGCATTATTCCTAAGAGCCACAAGGGGAAAACACCTCAAGTGTACGTTAGCTGGTGAACAGATAAACAAAACGCACTACAGCCACACAGTAAAGTACAATGTGGGTGAGCCTCAAAAACATCATGCCAAGTGGAAGAAGCCAGACACACACACAAAAGGCTGATTCCAGCATCCGAAATGTCCAGGAAGGACTAACTTTAAAGACAGAACACAGATCAGGGATGGGGCGGGGGTGGGGGTGACGGCGGAGAGCGCCTGTGAACGGCAGGAGGCAAGGAGACGTTGAGGGGTGATGGGAAGGTCTGAAACTGACTGTGCCGACGGCATCAGGATTCTGTAAGCTTACAGAAAGTCGTCAGACCACGGGTTTACAAAGAATGAGTTGTACCGCACAGGACTGATACTGCAATAAAGCTGTTACGAGTAAAATAAATAAATACAATGAAAACAAAGTGAATGCGGTTAAATTCAAGTTACGTACGTTAGTATTACAGTGTGCGCTGAAAATTTTGAAGTAAAAGAAAATTGGACAGGAGATTTTTAAAAGTCCTCACCCCACCCAACCCCCCCACACACAAATGATTATTGCAATAATCATTTCCCTGATATATATATATACACCCACGTCAAATCATTACCCTATATACTTAAAAGTATACAATGTTATGTGTCAATTATATCTCAGTAAAGTCAGAAAAAAATTGGACAGTGTTACAGACATGTTAAAAATAAATATTAGCAGGGGTTCTTGGGTGGCTCAGTAGTAAAGAATCCATCTGCCAATGTAGGAGACATAGGTTCAAGCCGTGGACTGCAGCCAGCCAGGCTCCTCTGTCCATAGGACTTTCCAGGCAAGAACACTGAAGTGGGTTGCCGTGTCCTCCTCCAGAGGATCTTCCCAACCCAGGGATCGAACCCACATCCCTGGTGTCTCCTGCATTGGCAGGCTGCTTCTTTACAGCTGAGCCACCAGGGAAGCCCAACTGAGCCCATACGCCACAACTACTGAGCCTGGAAACCCCAAGTACTGAAGCCTGGGAATGCTTAGAGCCGGTGCTCTGCAACAAGAGAGCCACTGCAGTGAGAAGCCCAAGTCCCCCAGCTTGAGAGTATCCCCCACTCGCTGCAACTAGAGAAAAGCCCACGCAGCAACAAAGACCCAGCTCAGCCAAAAATAAATTAATAAATAACATTTTTAAAAAAAGATCTCAAGCAAATTCTAGCTCCCAATGATTGTCCATAACCGAATCAACAAAATTGGCAGAGACCTGAAAAGATAACAACTTTCTCATAAACTGATTGTACAGTCCAGAGGTCCCGAAAATCATATCAACCCCCCTTTTCATCCCCAGCCCACTCTTGAGGAAACATACTCAAGTCCTGCTTAGGTCGCCGACTGCCTCCCAGAACAAGGTGGCCTGAGAGAGAGAGAGACGGAAGCAGAAAGGGCAGCCTTTGGACTGGACAGGCCCAGGAGGGCACTAATCTCGCTGGCAGCAAAACCGAGGTGCACATGGCATTCACTTGGGTGCCAGCCCCAGTCGATTAGTTGTGGCTGACTCGGGTGTCCAGGATCGGTAGGGGTGTCTGGACCGATTAACAAGGTCAGCCACGCAGAACACAAAAGCAGTGCTCTAAGTGCCTTGCATTTGTGATTTCTTCTCCAAGCGTCCAACTGAAGGGACATGAGGTTTGCTCTGGTCCCAGGTGACCACCTTAAACTTAATGCTGTCTCTGCCAAGCCACAGCTAACTGCTATTAGAGTCTGAATGGATCACCTAATTTCCTCTATAAGCCAACACAGCAGCTAACAACTTGTGAAGACGTCTTAGGTGCTAAGCACTGTATGAGGATCAGCCCATTTTACAGATGAGAAAACTGACCCAGCGGGCTAGGTGGCTTGTCTAAGACTAGGAAGACTCAGCCAAAGGTGATCAGGAAGAAGATCAGAGATGGAAGAGGATGACTTCAAATAACTGCTCCATCAGGTCTGGGATGTCAGCCTCCAGGGGATCCCCACACCAGCCGGGGCTTCCCTGTAATGTGCCAGGGACCAAGAAGGCATGGAGATCTCCCACGCCTTTCAGGAACAGGGCTCTCTGGCCCAGCTCTGACCGACCCCAGCTGTGCTGGTCCCCACCCTGTTTATTTCTGGTGGTCCCAGACACTTACCTTCTTTCCCCTTCCAAAATGAGAGCAGAGCAGTTCTCAAATTTGAGTGGACAGTCAACTCACCCTGACAATGGGTTTTAGATGCAGGTTCCTAGGCCCCCAGCAGACCCCTAGGAAATCTGAGGCAGGACCTAAGGAACACACCTTAAACAAGCTTCCCCATGGTCCTGGACCATACTCAGGGGAAACGTGGCCTGGGGGATGCCCATAGGCCAACTGAGAGGCCAAGAAACCACCAACAGGATACAATGCTGCAGAAGCCAGAATCAAAGGCCCCAGTCTGAAAGTCCCCACGAGGCCCAAATACCCTGTCCTCCTACCCGGCAAACGACCAGATGAGGAGATGGAGCATGAGGAACCCGAGCTAAATCCCCACGTCAGGCCACTCTGATGGTGACATCAGAGGCAGGAGAACAGTGTGTGTGTGTGTGTGTGTGTGTGGAGTGGGGGGAGTTGGGGGCTGAGGTGGGGAGAGGGACAGCTGGCCTGGGAGCCAAACTCCTGGTCCAGCTCTGAGACCCTGGGAAAGTCACTTCCTCCCTGGTGGCCCACATCTCTCAGGCACAAAAACGGTTGGCTGGAGAACCTGGTAGGTCCCCTCCAACTATCCCCTGGTTCTTCAGCAGCGACTCCCAGCTCCTCTCCCAAGGGCAGTAATGCCTCCTTGGGCCCAGGCCCACTCCCCAGCGCCTTCCCACCCA
>NW_011494716.1:1954801-1955080 GCF_000754665.1 Bison bison bison | reverse complement strand
TCCGTCTCCAATTTTCGCCTTCTTCGGGACAGAGAGGGGACCGTACAGAACCCTGGCCGGGTTTCCACACCGAGCCACCGAAGAAGGCGAAAATTGGAGACGGAGTGATGTCGATCCCTTTGACAATGACCACTTTGTAAGCGCAAGCAAAGAGCCGGGCACGGGGTTAAGTCCTTGCCAGCTGCGCGCCCCAAAACATCACCTGGTCCTTGGGGAGGTTTCCTATCGAGTGTCTCCCGGGTGTGCAGCCGTGGGAGCATGCAGCGCGCAGAGGCGAAC
>NW_011494716.1:1948680-1954693 GCF_000754665.1 Bison bison bison | reverse complement strand
GCCCGCTGCCCACGCGCTCCAGCCCGCGCGCCTCGCCGTCCGCGCCTGGGGCAGGAGCCCCGGGCGGGGCCAGGGCTGGAGTCGGGGCGGCCACTCACCGGACTTTGGGGGGTAGCGATAGGCCGAGTTCGCTTGGATATCGATGTCCTCCACGCCCGCGATGCGGCGGCTCAGGATGGAGCCCATGATGGGCGGCGGGCCGGGCCGAGGCTGGGGCGGCGGCGGCGGCGGTGGCGTCCTCACGCGGACATGGCCCGGACCAGGCCGCACGGACGCTCGCCCACGGCCGCGGGCGCACGGCCTCCCCGAGCCCCCACCCCCGGCTCGGCCCGGGGCCCGACGCCACGGCAGCCCTCCGCCCCCCCCGGGGCGCGAAGCACCTCGGGAAATGGAGTCCCCTCGTCGCAGTGGGGGCCGAGCGGCGGCGTGGAAAGCCCAACGGGGAACTACACTTCCCAGGAAGCTCCGCGCCCGGGCTCTCCGAAGTTGTTGACAAACCCTCCCGGACAAACCAAATGGACCTGAGTCCAGAGGGGAGAGACCATCAACCACCCTGCAAAGTATCCAGCCCTTTGCATTCCAAAGCATGAGACTAACATCATAAGTCTTTGGCTTTTTAACAGTTTGTTCGTACATACACCTTTCGAGGAACCAACCCCTTCCATTTACTCTCTCTTTGAAATACCTCCCTGAGCTACCATGGTTCTCCCCACTTCCCAGGGTTTGATCTCCTGGCCCGGCCAGCAGAGGGCAGACCCTCACCTGCCACCCGGCAGAGAAGAGCTGGGGGTGGAACCCAAGGTTGCTTGGAGGAGTGCCCACATGGGAAGCGAAGCACCTTGTCGAGAACTCAAGGCATCTCACCGTCTCCACGTCCAGGACAATTATTTTGAAGACATCAAGTCCCTCGCAGAGGCAGTAAACCTCTCCCCATTTTAAAGACAGGGAAACTGAAGCACAAAGAAGAGAGGGCTTAAGGGTGCTTAAGCCAAGTTCAAAGAATCCAGGTTAGACCCTAACTGAACCGCCAGGGAATTCCCCAACTTTCCATTTGAATAAATATTTATAAATAAACAAAAAGAATCAGGGTTAGAGTTAAAGCCTCCTCACAGGTTGTAAGGTGCTTTCCTGGCTTTTGATTCGCGCAAAACTGTGTAAGCAGCTAAGTGAGGATCTGTTTTTGCCAACTTTTCAGTTGAGAAACGGCTCTTCTGAGAAGAAAGTGGCTTCCCAAGACAAGCCTGTTCTATTAAGAAGGGAGCTGGGGGACTTCTCTGGTGGTCTGGTGCCTAAGACGCTGTGGTCCCAATGCAGGGGGGCCAGGTTCCATCCCTGGTCAGGAAACTGGATCCCCCATAGTGCAACTAAGAGTGTGCATGCCTCAACTAAAACACTACACATGCCTCAGTGTAGACTGAAAGATCCTGTGTGCCACAACCAAGACCCTGTGCAGCCAAACAAGTAAGTTATATGTATATGTATAAAGGAGCTAGGGAGGGCAGAGGCTGGCTACGAGTCTTAGATGGTAAATTCACCACTGTCCACATTAAAGTGAGTCTTACACCTTTCAGGACTCCAGAATCCAACCTTCCTATTTTCATGGGGCCTGGGAAGCTAAAAGTCAAAGGAAGTGAAGGACTTGTGTGATTGTAAGGGAGAGTGCAGGTCTTGGGGGAGCCTGATCTAACTAACCTCTCTGCCGTGCAGGCAAGAACCCCGTTTACTGAGCAGCTACTATGTGCCAGATGTTGGTGTTGAACCCTATCCACAAATTCTCTGCTATAGGTTCTGTTTTCATTCCCAAGAAAACAGAAACAGGAACAGGAAAGGGGCTGGCAGAAATGAAGTATCCCACTCAGTTTGCATAGTAGATAAGTGGTAATAAAGCTGGAATTTGAACCAGGCCACTCCTTTTAATGTCACATTCCCCTGTCACCCCCAGCCCCCATCACCCAGACACAGGAATGCTCCAGTACCAGATTTCTTGTCTCTTGCTCCTAGATAGGCCTGAAGATACCTCCACCCCATGCGACCATTCTTCCTTCACTTCAAATTTTTTTCTGTTGAATCACATAACATTGTTCAATCATACATACACAAACAGATAATACCAACACAGCATTCAATTGATTGGTCTCCCTGCTTGCGGGGAGGGAAGGAGGGTATTGTGGCTCCAGATGTTCCCACTGACAAATAATTCTAAGAGAATGTCCTCCCTACAGATCATGGCCAGGGCAGTCATTTCCATGGGCTGATATTGGATCAATTAAAACACTCCTCTCAATAGAGCTTTGGACTTCAGGTATATTTTTCTGTGCTTATCCATGTACCAGTGGGAGATGGGCACTTCCTGATTTGATACTGGTTCTACTATCAACATCTTGGCTGATTCATTTATTCACTCAACAAATATTTATCATGCAGCTACTATATGAAAAGCAGTGAGCCAGACAAAGAGCCAGGCAATAGAGATTAAATGGTGAAACCACCAGATACGGAACATCTAGTGAGGAAACAGACACTAAAGGTGAGCAAGTATGTAAGTAGAACGCAGCGGGTGCTATAGGGGAGTGGCCTGAGGTGCAGTGAAATACTAGGAGAGACCTACTATTGCTAGGGGAGTCAGGGAAGGTTTCTCTGAGGAGGTGATATTTAAGCTAGGACTTGAAATACAAGGAAGAGCCAACCAGGCAAACTCTGAGGGAGTGGGTCAGCCCAGATTCCAGGCAAGGATAACCACCTGTTCAACGGCCCTGAGGCAGCAGGCCCTGAGAAGCTGAGTGAGATCGATGAGCTCAAAGGCCAGTGCAACTAGAATCTAGGAGGCATGGAGAGTTCAGGGACAGGGATCAGAGGTCAGGCGGTGGCCACATCTTAAGGCCCCTCAGTTATTCAGGGATTTCCTGGTAGCTCAACTGGTAAAGAATCCACCTGCAATGCAGGAGACCCCAGTTTGATTCCTGGGTCAGGAAGATCCATTGGAGAAGGGATAGGCTACCCTCACTCCAGTATTCTTGGGCTTCCTTGGTGGCTCAGCTGGTAAAGAATCCGCCTGCAATGTGGGAGGCCTGCATTTGATCCCTGCATTGGGAAGATCCCCTGGAGAAGGAAACCGCTACCCACTGTAGTATTCGCAAAGAGTTGGACCAACTGAGTCACTTTCACTTTTAGTTAGGCAGCATCCGGCCCTTTTAAACACAAAGGAAGACCCCAGCCACACTCAGGGCCTCAGAGTGTAAGTCCCTCAAGCCCCTAGACTTCTCAAGCCTTCTGAGGGTGCATGATCCCTGACTAATTCTAGGCACCCTGTGGATGTGTGATAAATACATCTGTGGAGTGATTGAAAAAATGAACTCGGAGAGAAGGAGACTGGGATCCCGGGCCTTCCATAAACTGGTAGTGCCAACTTTCCCAAGGGCCTCAACCTCCCTGGACCTCAGGTAAAAAGAAGGCACTGCCGGAAATGCCCTTTATACCGCCCTCCCCCCATCTACTGGCCCCAGCTGTCAGGCCCCATCTGAGCCTGCTAAGAAATCCAAAGTCCACTCTCTAGCCAGTCTGATCCTGGCTGAAAACAAGGTTGTTTTTTCCCTTCCCCACGGCCCCTTGGAAAACAAGTTGGCCCGGGGGCCACAGCAGGCAGAAGTGGGGGCCACAGGGGGCAGAAGGGTGACCTTTGCTCCTGCTGTCCCCACCTGCCCCACCCCAGCCAGCGGGCTGGCTTGGAAAAGTGCCTTCAGGGCTGCGCAAGTCTGGGCAGGTACCCGAATGGTGCTCAAATGAGGGTGAAGGACGCACAGGGAGGTACTTCCTGCCTTTCTAAGCAAGAAAAGTCCCCAGTGGGCCCTGCCAGGACAGCGCCCACCCTCCTGTGCCAGGAACACACCTTGCTGGCCCACTGGTGCCTGGTCTTCTCCACTGGCTCTGAACACTGTCAAGAGTGTAAGGAGGTCTGGATCCCAGCCTCAGTTTCCTTATCTCTAAAATGGGCCTTGAGTTCCCTACAGTTGTCCAGATGGAAGCACAGAGGTGCTAGAAACGGTGTTCTAAGCACCACAGGCATTAATGCCCCAGAGCAGTCCTGGGAGAACTATGAGGATTCTACAAATCAGGAAACTGAAGTTTAGAGCCAATTGTGCAACAAGGCCCTGGGCAGGGACGGGCTCCCCTGGAACCAGATAATACCCAGAACATCGCCTAACAGTACCGAACCTCTCTACCACCATTTGGTCTCCATACTGTTCAGCCACAGTGATTCTAACGCGGATAACGGATCAGATGTACCAAAACCCCTCAATGGCCTTTAACCCGCCATCTCCAGGGCCTGTCCCTGCTTCCTGAAGACACTTCCCACACTGGCAAATTCTACACCTGTCCTAGGGACTTTTGACACACGTCACACTCCACCCTAGGCACCATCCAACCCTTCTACTAGTTTGTTCTCTGCATGCCTGGGGCCAGGTGAGAGCCAGACACAGAGTAAGGGCCCAATAAAGAGTTGCTCAACTAATGAAACGGGTCCAGGCAGCGCGGGGAACCGGAATAAGATCAGAGCCTGGGCAACCGAGCCCCGAGCCCCAGCTCCAAATACCCTGGGCCTCTCCCAGGCTCCCCGCACACCCGACCGGCGACCTCAACCGGAAACGGCGTGTGTGGAGCTGTAAACACAGCCCGCAACCAACCCCCACCCCACGCGCTTTTCAGCCCCACCCCCAGCCCCTAAGCCCTCTGCAAGGACGCCTGCCCCTACTCAGTGCCCGCCCCCGCCGCTGCCTCATTGGGCAGCCAGCTTTGTTTACCTTATATGGCCAGGTCCTAACACCTCGCGGCCATCCATTGGCCAAGGAGCGGCCTCACTCACTTGACGTCACTCGGGACTGAAAGATGCAAATAAACCGGGGCATCCTGGGAGTGGAAGTTCGGGGGCCGCCCCGGAACTGGCTCCGAGCGGTCCTAGCGCCCGCACATTAAGAGTCGAGATTTCCGGCCAAGCGCACGAGATTTTGCGTGGGAAAGTGAGAGCGTCGCGCGGAGGGGTACTCCGAGGCTCCAGAGACTGCGGGCCTCCCTTGTCAGTCCCAGCCCTCAGCGCTTCCTCCAGCGTTCTTCAGGCCTCCTGTGCCTGGTCCGGCATCGGGCCAGGGAGGGAGGGACCAGCGTTACAAGTGGGAGATGCAGGCTTCCAGTCCACGGGTGTTGGGGAAGGCTTGGAAGGCTCCCTGGAGGCGGTGACTCGAAGTAGAACTCTAAAGGGCAGATTCATTCATTCACTGAACAAGTATTTGTAGGCGCCTGATGGACAGGCAGGCTTGGCATGCTGCAGTCCATGGGGGCTCAAAGAGTCGGACACGACTGAGCGACTGAACTGAGTGCGCCAGGCTTTCGGTGCCTTATGGCCCTCGTGTTGATGATTTGTGCAAAAATAAGGCGCCTAGTCAACACGGGGGATGCCAACCACACTGGGGTTCGGGATCCTGGGGTCTTGGCCAACAACCAGCGTTTGCGCCCGTGCACGGTCTGTAGCCCCCGCCTCCGGACCACCCGCCCACCCACCCAAATCGGTGCAGTCACGGCCTGGGCACGCGCCCGTCCAGCTTCTGCACACTAAGTAGGCGCCTAACACTCAGGACACACCCTCGGGCCCGGCCCGCACGCCCGGCCGAGCGCGGCGGAAGCGGCGCGGGACTACATATCCCAGCATGCCGCCCGCGGCCCGGAGCGAGGCGAGGCTCGGTGAGTCAGAGCCGCACAGTAAATATTTGTATTAGCCGGAGCCGGCTCGCTAATGGTGGACGCGTGAGGCGGAGGAGAGCACCGTGGCGGGAGGCTGGAGCGGGCAGGCGGCGGCGGCGCCATGTCCGTGAACATGGACGAGCTCAAGCACCAGGTCATGATCAACCAGTTCGTACTGACGGCCGGCTGTGCGGCCGACCAGGCGAAGCAGTTGCTGCAGGCGGCCCACTGGCAGTTCGAGGTAGGCGGCCGGGGCTGGGCCGGGCCCGGGGCGCTGGGT
>NW_011494716.1:1946372-1948580 GCF_000754665.1 Bison bison bison | reverse complement strand
GGCCGGCCTGCCCTCGCCGGGTCCGGAATCCCCGCCCCCCCAACCCCCAGATTCCCCAGGCGATCGGGTTCCGGTGACCCCCTTTTTTGTTCGGTAACGGCCAGGGCGGGGCGGCGCTGAGGCCCCGACGGACAGTCGGCTCGGCAGCCGGAAGGAGGACGCCCGTGGCCTGGGCCGAACTGGGCCCGCGCCGCCCCCGCCTTGGAAGCCCTGAACCCGCGGGTGGAGCCTCCGGTGTGTGTGGGTCTGAGGGTCTGCGTGCCCGGTGGGCAGCTCGGCGGCGCGTGTCCACGTACTTGTGCATTTGTATTTACGCACGCGCCACGCTACGTGTGGGCATGTTGGCGTCTGTGTGTGTAAACACTCAGTCCAGCCCGCGGCGCGGGTGCGGGCTCTGTGCGCTCCGTGTACGCACAGGTCACCGTTTTGCAGACGGTACTCAGGCGTGTGCACACATGGGTGTCCAAGTGGTGTGTCAGAGCCCATACGACAGCTACGGGTGTGATCTGTGTACCCCGCGCCGGAGGCGTATCCAGGTGCCCTCCTGTGCTGGCTGCCGAATCTGCCTGCACAGCGCATGGCTTGGTGTACACGGTTCAGTGGCTTTCGGCCAGCTGGGCGGGAGGGGGGGCTGCCCCAGCCTGGCCCCCACCTCCCCAGGCCTCCCTGACCCATAGAGCACTAGTGCCCAGGGCTTGCCAAAAGGCCACCTGGCCTTCCCAACTCGACTGCCCCAGAAATAACCCGGGATGGTATCTAGGGAGGAGGCCAGAGCCCCTTGAGCTCCACCCCTCACAGGTGTAAGGTCACAGTCTCGGTCTGTAGAGTCCTCTGTAGAGTCCGTGCCCAGCCTGGGCTGGGGAGCCTGGTTTCTAGATGGGAAGCCAGCTCAGGGAAGGTACTCCCCGCCAGAGGAGGGACAGGGAGCCTGGGGGCTGTGTTCAGCTTCCTGTGGGGTGGGACAGAGATAATAATTCCTGCCCCAAAGTTGGGACAGTCTGGGGAGGCAGTGGCCTGTCCACTCAAAGGAATCCTTGCTCACTTTCCCACCAGAGATCTCAGGGGGACCTGACAGCTAATCCTGGGGTGGTCCTCAAATCACAAGATGGGGCACTGCTCGCTCTCTCTGGGCAGGTCCCACCCTGTGGCCTCAGTTTCCATCGCTGTACCTGGGGGCCGTGAGCTGTGAGCTGACCTCTGAGGAGTGCATGGGCAGCCCCCTCTTCCCAGCCCGGCAGCCCCACCCTGCAGGAAGCTTCCTAATCTAGAGCTGGATGTGGCAAAACTTGCAAAACCACATTCATGGTAGTTTGCTGGAGTCCCACATCTGCATACACGTCCCCCCCTCTGGCTGGGCGGGCAGGTGTCCGGTGGGAAGCAGCCCTGCCCACAGCCTGGCACAGGCTGGCAGTCGCTCAGGGTTGGTGTCTCCTGGTCACTGGAATTGAAAATGTATCTTTGAAGATTAAAATGCCTGGGGAAACTCTGACCTCAGGACGGGCAGGAACAGCTTGCAGACTGGGGAGCTTTGATGGCCCCCATGGTACAAGTCCTGGGCTCCCCGAATCTCAGCTTCACTATGTGTAAAGTGGGGATGTGGTTAGTAGGAAGGTTCTCAGGGTAAAAATGGGGTGTGAACATCCAGCCCTTAGGTCTTCCTGGGAGTGAGTGGGATTCCTTGCCTCTGCCCCCGGCTGGCAGCCACTTGGGCTGAGGGCTGGACCAGCAGGAGGCCTGTTTTGGGGTCATATTCTCTGTGATTCAGGTGTTCATGGGGACAGAAGGCTGCTGGGGGAGGGGGACCTCTGTGCTTTAAGTTTGGGGGTGCTCTAGGAAGGCAGGCAAAGGGCAACCGCCTCTCCCTGGAATGCTCACACACTGCAGCTGCCTATGGGGCTGCTGCTGGGGGAGGAATAGGTTGGTGTCCCTTGGGGCTCCTGGTCCGGGAGGTGTCACAAGGAGGTGCTTAGAGACCGAGGCATTCTCCCCCCGCCCCCAGCTCCCACACCCCTGTTTAGGGACGTTGGGGTAGGGCGTCTCCAGCAGGAAATTCCCAGAATAATTCATTTGAATTTACTCTAGTAATAAAACCCCTAGGGTAAGCCTGGAGCCAGGCTGGGTTTCTGGGTGTGTTGGGAGTGGGGGAGGGGGCTGACAGCCCTGGGCCGCAGTGGGCGGGGAGCCCAAGGGGGGCGGCGTGGAGGGCAG
>NW_011494716.1:1945100-1946272 GCF_000754665.1 Bison bison bison | reverse complement strand
CCCTCACCCTGCACTTTCGCAAGAGCAGCTGGTTCCCTTATTTTCCTGGATGCCTGTCCTGCAAGGGGCCGAATCAGGACACACCAGTACCAGAGGCCACCGCCCTGGGGGCCCTTCCCCCCAGCCCCCCAGGGCCACTCGAGGAGCTGGTTTGACCTGGAGCCGCTGCCACCCCCTTTCCCACCCGATTCTCACAGTCCTGGGTGCGAACCCCACTGCAACCTTCCTCTTGCTCCACCAGTTTGTTGGGAGGCTCCGACGACTGGATAGGAGTGGGAAACCCACAGCACAGTACTTAATCCCAGCCTGGCCCGGGGACCTCAGGAGCATGGCTGCCAGCCTCCTAGTCCCTTTGGTGCAGGAGGATAAACCGAGAGGCAGGGCAGGGTCCCTTGGCTAGCCCAGGAGAGGCGCGGTGGGCTACAGGCTCTCAACATCGGGGTGCCTTTGCCATCCTCTGGTTCATAGACAAGGAAAGTGAAACTCAGGGAGGAGTAAGGAGTTGCCGCCCATAGAGTTGGTGACCATAGGGCCAGAGTCTCCTGGAGCCCTTTCCCCATGAGACAGGCCCTCACGTCACTCATGGTGACGAAACCAGGTAAGCTGGACGAACCTGGCAGCCAGCTTGCAGGCAGTGTCCTGAGGGTCCTCCCTGCCCACCAGCCCAGGGCTCCACAGCACCTCTCCGGGTGGTGCTGAGAGTCAAGGAAGGCCAGGCCAAGGCCACTGGGGTCCTGAAGGTAAGCATGGGCCTTTTTTCCTACAGACGGCCCTCAGCGCCTTTTTCCAAGAGACCAACATCCCGTACAGCCACCATCACCACCAGATGGTAAGTGTTCCCTGTAGCCCCAGGGGCATCCCTGCGGGACTCTACCAGTGCCGGGGGGTCGGGGGTACCCGCCCAGGCCTGAGGAAGGAGCCGCTGGGAGGGACTCCTGGGAGCTGGGCAGCAGGCCGCGTGGGCCTGCGCACGTGGGCACCGCTCTGCTCCCCTGTGAGCTCCGGGCTGGGGGACCGCCCGCGGGGGGTGCTGCACTGGGGAAGGGGCCCTTCTGAAAGGGGCACTCATCCCCCTCCCTCTTCCCCCTACAGATGTGCACTCCTGCCAACACCCCCGCCACGCCCCCCAACTTCCCCGATGCCCTCACCATGTTCTCCCGCCTCAAGGCCTC
>NW_011494716.1:1937074-1944953 GCF_000754665.1 Bison bison bison | reverse complement strand
GCCGCAGCCGCCCCTGTGGACTCCGGCCCCCTCTTCCCCGGCGTCAGACTGGCCGCCCCTGGCCCCCCAACAGGCCGCCTCGGAACCCAGGGCCCACCCCGCCATGGAGGCCGAGAGATAAGGGAGGCCCCTCCCCCCTCCCGGAGGCCAGGACCCCGTGGGGCGGGGGAGAGGACGTCTCTGCGGGCCCCCTTCACCCTCTGTCTGCACCCCTTTTCCCCGGAGCCCTGGAGGGGAGAGACCGGACCCTCGAGCCAGCCCACAGGCTGCCCGCACGCCTGCCCGGCGGCACAGGCCTGTGGCGCCCCGCTTCCATGGATTTGGTTTCGAGTCACCTGGGTGCTGATGGACAAAAGCTCGGAGAACAAGCAGCCTTCCCCAGAGGACTCGCCCACCCTGCCCCGCCGGCCCCGGGGGCAGCGGAGCATCGCCACGCCGGAGACTGGGCGGGCTCCTGCCTTGGAGCTCCCTGGGGCCGGCGGGCCTAGATCCCCACCCTCGGGAACGCAGAGCCTTCTCCGCATGTGTGCGTGTAGCTGTGTCTGTGTATTTATACGTATGTCGCTCTTCGAGAAGCAACCTAGTTTATGGGGCAGCTGGACTTTGCATGTTAGAGTGAGCCCCCCTCGCCCGCCGCCCTTCCCCCCAGGGCCCTGCCCCTCTCTCCTGCTCCCTGGGCAGCCAGCCTTGCTCTTCCCTGCAGAGAAAAGGATTGTGGGAAACTCCAGGACTCTTCCCACCCATCCCCCAGCGCCTGCCTGCTGGGGCTGCCTGCATGCCTCCCCAGAGCCCGGGGGTACCCCATCCCCAATTCCTTTCCCCCTTTTAACAAAGGAGAAGAAAGAGTTCCAAACCACCACCAGGCTCTGTGGTCGTGCCTCATATCCTAAGCTTTGCTGCCAGCTGGCTCCATGTGGAGGGGGAGGGTGCCAGCCGAGCCCAGAGCAGAGGCCAACCCCCGAGTCCTGCCTGGCTCCACACTGCTCCTATCTGTCACTGTCTTTTCAACCACAACGTGCTCTGGAATCTTCCTGCCCACCCCAGGCTTTTCCCATGAAGTTAGTTCCTGCCCTGTGTTCCCAGAACCCCTGCCTCTGTCTGCTCACCCTTCCCCCTGTCCAACTGGACAGATCCCGGCCTCCAGGGCTAACAGCTGCCTTCCGGTCTGCCTGGGTTTCACACAAGGACTTTTCTTGCTGTCTTTAGGGCCCCAGTGGCCAGTTACAGGCTGGACCCTCAGCCCCACCTCCAGTAGCCACGCTGGGTGGGGCAGGGCCCTTCCTTGGGGGAGGCGCAGGCCACAGCCCCCGTGGTAAGATAGTAGGCATGGATGCAGAGCCCGTGGGCCAGCAACAGTGACTGGATGAGGCTGGGCAGAGTCCAAGCTGCAGCTCAAACCTTTGGTTGCCAAGGAGACAAACCACTCAGGGGCAACAGACAGTGGATCCCCAGCTGCTCCCACGCCAGGCTGGGCAGGCACCTACTCCTCTAAGGGAGAAGCTGGGCACGACTCTGCCCTGGGGCAGCTTTGAGAGAAGGCAGCCTAGACCTTGCACCCCTTGGTGAGGCTGGAACTTGGGGGAGTAAGGGGACGTGGGCCCCTGCAGATGGTCACCAGTGGACTGACTTCCTAGTCAGGAGGCCTACCCCACTCAGCCCATTGGACAGTGCCTGGGGGTGGAGAGTTCTGTTTCAGAAGATCTGGTTGGCAGGCACCTCAGCACCTGCCAGCGGCACCCCCGCTGCCACTCCCCGGGGTCACCACACAGCCTGTTGCTGCCCTGTTGGGGTCTGGACAGCCTCACTAGAGTCCCCCACTGGTCACAGGAGTGACTGCAGCACCCCCACTGCAGCTGTTGCTCATGTCCTCACCTTGAAGCCCACCCTTCTAATGGCCTTTGGGGGCAGGGGCACAGCTCTGCCTCGGGTGCCTGGGGGGGGAGAGAGGAGGCTGTCCTGAGCTCCTGAACATTCACTGCAGCTCTTTCATCCTTTTGGAGGGAAGACAGTTCTCAGGTCGCTGAGGGTAGGACAAGACTGAGTGACTTCACTTTCACTTTTCACTTTCATGCATTGGAGAAGGAAATGGCAACCCACTCCAGTGTTCTTGCCTGGAGAATCCCAGGTATGGGGGAGCCTGGTGGGCTGCCGTCTATGGGGTCACACAGAGTCGGACACGACTGAAGAGACTTAGCAGCAGTTCTCAGGAAGCTGCCACACCCCCTTCCAAGTGTAGGAGGCAAGGAAGTGCTTCTGTGGGTGAATGTGAGCTCCCCAGTGGCCAGACGACTGAGGTGGCCATACCCACTGGAGCCATGCAAGAGGGTGCACGGTCCAGAATGTCCACTCAGGCTCCCCACCCCCACGCTGGCCTCAGGGTGGCCTGTGGGAACTATACCCTCACTCCTCAAGTGTGGTCACCAGACCAGCTGGGTCCCACGGGAGCTTGTCAGAGACGCAGAACGACCTCTCTCTCTAACCCCAGCCCAGACCTCCTGAGTCAGAATCTGCTTTGAACAGGATCCTCACGTGCCCTGTGGACATTCAAGGGTGAGAATCCCAACCTGACCAAGCCCACTTCTGTCTCCAGAGGCCACCAGGGGCCAGGCCTGGAGGCCCCAGGAGGAGGTCCTGGAAGGACTTAAGTTTCCTGTAGATGCAGCTTTTCCAGTGTGGGCACTCCAGACACTGGGGTGTCCTGTGCAGCACCCCTGACCCCTTTCCATGAGTTTGAACCAGTAGCAGCGCCCAGTTAGGACAACTAGAAGTGTCTGCAGGCAAAGTCACCCCAGTGGAGAGCCGCAGGGCCTCCGGGGAGCCCCCTGGGGGCCCACAGCATTGGTCTCTGGGGTGGAGTCCTGACAATAGTTTTAAACATTCCCCAGGGCATTAGTGATCAAGTTGTGAATGTACTAGAAACCACTCAATCATACACTTTAAAAGGGTAAACTACGGCACGTCACTTATGTCATGGCTGTTCTTGAAGCAGCTTCCAGGTGACTGATAGAAAATGACTCATGGAACACAAGCCCCTCGTGGCAAGCGGGAGCCCACTAGACTCGTGACCCTCCAGCCTGTAGAGCACAAGTGTCCCCTGGGTGCTTGAGGAGGAGGGCCCAGGAATCTGATTTCTAATGAGGGCCCTGGGCACGCTGGGAACCAGAACAGGAGGGAGCGGAGGGTGAGGCTAGAGCTTTCCACCAGTGCCCAGACCTTGCCAGGTTTGCTGGAAGCCCCACGCACACCCTCCCTCCTCCTCCGCTGAGCACCTCCCAGACAGGCAAAGGGCTGCAAAAGGGGGTGAGAGACGCGAGGGGAGGCAGAGGCGGGCCCACACAGATGTCAAGCACTCCGGATGGAACTCAAGGGCAACACAGAACCTGGAACTTCAACTTCTCCAAGCCTGGAGGCTCAGAAGCAAGACAGGAGGAGTCAGTAATCACCTCCCACCACATGTGCAAGTGCAAACTGGCTAAAATGCAAAGATGAGGTACAAACGGAACAGTCACATTTACAGCCATTCTTAGCTGTCCGTTTCGGCACTTCCTGGAGCCTCCTCAACAACACATGAAGACCAGCCTCTGGGCTTCATCACCACCCACCTGATCACCAGACTTGAGCTCCATCACTTTGTTTCCAAAAATTTCACTCTGAAAACACCATTTGCATCCCAGAGGTTCCGGGAAGAATGTGATTGGAGCTTTCCTTTCTGACGAGGGGACACGACTGCAGATGGACATGGAGGCCTAGCCTCCCCATGTGACTTGACGTGGGTGGGCCCTGTTCTTCAATGATTGTGCATGCATGCAAAGTCACTTTGGTCGTGTCCGACTCTGCGACCCCATGGACTCTAGCCCACCAGGCTCCTCTGTCCATAGGATTCTCCAGGCAAGAATACTGGAGTGGGTTGCCATGCCTTCCTCCAGGGGATCTTCCAACTCAGGGATCAAACCTGCGTCACTCATGTCTCCTGCATTGATAGGCGGGTTCTTTATCAATAGCGCCTCCTGGGAAGCCCATTAAATGATCGGGCATCTTAAGGGTTTTCAGACTCGGAGGCCCCTGGTGTGTGCCGTTGGGCTCGATTTGTTGGCCAGCACTCTAAAATCAGTTTACATGAAAAGCTCCACTTCCAGCTTACCTTGGACGTTTGTCACATCTGGCCCAAGTTCCCTTAAGGCCACAGCTGGTTGAAGTTGACCCATCACGGTGGGAGGCCTCCCAGCCTGGCCCTGGCTGGCCAGCCACTCCTCTGGCCACCATGGTGGCTGTGTGTGCCTTGCACCTCAAGTCAGCTGGCGTCTCTGAAAGAGATTTGCTCTTCCCCAGGAGCATCTGTGAAAGTAGATGTCCTGCTCTGTCAGGGGAGGGGGGACCGGAGGGGTGAAAGGAGGCTCTGAAATGCTTTCTGCGGGCAGGCAGGGTGCCTCCTTCAGAGCTGTGAAGAGAAGGGCTTGTTCTGAGATTCCCCTGGATGGAGGCAGACACTCAGGGCCCCTGAGAACACTGTAGCCGAAGCAGAAAACCACGCGGCTCCCAAGACTGTTCCCCCACAGCCTGGCGGCCGGCGGGGCCACTGTGGCCCTGGAGGTCTCTGAGGGTCTTTTCATAGCCAGACTCCTCTAAGGACAGATGAGGGCTTTGACTCCAGTTCCTCCTGGTGTCTGTGTTGGGGAGGCCGCCCGGGTTGGCCAAAAGGAGATCTTTTGAGGCAAGGGCTATTTCCAGTTCCTGCATTTGGAAAGGTCTCCGGTTGCTTAGCCACAGTTGATGTTTGGGAAATATATGTATTTCAAGTAAGTCTTAGAAGAACGCAGCTCTTTTAGGGGTGTAAGGGTGCTGGGTCCCTGGATGGCTGAGGCCAGCCCAGCATGAGGCACCAGGAGCCTGCTGGCAGAGTTCTGCTCAGCTTTCTGGCCCTTTCTCATCTCCTGGGAGATATGAGGTGCAAATATTGGGGGGGGGGGCTCATTTTCTATGGATCTAGGAAAAGTTGAGAGCAAGAGGAAGGGGAGAGAGAAGAGAAGCCCTTCTCTGGAGGTTGTGTGTATTTGGAGGGGTCTCTGCTTAGAGCTCTCGAATCCATGGAAAGTCAGGGCTCAAGTCAGCCAAGGGAGTGGTGCCAGGGAGACCCATGTGCCCCTAAGACGTCCCTGCCCAGAAGGCCTTTCCTCCGGTGCCCCCTGGCGGCCTGCTTTGGGGTCCTGAAAGTGAAAATCCCTCAGCCATGTCTGACTCTGCGACCCCACGGACTATACAGTCCATGGAATTCTCCAGGCCAGAACACTGGAGTGGGTAGCCGTTCCCTTCTCCAGGGGATCTTCCCAACCCAGGAATCAAACCCAGGTCTCCCACGTTGCAGGTGAGCCACAAGGCGGGGTCCTGTGGTGCCTTCTCCAAGGCACACCATCTGATCTGGGACACATGCTGTCAGCGGTGCATACCTTAGGGTTAATGAGTCTGTGGTCTTTGAAAGGAAGAGAACCTTCAGTGACCCTTTCATTTGCATTGGTGGGTTGTGGAGCTGGTTTTGGGGTGCAGAGCAGTCACCATGCAACACACCGAGGTAGGATCCTCTGCTTGGCCAGAGCCATCTCATCTGTGCCCCTCATGCCAGGCCAGCCTGTGTACCTCCCTCTCCACAGGGCTGATTCATCTCAGTCTTTTTTCTTTTGGCTGCACCTCAAGGCTTTGGGGATCTTAGTTCCCCAACCAGGGATTGAACCTGGAACCTTTGGCAGTGAAAGCCTGGAGTCCTAACCACTGGACCTCCAGGGAGGCAAGTTTTAATGTGCTTTTTTCACAGCAACAACACCATCAAAATAGCCATTATGAGGAATTTGCATTCCTGCAATATTGAAACCTAGCAAATGTTTTTATAAAGAATTTTTTTTTTTTTTTTGGCTGCACCACACGGCTTGTGGGATCTTAGTTCCCCAACCAGGGATTGAACCTGGAACTTTTGGCAGTGAAAGCCTGGAGTCCTAACCACTGGCCCACCAGGGAATCCCCTTATCTGAGCCTTAAAACAGAAAGTTCCAGGGATCCCTCTTCACTTGAAGGCAGACCAGGACAGTTGGTCATGCTACTCCTTGTCCAGCCTGGCCCAGCCAGGAACTGTGGTCCCCCAGCAGAGCAGGAGGTGGGACCCAGGGCCTTCAAAAGTGCCCCCTCTACTGACCCCACCCCCGGTTTCACCCACTCCTGAAGCACCTTCCCCTGCTGGGGGGTGGACACCCTGCTGAGCATCGGCACCCCCCCAACCCCCTCAGCCCGACAGGAGGAGGTGCAGCACCGCCCTCCCAGCTGCCAAGGCCAGCAGGTCCCCCGCCCCCGGGGTCCGGAACAGGGCAGGGGGGTTTCTCTCCTTCTCCTTGGCAAGGATTCTGCCTCCAGCTCCCGCCTGCAATCAGGCCAAAAGCTGGCTTCCCCACCAGCCCCCATGGGGGACAGAACTGTCATCTTCAAGACTGCTCCTGGCTGGCTGCAGGTGGGCTCACCGCCCCCCTCCTTCCCAAGCACCCAGGAGACCCGTCCCTGGGCAAACAGTTACCCAGGGCCCTACCTGGCTCACCCCTCCATCCCCGGGCTTCAGGAGCCCACTCAAGCACTGACTCCATCTGTAAATTGAAAAAATGGGCTGGAAGGCAGCTACCAGGGGCTGAGAGAGCAGGGCTTGGCTGCTGTGAGTCCCCACATGTCGAGGCGGCAGAACACAAGCCTGACCGCGCCTGGCTCGGGCGCTTCCCTGGGGCCCCCACCTCTCCTCTGGCCCAAGCCCAGGCCACACGGGAGAGGTGTTGGAAGTTGGACTCCTTACACCAGTGTCCGGCACCCAGGAAGCACGGCCTCCTGGGCAGGTGGCTGGAGAGCTGAGGCCTTACCGTGTGAGCCTGGGTAAGTCACACCACAGCCTCCTGGGTAAGCCACACCTTACCGTGTGAGCCTGGGTAAGGCCCACCACTCAGGGCCAGGGCTGCACAGGGCACTGTGCCGTGGGGGCGTGTGTGATGGGGCAGGGGAGGGTTGTCATGATTCTCTGTGGAGATTCAGCCCCGGTGGGGTGGTGGCTGGCACGGGGCTGACAGGCCCACCCACCCATGTGGGACGCGCAAGGCCAGCCACTGCAGAGGGCATGGGGCCAGTCACCCTCATCCACAGTCAGAAAAGTAAAAGGTTTTATTCTGGGGAGAAGTTGATAAAAATACTCATCTCTGCTACGGGGGTGGGGCCAGGGCTGCACTGGCTGATGTCCCCCAAGGCGGCGTAGGTCACGGGGCTCAGGAAGCGCTCGGCTTCATTTGGACGCAGTCCTCGGAGAAAGAAAAGAGAAGTCAGGTCCAGGAGGGGGTGCGTGGGAGGGGAGGCAGGGCTGGGGGATCATTGGGGGTCGGGGGGGTAGGCACTCAGCACCCAGGATGCCTTTGGCCACTGGTCCAGAGGACCCTCTGCCATGCCAGCGCCCTGATGCCCCCAGGGGGGATCCCCAGGGCAGCTCGCCGCCCCCCACCCAACTCCCTGACTCGCTCCACCACCCCAGGGGCCTCTGGTGGATGCTAGGGGGAGGTGTGCCCCAAAACCAGGCAGAAGGGAAGCTTTTTTTTAGTCTTTGTGGAATGTGACAGAAGTGTCAGGAAGCATACAAAGGGTGGAGGGTGCAACTGGACAACCTAGGGGTGGAAAGGGAGAAACAGCCAAACTGAGATGAAGAAGCGTGCGTGCTCAGTCGCTTCAGTCGCATCCGACTCTCTGCAACCCTCTGGACTATAGCCAGCCAGGCTCCTCTGTCCATGGGACTCTCCAGGCAAGAATACTAGACTGGGTTGCCATGCCCTCCTCCAGGGGATCTTCCCAACCCAGGCATCGAACTTGTGTCTCT
>NW_011494716.1:1936125-1936974 GCF_000754665.1 Bison bison bison | reverse complement strand
CTCCTGCTTTGCAGGTGGATTTTTTTTTTTTTTTTCAGGTGGAATCTTTACTGCTGAACCACCAGGGAAGCCCGAGAGGGAGAAGGGGGACCGATAAACCACCCAGGGACTTCCCTGGTGGTACAGTGATTAAGACTCTGCGCTTCCAATGCAGGGGGCAGGGGTTCGATCCCTGGTCGGGTAACTAAGATTTCCCAAGCCCTGTGGTGCGTTCACACACTCACAAAACCATCCCAGGGACAGAAACCACACGGCCTGAGGGACCCATCAGGCAGGTATGAGCGCGCTGCTCTTTGCCCCAGGGCCAGTCACGGAACCCCAGATGAGCATGCTTTGGTGGTCAGTCCACCAAGCACACAGACAGTGAGCACGTGACCCAAAGAACCAGCAAGATGCCAAACAGGATGGAGCGGTCCTGGAGGATTCCAGGGCTTTTGCTCCAAGTGTCTCGTGGATTAGCCGGAAGTAAATACAAACAATCAGATTCTTTAAACACCCAACTCATAACAGTGATTACTGGTGGAAAGAATCAACAGACAGTAAAAAAGCATGCATGCAGTAAAACCCGGTTCCCATGAGAAAACCGGTCCTGGGAGAAATAACGCTCGCTAAAGAAAATGGACAGCGGTATCGGCTGTGATTGGAACGCATCCTGATGAAATCATTTCAGCAAAATAAAAAGGAAAGTGATTGTTTTTTAAAACCACTGTAACTGTGCTGTATTGAAAATGGGTCAAGGAATTCAATTGGTTTAGTGGAAAATTCAGTCTAGCAAGAAAGCTGCGTTCTCCATGAAACGTAACATGAGATGGATTGTGTCGGGTGTATCCATACCAAGTTAAAAGCAGC
>NW_011494716.1:1930429-1936025 GCF_000754665.1 Bison bison bison | reverse complement strand
AGCTACTGGGTCAAAATGAGTCCCTTGTGGAGACCCCTCCCTTAAGCCCAGGACCCCCGCACCTTGCCCAGGGCAGTGTCTCTGCCTTGCGGGGGAGGGTGGAGATGCCGGTGGGGAGGGGGCGGGCGCAGGGCTCACGGGTTGCTGGGCTCCTTGGCGGACTGCAGGCTGGCTCGGGACTCGAGGCGCAGGGACCGTGGGTGCCTGGCAGCCCCTGGGGCCGGCTGGGGGCCCAGCTTGGGGTCCTGCAGAGATGGCGTCAGTGGTGGCAGCAGCAGCACGGGCGGGAGAGACGGAGGCCGAGCGGGCATCGTCGGCAGAGGGCCCGAGGCGGCTGAGCCCATGCTGACGCGGGGGGGCAGGGCTGCAGTGGGCGGGAGGGGCAGGAGAGACCCACGAGGTGTCCCAAGAACATTCTGGAGAGAGGCTGGCCCGACGGGGCCATCCCCTCTAAGGAAAAGAGAAGCCCCAAGACTGGGAGTGTTCACCTCTGATCACCCAGCCAGGGCATCTGACACTTCCTGGGTGGGGGTAGGAGTATCCATCCTGGGGGATGGGTAGTTTCATCTATCCATCCAAGATAGATGAAACCAGAGGTGGACGAGGACATGGAGCAGGGCAGCCTAGAGAAAACGAGGCTTGGAGGCCGGGATTCCCCAGTTCAAGGTCGCTGTGCCTCAGCCCCCCTGCTGTAGCGGCCTCCCCAGCCGGGACAGTAGATGAGATAAGGATGGGGTGAGGTGAGAGTGGAGGAAGTACTCTGTGTGCTGTAAAACGCGCTCAGGTTGGTGATGAGACTCGAGGAGTCGTGACCTCAGCTGCCCCCCCACCCCACCCCCCTGACTCGGCTCTCGGTTCCCCAGCGGAGAGGCCCGAAGGAATGAATGGGCACCCTTATCCCAGCCCTGCAGCCAGCTCGACTCCGGGAATACAGACTCCAGCCCTGGGCCCCAGGGATGGCACCTGGACCAGGAGGCCTGGCTGGAGGGTGAAGCTGGAGCCCTGGATGGCTGGGAGCCCCTGCTCAGGGCACTGGGTGCCAGGAGGAGGTTGCTGAAGGGACCTTCTCTGGCCTTCTGGGTCTGGGCAGGGGAGAGATGGGTGAGGTGGGGCTGGAAAGCCTGAGGCTGGGAATGGGGGCCCAGACACGCTACTGGAATCCCGGCTGGGCCAGGGAGCTGGGGGGCAGCTACTCACCGGAGGAGATGGCACCAAATAGGGTGCTCAGGCGGGCACCCTCATGCGGGCTTCGGGCTGGGGGATGTGGGACCTTCACAGCTTAGCGGAGAAGAAAGGGGAAGAGACAAGCGTGGGTGGGGGCGCCCCCAGGGCTCTGCCCACCTGGAGGCCCACATCCCGTCCTCTGGTGCCCACAAAGGCCCTTCACTCCAATGGGACCTGCCCTGCGGCCCCTATCCCGCCTCTTCACACACCCAACCCCCACCTACTCGTGCAGGGAAGCCCCTTCTTCCCTCCCCGCCTCCCCTTCTCAAGGCGGAGGTGTTAGGAAAACCCTTTCTGAAAGTAACTCAAGGCCAGGGAGGAGAGAGCCCTTATTCTAGCGTAGACAGATGGAGGCTGCCAGTTCTTAGCGACTCCCACCAGGGCCGGCCACCGCAGTGCCCCGCTCCACCTCCCTGTCCTTCATCTTCTCTGTGAGCACTTTTTTTTAAAGGTATGTACGTGCTGAGTCACTTTAGCCGTGTCCAACTCTTTGCAACCTCATGGAAATAGCCCGCCAGGCGCCTCTGGCCATGGGATTCTCCAGGCAAGAATACTGGAGTGGGTTGCCGTTTCCTCCTCCAGGACATCTTTCAGACCCAGGGATCAAACCCACGTCTCTTAGGTCTCCTGCATTGCAGGTGGATTCTTTACCACTAGTGCTACCTGGGAAACACTTTTTTGAGGTAAAATTCACATAAAATTAATTATTCAAAGTGAACACTTCGGTAGCATCAAGTTCATTCACAAGGCTGTGTGGCCGCCATACCCATCCAGTTCCCGAACATCTCATCACCCTTAAAAGAGGTTGGTACCCATGAGTGAGTCACCCCCGTTCTCCCCTCCCCTGAGCTCTGGCGACCACGAACCTGCTTTCCGTCTCGAGACCTGCCTGTTCTGGACACTTCATAGGAGGGCGTCGCACAATACATGGCCTTTGGGGTCTGGCTCCATCCTTCACCCTTTCTGGACGGGGGTCCAGCCAAGAATCTCCATGGCCGGCCTCCCAGACCAGAGGCCAGTGCATGAGGTGGGAACGTGCAGGGAAGAGGCCGTGAGAGTGAAGGTGCTGGAAGGATGAGGGGGTGAGGAGGGGTCAACGACGGCCATCCACCCAGGGCTGGTGAGGACAGCAGCCAGACTGGTGAGGCGCCTCCGCCTCCATCTGTGACCCAGCCACCTCTGCCTACCTCAGCCCTGCCTATTCTCAGCCCTCCCTGCACTGAGACTTCTCTGGAAGTCCAGCCTCCTGTTGGGGGCACTGTTCACTAGGCACCAGGGGTTCCTCTGGCCCGCCTGAGATCCTGGCCACAGTGTGGGCATCGGAGGGGAGGGCACAGGCTGGCGGGACGGCCCTCAGTGGCCCTGCGGGCAAAGGACAGATGGACGCATGAGACCAGGCTGGCCCTGGGCAGGGTTCGCGTCACCTAGTTTAGGTTTAGGTTCTGGGTGTGTCTTGGATTGGGCTTCCCAGGTGGCGCTAGTGGTAAAGAACCTGCCTGCTAATGCAGGAGATGTAAGAGACACGGATTTGATCCTGGGTCGGGAAGATCCCCTGGAGGAGGAAATGGCAACCCACTCCAGTATTCCTGGCTGTGGAGTCCCATGGAGAGGACCCTGGTGGGCTACAGTCCATAGGGTCGCACAGTTAGACAAGACTGAAGCGACTTAGCATGCCCAAATATTCTTTCGAGTAACAAACGAGCAATAACACAACCTGGTCAAAAAAATCCAGCCACAGGCAGGTTTTAAAGTGATCCCAATTGCCAGTTAGACTTTGTGGCCCCCAAGCAAGATAAAGCAATGAGGCGTCCTGGTTCAGTCCTGCTTTGTTGCGTGGAACTGGAGGGGAGAAAAGCCCCTTGCTCCGGTGACAGTCTGGGGCAGCTGGGTGGAGGGGGTCACCGTCTGACCGATGATGGGGGACGAGGGTGGGGTCTGTATGTCACTCTGGCCCCTCCACCAAAGGGGAGCAGGCAAGCAGCCCTCACTTGCTCGTTTGTGCAATGCCTCCCTGGCTCTTGCAGAGTGAAAGGAGGCAGTGCAGGGCGTGGCAAGGAGTTGGATTCATTAGAGACTTCCCTGACAGTTCAGTGGTTAAGACTCTGCGCTTCCACTGCAGGAGGCGCGGGTTTGATCCATGGTCAGGGAACTAAGATCCCGCATGCCATGTGGCGTGACCAAACAGAATAAATAAAAATATTTTTAAAAAGAAAGAAGTTGAGCCCATTCAGTGTTCGCCACCGTTGCTGTCATCCTGCCTGGTGGTCCTAGAGGCCTGGCCTGAGTCTCTTTCTGATAGTCTCTTTCCCTCTCCCGGGGCCTGGAGCAGCCAAACCTTGTCCACATGGAGCTGTTAACACTGCAAGGGTGACATGCATGGTCTGGGGAAATAAAGGGCTCGAGATGTGTCCTGCCCCACTGGATCAGGGCAGGGGCCTGTGGTGGGTTGAATGGCAGCCCCCCCAAAAGACATGGCCCCCGGAACCTGTGAATGTGACCTTGTTTGAAGAAAAGGTGCCTGCAGATGTAAATAAGTGAAGGATCTTGAGATGGGAGGAGGAAATGGCAACCCACTCCAGTATTCTTGCCTGGAAAATCCCATGGACAGAGGAGCCTGGAGAGGGTTGCAAAGAGTCGGACGGACGTGACTGAGCAACTGAGCACACACACTTCTTGAGGTGAGGCCATGTGAGTTAAGAGACAGAAGGGAAGAGACACGGGGAGAAGCCACTCAAAGACAGAGGCAGAGACGGGGGTGATGCAGCCACAAGCCCAGGAATGCCTGGGCCCAGAAGCCGCAAGAGGCAGGAGCGGTCTCCCACTGGGGCCTTAGGGGGCGCACGGCCCTGCCCACACCCTGATTTGGGATGTCTGGCCTCCTAACTGAGAGAGCTCACTGCTGTCCTCTCCAGGCGCCCAGCCGGTGGACGTCTGTTGCGGCCAGGGCACTGAAGCAGGCCGCAGTCTTCTCCCGCACACCAGGGCTTAGGTGTCTCATGCTTGTTCTCAAGTCAGTGGAGGCAAATGGGGTGACGGGGGACACCACAGCCGGGACTCTGTGGCTCCTGGACGAACCCCACTAGGGCAGTGTGTGGAGCCCCTCTTCCCAGACAGGGGAACCTCAAAGGCACAGAGAAGGTGCCCCTTTGGGTGCTTCTGGCCCAGTGCTGGAGCTGAGTCCCCAGGGTCCCCAGCCAGAGCCAGCTGGAGCCAGAGCCACAATGGTGCAGCAACCGGAGTGACTCATTCCCCGTCTCCCTCGGGCCCAGCCCTCCCTGACCTGTGACAGTCCGGACACAGGCCTCCCGGCCTGTCCTTGTCTTCTCCTCATCACGCCCGACCCCGGCCCAGGTAGAGTCACCTTCCTGAGTTCCCAGCCGGGCCTGCCTCGCACCCAGCACAGCTCCTTTGCGGCTGCTATTGCCCGTACCCCCTCCCCAGAGCACTCTCGTCCCAGCTGATTCCTTCATCCAGCGAAGCTCTCTTCCCTTTTCTGAGGCCTCGGGACAACAGCCTGGGACCTCTCCCTTGGACCAGTGTCCCTGTCACGACTCTCCCATCGTACCCAGCACTCCAGGGAGGCCCTCTGGTGCCCTTCCCCAGCCACTCCCCAGTACACGCCTGGAGCCACGTTTGCCAGCGGCTATGTGAAGAGCCCCCGTCACAGGTGTTGCCAGCTCTGGGTCCCACCTGTCTCACACGGGGCCTCACGCTGCCCAGCAAAGGCAGACCCCAGGCAGGGGTGCCCAGGCAGGCTGACGCTCCTCACCCGCCAGCTCCTTCTCCGCACTGGTCAGCGGCCGCGTCTTGTCCTTGCTGGTCATTCGGCCCTTGTACAGGATCCCGTCCACTCCCAGGAGGTCCACCTCGGCCTGGTTAAGGCAGCCCAGGCCCCAGGTCAGGGAGTGTCCACAGGGGCAGCAGGGCCCGCCTCCCTGGGGGTCACCCACCTCCAGGGGCTGTGGCCTGACTCACAGAGTCATAGTCCAACAACTCAGGGTCCCCATAGGGGTAGACTGTCGACAAGCCGTATGGCTTGAACTCGAGGTTGGTGTCGTTTCTGGGGCCATCACCCCAGTCCTGCGGGGGGCCCAGTGAGTCTAGGCTCCTCTCAGGGACTCCGAGGTTCTGCAGTTTCTGCAGCTGCTGTTGTTCCCTGGGGGCAGGACAGGGGGGTCAGCAGCTACCTGGAGGCACCTCCGCCCCAGAGGAGCCTCAGGTTGGGTCCCAGGGCCTGGCCAATAGCTGGGGAACTCTGGACAGACAGACACCGTTGGGGCAGAGAGCAGAAATTGAGAGCTGTGTTCCCCGAGACCTGGGGCCCTGGTCTGGCCTGCCAAGAACAGGCTCTTAACCTCTTTTTTTTTTTTTT
>NW_011494716.1:1916687-1930329 GCF_000754665.1 Bison bison bison | reverse complement strand
TGGGGCAGGTGGGATCTTAGTTCCCAGACCAGGGATCAAACCCAAGCCCCCGGCATTGGAAGGGCTAAGTCTTAATCACTGGACCACCCGTCCCTCTTAACCTCTCATCTCAAGAGTCAGGCGAGGGAAGGGGGCATCAGGCACAGGCCCCCAGGCCCCTCACCTTCACGTGGCCGTGGCTGCTGTCCAGCTATCACTCCCCACCCTCGAGCCTAGGGGCCCAGGTGTCGGAAGCACTCATGAAGCCATGGGGTGTCAGGGGCTGAGGAGCGGGGCTGGGGCTGGGGGGCCGGCCGGGGGGGCAGAGAAACAGGAAGGTTGAGGTGCCAGGCCTGCCATACGCTAGCTGTGACCTCAGGCCGGTGGCTGAAACTCTCTGAGCCTCAGTTTCTTCAACTGTGAAATAGGATGATAGCAGAATGACCTCAAAGGGAAAGTGTAAGGTTTCAATGAGGTCCGAACTATCAGAGCACTT
Source organism: Bison bison bison (assembly GCF_000754665.1). Taxonomy (NCBI): domain Eukaryota; kingdom Metazoa; phylum Chordata; class Mammalia; order Artiodactyla; family Bovidae; genus Bison; species Bison bison. Next base: position 1,929,854 of record NW_011494716.1, on the reverse strand, counting down.
GGCACAGAGCCTGCCCAATCACAGGAAGCCCCCTGAGGACCCCGAGGGGTCATGACTCACTTCTTCCAGCAGGAAGCCAGTCTGTCAACCTCACTCACAGGGGCGTGTGAGGTTTGAGACCCTCCCTCACCTAACAGTTCTTGGTCCACAACAGACGCCTGAGAACCTGTTCGTTCTTCTCCCCGTGAGTATCTCACGCACCCGTCTGCAGCCCCACCACCCGGGACAGTGTCCCTCACAGATGGCTGCGGTGCCCTGGACAGTCTTTGCGTCTTGGGACTGCAGTTTGCGCCCGGACCCCTACCTGCTCACCTCATCTGTTGGCGCTGCAGGTACTCGTAGCTGTTGGCGCTGGCCGGCCGCAGCCATGGCAGCAGGTGGGTGTTGCGAATGGTGATGAGTTGCCTGTGGAGGACAAGAGCAAAGGGGGGGTGCACGTGGCCAGCAGAGGGCCCGGCTCCCACCTCCTCCTGGAAGCCCACCCTCAAACGTGGCCTTTCCTCCAGAAAGATCCACAGCGTGGGGCCACCATCCTCTTCGTAGGTCATTGAGAACAACTGTTCTGATGATAAAAGGAAAACTCAGAACGGGTGAGTCCTAGAAATGGGACGTGGGTTGGAGGGTGCCATGGGTTCAGTGGAGGAGAATGTAAAGTGACTGCGGATGGGCACGGGGTTTCCTTTTGGGGTTGGGCCATATTGTCAATGTACTAAATGTCCCTGAACTGTTCACTTTCTTTTTTTTTTTCTTAGGCCACAACACCCAGCACGTGGGATCTTAATTCCTCGACCTGGGATCAAATTTGTAACCCTTCCCTGTAATGGAAGCAAGGAATCTTAACCACAGGATAGCCAGGGAAGTCCCTGAACTGTTCACTTTAAAACGGTTAATTTATATTATGTGTATTTGACCTCATCACAAAAAATTAAAGCATCAGCCTTCTGAGGAGCTGGAACTGTTCTACATCTTGATCTGAGTGGTGGGGAGATGAAAATATTTTGGAATTTGAGGTGAATGGGCTTCCCTCAGATGGTAAAGAATCCTCCTGCAATGTAGGAGGCCCCAGTTTGATCCCTGGGTCAGGAAGATTCCCTGGAGAAGGGAATGGCTACCCACTCCAGTATTCTTGCCTGTAGAATTCGATGGACAGAGGAGCCTGGCGGGCTATAGTCTATGTGGTCACAGTCAGACACGACCGAGAGACTTACACTTTCATTTGGGGTTTCCCAGGTGGCGCTAGTGGTAAAGAACCCACCTACCAATGCAGGAGACATAAGAGACCAGGGTTAGATCCCTGGGTTGGGAAGACCCTCTGGAGGAGAGAATGGTAACCCACTCCAGTATTCTTGCCTAGAAAATCCCATGGACAGAAGACCTTGGCAGGTTACAGTCCATGGGGTCGCAAAGAATCGGACATGACTGAAGCCACTTAGCATGCACACACATGCACTAAATCCCACTGAGTTTTCCACTTTAAAATGGCTGATTTTGTATGTGAATTTCACCTCAATACATAAAGTATTAGACTATAAAAACATGTGCAGGGAAGTCCTACAGGGTTCAGCTTTCCCCGAGCTTCCTCTTACCCTTTTCCTCTGGAGTCCACCCTGTTCCTGGACACAGCGGGCAGCAGACGGGACTGGGGAAGGGAGGGGCACAGTACTGCCCAGGGAGCTAATGGGATCGTGTGCACAGAACGGTGTGCATGGATGTTCCCGTCCCCGACCACCCCCGCAGTACTCACGGGCTGGTCATCATCTCCACGGGCCGGTTGCAGGAGATGCATTTCACCCGCTCAAACAGTTTCCTGGAAGACACCCCACTCCGTCAGCCGCCGCCCCGGCTGGGCCCCATGAGGCCACCCCTGCCCTGGGCAGTGCTTGGGGGAGGCTGCAGTTCCGTCCGTGCCTCAGGGCCAGGGCTTCCCCCCAGATCCCACTCCTTCTGGCCTGGCCTGGCTCAGCTCAGCTCCACTGGCCCCAGCTGACCGTCCCGCGGGGCCACTTGGGGCCTCAGTGGGGGATAAAAGTGGTTGTAGTTTCTCTCCTCGCCCCAAACACAGTGGAGGCCTTCTCAACCAGGGAGAGCGACCCTTCACGGTGGGACACTGGAGGGCATGAGGGGTGACATGAGGACAGGAGCCCCCCAGGAAGATCGGGTCCCTCTGCCAGGGGCTCTGTCTGGATGGGGTGGGGGCCTGGCTCTAGTTCCAGGTCTGCCCAAGCTCCCTGAGTGGCCTCGCAGGGGCCCCCTCCCTCTCTGACCCTCTGTTTCCTCATGAAAGAACGTGGAGCCCAGGCCAGGGAGGCCCATCTCCGAGCTCTGGTGCTCTCTGCCTCATCTCTCCCTCCACTGGGAAACCCCACATCCCCCCTCCCCGGGTTTACAGGTCTGAGTCCTTCCTCCCAGAGTCCAGAATCTGCCGGGAAACCTCTCTCATTTCCTCTCTGGAGGGAGGGCCGTGCAGCCTCTGGGAGCTGCAAGGGCTGCAGGGGACCCCGCCCCTGGAGGAACTCACCTCCTAAAGCCGGCAGCATTGTCGGGGTCAAAATGGAAGCCTTCAATCAGCAGCTTCCTGACAACTTTCCAGACCTCGTCCATGTCTTTCTTCAGATCATCCAAATCGCTGGGAACCAGCTGCCAAAAGCCAAAGGGAAGAGTGTTTAGTCAATTAAGTAAACACTCCGCCTCCCTCCAGCAACCTGCAAAGTTATAGAGAGAGTAACAAGATTGACGGCAACTCACTCCAGTAGTCCTGCCTGGGAAATCCCATGGACAGAGGAACCTGGAGGGCTACAGTCCACGGGGTCCCAAAAGAGTTGGACACGACTTAGCAACTAAACAACAATAAGCAAGATTGACCAAGAAAAGTGAGGTGGTTGTGGACTTCCCTAGTGGTCCAGTGGTTAAGAATCTGCCTTGCAATGCAGGGGATGCAGGTTCGATCCCTGGTCAGGGAACTAAGATCCCCCATGCCACGGCGCAGCTAAGCAACTAAGCCTGCAAGCCACACCTAGAGAATCTGTGCACCGCAATGAAAGATCTCATATGATGCGATGAAAATCCTGAGTGCTGCAACCAAGACCAACTACAGTCTTTTAAAACTACACACATACACACACAGACCAAAACTATACACAAGTTGCAAGAATAGTCCAAAGAACACTCCTATATCCACTTAAATTCACCAATTCTTAACATTTCACAATGTCTTCTTTATCTGTCCATATGTATGTAAGTGTTTGTTTTCTGAATCATGTAAGAATAATCACAGACATCACAATATATTACCCCTACAAAAAGTTAAACATGAAATTACCATACGACCCAGCAATTCCACTCCTGGTGATCACTAAACGAACACAGGTGATCATTAAATGATGAATGGATAAATAAATGACCACTCCTGGGTATCTACCCAAAGTCACGGGAAACAGGTCTTCAAACAAAAACTTACTCACGAATGTTCATAGCAGCATTATTCACAAGAGTCCAAAGGTGGAAATAACCCGTGTCCGTCAGCAGATGAACAAACAAAATGCGGTCTGTCTGTCTGCCCATGTTATTCAGTCATGGGAAAAAATGAACTTCTGATTTATGTGACAACATGTGAATGTTAGTTACTCAGTCATGTCTTAACTCTTTGCAAACCCATGGACTGTAGCCTGCAAGGCGCCTCTGTTTATGGGATTCTCCAGGCAAGTATACTGGAGTGGGCTGCCATTCCCTTCTCCAGGGCATCTTCCCGATCCTGGGATCAAACCCGGGTCTCTGGCATAGCAGGCAGATTCTTTACCATCTAAGCCATCAGGGAAACCCATGTTGCAACATGGTGAACCTTGAAAACATGATGCTGAGTGCAAGAAACCAGACACTAAAGGTCACATGCTGTGTGACTCATTTATATGAAATGTCCCAAATTGGCCAATCCAGAGAGTAGATTAGTGGCTGCCAGGGACTGGGGGAAGGGGGAGTGAGGGGTCACTGCCTCACAGGTCTGGGGTCTCCTTCTGGGGGGATGGAAATGTGCCAGAACCAGAGAGAGGTGGTGCTAACACAACACTGTGAGTAACAAATGCCACGGGATTCATCACCTGAAAATTGTCAGTGGTTGATTTTATGTCACGTGAATGTTCCCACAATGAAAAATACACAAAGAAAAGGAGAGCAGTGAGGGCAGGGCCACTTAAACCAACAAACAACAGAAAAGCTTTCAATCAGGAAAAAAATTTAGACACATAGAGAGGAAAAAGACTAGAATCATGAACCCTGAAATACCCACTATGTAGATTTAGTCATTATTAACATATTGCTCCATCTGCCTTTTTTTTTTCCCCCCTCTCTATTCAGCTGTGCTGTGCAGCTTGCCGGATCTTAGTCCCCAGACCAGGGATCGAACCCCTACAGTGGAAGTGCAGAGTCCTAACCCTGACCTCCAAGGAATTGATGCAGTGTTGGTTTTTCCTTTAAGTTATAGAAATCACAACATTCCACCCAAATATTTTAGTGATTTTCTTATATGACTGCAGTACCATTATCCCACCTAACATAATGAGCACTCATGCCTGAATTTGATCTAATTTCCAGCCAATTTTCAGAGTTGGAGCAAGTGAAACATGGGAAGTCTCCTCATGTATTGCATTTGGTTGTTGTGACTCCTGAGACTCTTTCAATCTAGAGCAGTTTCTGTCCCACTTTTTTTCACCCTGCCATGGAATTATGGGAGAAAAACAGGTCAGTGGTTCTGCAGATAACTGAGTTAATTCAGCTGTAATTCTGCACTGATTTGTATGATTTTTACGACAAGTGTGTCCCGTATCTGTTTTGCTTATCGTCGTATCCTTCTTAACCAGAGGTACCCAATAGGTGGATGATGAGTGAATAAATCCTCACTTTACAGATGAGAAAACCAAGACTTGAACAGGTTCTGTAACTCAGGACACAATGCTGATCACGGCAGGGCTGGGACTCAGACCCCAAGTGCCTGATTCTAAACCCCAGTGCTTTTATCCACACCAGTCACACCAGCTGCAGGAACCACACAGCATGGAAGGGGTTAGCCTGACTTATCTTGTCTCTCTAGTGGACAGTACAAATGAAGGCTATGACTCCTTATCAACGTTTCCCCAGGGTCTGGCTCAACACAGGTGGTCCTTAAATGATGAATGGATAAATAAATGACCAGCAGGACGCTCCCTCTGCCCGCCACGTCCCTTTGCTTGTCCAGAGAGGACTACTATGGTGGTCAATGTCCCACACACTCCCCGACTATCACACTGAACAGGTCTGACCTGTGTAACCAACAGGATATTACAGAAGTGATGGAGTGTGACTTCTGTGGCTAAGTCAGAGAAGACATTGCAGCTTCTGTCTTGCTCTCTTGGATCATATGCTCCTGGAGGGGGGAACACTCGTTGCCGTGTTGTGAGGCTGCTCAAGCAGCCCTAAGGAGGCCACCGCGTGATGAGGAAGTGCCAAGTCTTGCTCACAGCTATGTGAGGGTGCTATCTTGGAAGTGGCTCTTCCAGCCCCAGTCAAGCCTCTGGACGATGCGGGCCCTGGACGACACCCTGACTGCAGCCTTGTGGGAGGCCCTGAGCCACCCAGTAAGCTGCTCCCAAATTCCTGACCCTCAGAAACTTTGAATGTTGCTGTCTTAAGGCACTAAATTTCAGGGTAGTTTGTCATGCAGGAGGTGGTGATTAATACAGAGCTCCTCACCTTGGTACGTACGTCTTTGTCCAACTGCTCCACAGCCTTCTTCCAGTCATCCTCATTGGCAACCACCCTGAAGAGCATGCCCTGAATCATTTCATTCAGCTGCATGGCCACCGTGTCCAGGTCAGCCCGGCTTGCCTTGCCTGCCAGGGAGCTCTTGTCGGCCTTCTGGGGAGAGATGGGACTCAGGGAGGCAGGGCTGTGGGGGTGGGAGAAGAGGGGATCTTGGGGAGGTCAGATCACTTTGGTCAGTTGTTCTAGATAGGGACCCTGGATACCCAGCCTTGGCTTAAATTCAACCTTGGGGTCCGGCTCAAACACAGCTATTAGATCAAAGCCAGGGTTTTCCTGTGATGGGGAAGTTGAGGTATGGTTTTTAAGTTCACTTAACAAATTGACACAAACTATAATTCAGAAAGATACAGGCAGGCCTGTGTTCATAGCAGCACTATTCACAATAGCCAAGACATAGAAACAACTAAAATGAACGACCAAAATCGACAGATGAATGGATAAAGATGTGGTGTGTGTGGCATGGAATATGACTTGGCCATAAAGAAGAACAAAATAATGCCATTTGCAGCAACATGGATGCAGCTAGAGATCAGCATACTAAGTGAATTAAGCCAGAAAGAGAAGGACAGGCACCACATGACATCATTTACATGTGGAATCTGAAGCATGACACGAATGAAGCTGTCTGTGAAACAGAAACAGCATCACAGACACAGGGAAAGACTGGTGGTTGCTGGGGGAGGGGTCGGGAGAAAGACGGAGTTGGAGGTTGGAGTTAGCAGATGTTAAGCTTTTATACATAGGATGGATAAACAACAAGGCTCTACCGTATAGCACAGAGAACTATATTCAATATCCTGGGGTAAACCATAATGGAAAAGAATGCATATACATGTATATATACCGTGTACATTGGGCTTCCCTGGTGACTTAGATGGTAAAGAACTCGCCTGCAATGCAGGAGGCCTGGGTTCAGTCCCTGGGTTGGGAGGATCCCTTGCAGAAGGGAATGGGAACCCACTCCAATATTCTTGCCTGGAGAATCCCATGGACAGAGGAGCCTGGTGGGCTACAGTCCACGGAGTCACAGAGAGACAGACAAGACTGCGTGTCTAACACTTTCACTGTGTGCATCGCTTTGCTGTACAGCAGTAATTAACATTGTAAAACAACTAAACTTCAGTTTAAAAAATTGTCACTAATCCTGAGTCGCTGACAATTAGAACTGGTGGGACAACTTTTGAGAACTTCCCCCGGATTTTCTATATGATAAAGGTGGATGGAAGCTTGGGAAGTCTGTGTGCCTGACTTCGTGCTGGCTGGATGATTCCATTTCCCTCAGTGGGAGAGCCGGGCTCGGGGTCAGGGATGGGGTAGGGGAGAGGAGTCTCTGCTCACTCACCTCTTTCAACTCCTGCTCCATCTCATTTCGGTCTGCCTTGTACATTTCTAGGTTTCTTAGTTGAGCATAGACAACCTAAGAACAGAGGCGGAGGGATGTCAGTCGTCCTCGGGGGTCCTGAGGACAGCCTCTGCCTTCAGCCTCCACCCTAGGAAGGGAGCAGTGGGGTGGGGTGGACAGCAGGCGGGCTGGCACAAGGAAAGGCTTGAGCTCCAGGTTTCCAGATCAAAAGGGAAGGAACGGGGGCTCAGGACAACCTGTCCCCTTGGGGGTGGCATCATAGAACTCTGCGACACAGGAAAGGAAGGAAGACTGGAGGAAGGAACGCACAAACCAGAGCTGATGCTTTGGGCCCCTAGATGTTTGAGGCAAGTGCATCTCTTCTGATCTGTAATGGAGTCTCTACATCAAGCAAGCACTTATATGCGACACGCACTGTGCCCCGTGTCAGGCGAAAACCCTCACTTCCCACCCCCATGACTCCACAAAGAACCAATTCCCTGCATCAATTCTGCCCTATCTCCACTGACTGGACCCTCCACACGACAGGAGCAGCCAGCTTCCCTGTTGGGAAGAGCCTCGATCTACTGGGCCATGTCCCCAGCAGTGGGGGAGGTCACTCTCCCTCCAAAACTGGAAATAGGCTTCTACTTCTCCCTTCCTATCTGGTCTCCCTTTCACTCTCAGAAACAGAACCCCCATCTTTCAGCTGGCATCTGGCCACCCAGAATCATGACTGTATTTCACAGCCTCCTTTATAGCTTGATGTGACCACTGAAGTATAAATGGAAGTGGGTAGCTGTTCTCTTCACTGCTGGCTTAGACACAGAGTTAAATCATTGGAGCACCAGCAGCTGTCTTGGACCATGAGGTGACCTTGTGAACAGAAGTCACACACCAAGGAGCTCTATACCAGCTCTGAGTTTCTTGAACATAAAAGAGAAATACGGGGTTTCCCTGGTAGTTCAGTGGTAAAGAACCCGCCTGTCAAGGCAGGACATGCAGGCTCCATCCCCGGGTCAGGAAGATCCCCTAGAGAAGGAAATGGCAATCCACTCCAATATTCTTGCCTGGGGAATGCCATGAACAGAGGAACTTGGTGGGCTACAGTCCATTGGGGTTGCAAACAGTCAGACATGACTGAGCGACTAACAACAACAAAAAACAAAAGAGAAATACACTTATGACTTAAGTCAGCTATCTGGGGGGTTTATGTTATTTGAAGACAAACCTAATTTTAATTAACACAAAGCTTCTTCACATCACCTTGCGCCCAGGTGGGTCTCAAAGTCTAGGTACAGGTGGTGGAGGTGGGGACGGGAGCTCCTGCCCTGCCTGGAGTCAGGCGTTTCCTCCAACCCCACGTTAGTGGGGAGCTGACCTTTTGGAGTCATCAGGCCCGACAAGAACACTTAGAGCCCCATTTGGCTGATCCTAATTAAAATCTACAAATATAGAGAAGATGGGACCCTCTAACTTCCACTGCCAGGGTTACCCATGCACGGGGTAGACTAAGGTCCTTCCCAGAATTTACACCTTCCCAGAACCTGTGAACGTGGCCTTATTTGGAAATGGCTCTTCGCAGGTGAAATCAGTTAAGATGTGCTCACACATGGATGAGGAGGCCACGTGAAGACACAAAGAAGAAGGTCACGTGACAATGGAGGCAGAGACTCGAGCGATGCGTCTAGAAACCAAGGAACACCTGGAGCTGCTAGAAGCTAGGAGAGGCCAAGAAGGATCCCCCCTGAAGCCTTCAGACAGCGCGAGGGCCCGCCAGGACCTTGGTTCAGGGCTTTCAGCCTCCAAGAATTGGGAAGAGTACATGTCTCTAGTTTTAAGTCACATGGTTTGTGGTTATATGTTACAGCAGCCACAGAAATGCCCAGTAAGTGGCAGAATCGGGATTGAAACCCAGGCCTATCTAACCACAACGGAAGGCCGCCTCCCAACCGGCTGGTTACTCTGCCTGAATCTGTTTCCTCCTTGCTCAAATGGCATTAATATCACTCCTGCTCCGAGGAAGCCGAGGGGACTAGAAATGGCATCTTCCTAGAAGAGTTAGCATTTGATACATGTCACCTCTCGTATCAGTCCTCTCCTGCACCCAGCCAGAGCCTTGGATATCACCGATTGTTCCAAGAACAGCTTTGGATGTATATAACTGATTCACTTGGCTGTACGGCAGAAACTAACACAATATTATAAATCAACTGTACTCCGATAGGAATTTTAAAAAAAGAAAATAAAAAGAATGGTTTTGGGGATTTCCCTGTTGATCCCGTGGTTAAGACTTCACCTTCCAAAGCAGGGGAGTGTGGTTTGATCCCTGGTTGGGGAGCTAATGGTCCCATATGCTTCTTGGCCAAAAAACCAAAACATAAAACAAGCAATACTGTAACAAATTCAATAAAGACTTAAAAAATGGTCCACATCAAAAAAAAAAAAAAGAGGTCCTGGAACGCAGCCTGTAGCTTATATAAGATGCCTGCCCGTTTGCAAAGGGCAGATAGTGTGTTCACATTTCCATACTGAGTCGGAAAGAGTTCTGTTCTCATTCACTTTCCTGCTGCATCCTTTGTGAGAAACGCTCCCAAAGCAGCAGTCTGAGGTGATGGAAATGCTTCCATCTGGATGGTGCTGACATGGCTGCACAAAGAGGCAAAAATGAGTCAAGCGGCTATGCTTCAAGCCTGGGCATTTTACTCTGTGTAAATCATGCTTCGATTAAAGACAAACAAATGCTATCACTCCCCCGCGAGAAACACAGAAGGGCCCGGGCGTTGTCCGTCTTCTTGACCGCTGTATCGCGGGACCCTGGAAGGTCGCCTGGTGCGGAGTGAAGGCTCAGTCATGTGGGCCGAATGACGCAGGGGTGATGGGGTTTCTCGTGCCACTTGTTACGTCCAGAACGTTTTCTCCCAGCTTTCCAGGTAGAAGGCAGTGTTGGCGGCGTTTCTTCACTAGCCCCGCTGCTGCAACAGAACCCGGGAGGGTGTCTGCCTCCCTCCTCTCTCTGCTGGAAGGGCTCCATGGGGCTGCTGATGATTCGCAGCCTGTGTTCATTTAAGAACTATTTGATGAAGTGTGCTATATACAAAGCCCCGCTCCAGATCCTTCTGGGGTCCACTTTTAGAAGCAATTAGCTCTTGTTGGCACGAGGGGCAGGAAGGAAGTCTGGACAAAGGCTGACTTAGTCCATTCAGCCTGTTGGGCCAAACTCCTCTTGAGCTTCTCTCAACGAGGGACCAGTGACGGCTTTCTGGAGGCAGATTCTGAGCCCCCCTTCTCCTACCCTGAGCGGAGTGGGATGTGGTACTGGACCCACATCAGACATGCCGGATGAACTGGTCCAGGTCTCCAACCAGGAAGGGTTCCAGTAGGTCCCTAGGACACAGCATCCCAGCCTTTCTGAAAAGCAGTGGCTAAACAAGAGCCCAGGGTTGGCAAGAGACGGCGCACTTCCTGATCCTAGTACTCACAAGTGTCTCGGCCCAAGACTGTGTATCCTGTGCCCACACACGGCCCTGGCGCTCCCTTCCTCTCCGCTCAGGCTGGGCATCAGCTCTCCTTCGATAAGCTTTCCTCCCATCCAACTTGCCCTGTGCAGGCTGGCTTGGTCACTCCGTGTGATGACCTTGGGAGGGGAGCTCTGCACTCCCCTCTGGCTCCCCACATCCTAGGGCGTCCCACCAACAGCCCCTGACTTGGAATGGAAAGCCCCCACAGGAACCACCTCAGGTGGCTCTGTTTGGGATTTTGTCTCATTACACCCCCGGGAGAAAAGGTCACCTCCTCCCCACTGGGAAGGACGGTGATCTTTTCTCTGAAGATCTGGGATGCCTCCGGGACAAGGCTCAGACCGGAATGGTCCCGAGGACCATCAGGCTGGGGTGGTCAGGGCAGCCCAGCCAGCCCACGGGAGGAGGTGTCTGGCTGAGTGACCCCTGGGAGGTGCTTTTCAGGGTCCTCACATTTCTCATGTCAGACGCCGCTGTTCCATCCAGTCCCTGTGGCGTGAGCGCTCAGACAATAAGCCAGTTTAGGGGAAAGGTTAGAGACATGCACAGCTGGTGCCAGAAATCCTCCTATTCATTCATTGATTCGTTCACTCGGCGCCAGGTGGGTGACCCCAGTGGTGAACGAGAAAGACCGTGTTCAGGTGCTCTGGTGTATGTGTGGGGGTGGGGTGGTGGGGTTGGTTTGCTTTTTGTGGCTGTCTACTTCACACACAGTGAAATGCCAGGAGAGTGTCCCTGGTTCCCCTGCCTTTGGGCTATCTGTGAAACCTCTGGGAAGAGTCTCAACGTCCCGATGAGGAATCCTCCCCACTCTGGGCCTCCCAGACCTCCAGACCTTTAACTCATCCAGGCGAATCTGGAGCCTGTTCACTGCCCTGTCCAGCACGATGTGGTGGTCCTTTATCATCTCGATCTGGTGGCCCCAAACTCTCTCAAGTTCCTCCTCCTACACAGGAGACACAGACATCTGAGGCCTCTTCTCTTGAGGTTGCCACGGCAGGGAAGGGACTTGAAGAGGGTACTAGCCTGGGGTAGCTTCCAGCCCACAGCCTCCTAAACCCTGTCAGGGGAACCGTACAGCCGCCCAACCTTGGGAGCCCCGCCCCAGATGGAGCAGATCGGCTTTCTTTTCGCTCCGGGACAGATGGTGCTTCTTCGTCTGGAAGGGCAGGACCTGCCCTCGCTCTGGCCATGGACTCTGCAGTCACCTCAAACCATCATCTTCTCAATGCCTTTTCTGGCCAGGACACTGACCTTCATCCTGGATTTCTGGAGGTTGCCAATCTTTTCCTGCAAGATGTCCAATGTTGACCCAAGCTTGGAAGAGGCTCCCATGTTAGCTGAAAGCAAAGGAGTGGGTGGCTGTCAGGGACAGGGATGGGGAAAAATGCTTCTAGAGCTCTATCTGCTTCTGTTACGAAGTATCTAAGATGATGTCTTCCAATAGAAGGAAGCTGTGAGCTTGGGGGCCTTTGAGGTCATCTAAAATTTTCTAGTGACATCTTTTAAAAGAAAAATCTAAAAATTAGCAGGTGAAATTAATTTTAAAAATCTTTTTAACCCACTCTAATCCAAAATTGTACAGGAGGCAGTGATCAAGACCATCTCCAAGAAAAACAAATGCAAAAAGGCAAAACGGTTATCTGAGGAGACCTTACAAATAGCTGAGAAAAGAAGAGAAGTGTAAGGCAAAGGAGAAAAGGATATACCCATTTGAATGCAGAGTTCTAAAGAATAGCAAGAAGAGATAGGAAAGCCTTTCTCAATGATCAATGCAAAGAAATAGAGGAAAACAATAGAATGGGAAAGACTAGAGATCTCTTCAAGAAAATTAGAGATACCAAGGGAACATTTCACGCAAAGATGGACACAATAAAGGACAGAAATGGTATGGACCTAACAGAAGCAGAAGATATTAAGAAGAGCTGGCAAGAATACACAGAAGAACTGTACAAAAAAGATCTTCACAACCAAGATAATCACGATGGTGTGATCACTCACCTAGAGCCAGACATCCTGGAACGTGAAGTCAAGTGGGCCTTAGGAAGCATCACTGCGAACAAAGCTAATGGAAGTGATGGAATTCCAGTTGAGCTATTTCAAGTCCTAAAAGATGATGCTGTGAAAGTGCTGCGCTCAATATGCAGGCAAATTTGGAAAACTCAGCAGTGGCCACAGGACTGGAAAAGGTCAGTTTTCATTCCAATCCCAAAGAAAGGCAATGCCAAAGCATGCTCAAACTACTGCACAATTGCACTCGTCTCACACACTGGAAAAGTAATGCTCAAAATTCTCCAAGCCAGGCTTCAACAGTATGTGAACTGTGAACTTCCAGATGTTCAAGCTGGTTTTAGAAAAGGCAGAGGAACCAGAGGTCAAATTGCCAACATCCACTGGATCATAGAAAAAGCAAGAGAGTTCCAGGAAAACATCTACTTCTGCTTTATTGACTATGCCAAAGCCTTTGACTGTGTGGATCACAACAAACTGGAAAATTCTTAAAAAGATGGG
>NW_011494716.1:1905599-1916587 GCF_000754665.1 Bison bison bison | reverse complement strand
CCACTGGATCATAGAAAAAGCAAGAGAGTTCCAGGAAAACATCTACTTCTGCTTTATTGACTATGCCAAAGCCTTTGACTGTGTGGATCACAACAAACTGGAAAATTCTTAAAAAGATGGGAATACCAGACCACCTGACCTGCCTCCTGAGAAATCTGTATGCAGGTCAAGGAGCAACAGTTAGAACTAGACATGGAACAACAAACTGGTTCCAAATTAGGAAAGAAGTATGTCAAGGCTGTATATTGTCACCCTGCTTATTTACCTTATATGCAGAGTACATCATGAGAAATGCTGGGCTGGATGAAGCACAAGCTGGAATCAAGATTGCTGGGAGAAATATCAATAACCTCAGATATGCAGACGACACCACACTTATGGCAGAGGGTGAAGAGGAACTAAAGAGCCTCTTGATGAAAGTGAAAGAGGAGAGGGAAAAAGTTGGCTTGAAACTCAACATTCAGAAAACGAAAATCATGGCATCTGGTCCCATCACTTCATGGGAAATAGATGGGGAAACAGTGGAAATAGTGACAAACTTTATTTTTCTGGGCTCCGAAATCACTGCAGATGGTGATTGCAGCCATGAAATTAAAAGACGCTTGCTCTTTGGAAGGAAAGTTATGACCAACCTAGACAGCATATTAAAAAGCAGAGACATTACTTTGCCAACAAAGGTCCGTCTAGTCAAAGCTTTGGTTTTTCCAGTGGTCATGTATGGATGTGAGAGTTGGACTATAAAGAAAGCTGAGCACCGAAGAATTGATGCTTTTGAACTATGGTAGTGGAGAAGACTCTTGAGAGTCCCTTGGACTGCAAGGAGATCCAACCAGTCCATCCTAAAGGAAATCAGTCCTGAATATTCATTGGAAGGATTGATGCTGAAACTGAAGCTCCAATACTTTGGCCACCTGATGCGAAGAACTGACTCATTTGAAAAGACCCTGATGCTGGGAAAGATTGAAGGCAGGAGGAGAAGGGGACGACAGAGGATGAGATGGTTGGATGGCATCACCGACTCAATGGACATGAGTTTGAGTAAGCTCCAGGAGTTTATGATGGACAGGGAAGCTTAGCGTGCTGCAGTCCATTGGGTTGCAAAGAGTCAGACATGACTGAGCAACTGAACTGAACTAAACTGAATCCAAAATAGTATCATTTTGGGAATTCCCTGGCAGTCCAGTGGTTAGGATTCCATGCATTCATTGCTGAGGGCATGGGTTCAATCCCTGGATGGGGAATGAAGGTCCCAGGAGCTGCAGGGCCAAAAAAAAAAAAAGCATCATTTTAACATGTGATCAACAAAATGATTAACAATATTTCACATTTTTGTTTTTGTAGTAAGCCCTCAATATCCAATGTGCACTTTTAGATTAGATTTTTTTTTTTAATGTGGACCATTTTTAAAGTCTTCATTGACTTTCATACAATGTTGCTTCTGTATTATGTTTTTGTTTTTTTGGCCACGAGGTATGTGGGGTCTTAGCTTCCTGACCAGGGATCAAATCCATGCCCCCTGCATTGGAAGGCCAAGTCTTAACCCCTGGACCACAGGGAAGTCCCTGGTGTGCACTTTATATTTGGATCACATGAGAACTTGAACTTGCCCCATTTCAGATATTTGACAGTTTTGTGGTATCCTACTAGATAGCTCAGGCCTAGGGAAATCTCTCTGGAATTTACTGCCCTTCCAGAAATGGTCCTGAGTAAAACTACGGCATGTTTACTTCTGGGAGTTCATGAAATGTATTATCACACAACAAGATGCAAAGACAGGTTTAACAAGAAAGGAGTGGGGTAACAAAAAGTACCCTATATCCCGTTTCAGAGGAGAGGCCAGGGCACAGCTAGGAGGGTATGAGAAGCTGCAGCCAGGACACGTTTACAAGCTATCTTTAGTTTTCTTAACAAAAGTGGCAGCTGGTCAGAGGTAGAGTTTGGGCTACTACAACTTTATGTTTTATATTTAAATTCATGACCGTCATAACCTGAGCTGTGCCCCAGGATTCAGAAATTGACGTGGATCTTTTTGGCTGCTCGAAGTTCTACTTTTTCAGGATCCGTGGGACGGCACCTGCCCACAAAGGGTGGTGCCACATATGGATTCGACTTGGGCTAATTCAACTATTACACTTGGCAGAGAGCACAAAAGCAAGATAAGGATTCAAACAGGCGAGGACAGTAGAGTTCAAAGTGGGTTCCCTGGGTCACCAGCGTTATAAGCAGCATCCCCTGGAATGGGTTAAAAAAGAAAGTCCAGGGTCCTACCCAGATCAACAAGCCAGATGTGGGGCTAACCCCAGCAGTCTGTGACTTACCAAGACCCCCTGGGATGCTGAGGCAAGCTTAAGGTTCAGAACTTCTAGGGTAGGCCACTCCCCACCCTCCATTTCCCACAGTGAACATATGCTCATGGTGTGCATGAACTGGGAGCATAAATCTATCAGTCCTGTGTGCTCAGTCGTGTCCAACTCTGCAGCCCCATGGACTGTAGCCCACCAGGCTCTTCTGTCCATGGGGATTCTCCAGGTAAGGATACTGGAGTGGGTTGTCATTTCCTATTCCAAACGATCTTCCTGACCCAGGGATGGAACCTGTGACTCTTGCGCCTCCTGTACTGGCAAGCGGGGTCTTTACCACCAGCACCACCTAGGAAGCCCCCTGTTGGTCCTACTGCCCCCTAGAACATGACTGGCCTTTAAGGAAATATATGTTTGCCCAGCTATTGTTCCTAATCCCAAACTGACCACATCATCCGGGGTCTGTTCAGTGCGTCTAGAAACTCTGGGTGATCTGAACTTATCAAAACACTGTAAGGCAGTACTGTTTTATGGACGATTGAAAGGGAATTTCCAAGAGTAATTCTGGCTAGTGCTTTTCCTCCTTAGGCACCAACTTTAGACTGTAACTACCCCTCTCCCTTAAGATAAGACCTCACTGTACATTCATTGTAAGAGAATAGACTAGTAAGAGATTAATTCTTAAGCCAAAGGAATGTTGGCTAATGGTGGTATTAGCCAAATGGTAACATTTTGTTGGGGTAGCTCAATGGAGAGGAGGTGCCTCTCAAAGGCCACAAGGAGGGCCTGAGCCCTCGTTACCCTTCCAGGAGTCAGGCCGGGCCTACCTAGATAAGTCATACGCTGCTGCAGGTTAGATGACAGCTGGGCAAACTCTTCTTTCAGGGTGTCGTGTCTGACAGGCATCTGGGCTATGTGGCTCATGGAATACCTGACGGCCTTCTTCTTGTCTTCGGGGGTCGTGGCATGTTTAGCGGCTAGCATGGCCTGGGACAGGGCCGTGTCGGGAGAGACAAAGACAGAAGAGTATGCAGGAGAGAGCAAGTCCTCATCCTCCACCTCTAGCAAGTCCTCCACCTCGGCCCCAGAGAAGGCCCCGCGCGAGGGCCCCGCTCCCAGAAATTCTGCAAGGACCCCTAAGGGCCCGGCTGTGGCTGCGGCTGTTGCTACAGTGGCCAATTTGGTGGCAGGGGCATCCCTGATCAGCTTGGCAGTGGCCTTGGCCACCCGGGCTGCTGATGTGGCCACATCAGAGGTGTAGGAGGCAGCGGCCGCGGCCATGAGGGCAGCGCTGGGTTTCATCTGCTGAACGGCAGACCGGAATCCCTTAGGGAGGCCTCCTGGCGGGATCTCAGCCCTCGGGGCTCTGTCCCGAGGGCCTTCCCTTTCCACGGAGGAGTATTCTTCCTCCTTTTCTGAGAGAGCAGAGAGCTTGGACATGTCTCCCGGGTAGTACATGGACTGCTGCAAACAAGGCCAAGCTGAGCCCAGCTCCATGGCTGGGGGTGGGGCCCTGAAGTCCCGGAACCTGGCAGGCGGGAAGCCCATTGGGCGTAGGCCAGGCTGGAAGCCCCAGAAAGGCCCAGGGCTGGTCCCGGGAAAGCCTCTGGGAGGAGGCCAGCCTTGTGGTGGTACAGTCCAGGATCCTGATGGTGTGGGTTGAAGGCCCAGGGCAGGTTCCAATTCAGGGGCAGGCCCGGGTCCGAACGCAGGCCCAGGCCCAGGAGCAGGCCTGGGTCCGAACACAGGCCCAGGTCCAGATAAAGGCCCAGGTCCAGGCGCAGGCCCAGGTCCAGGTGAAGGCCCAGGTCCAGGTGCAGGCCTGGGTCCCAACACAGGCCCAGGCCCAGGCGCAGGCTCTGGCACCTGGGGCTGGTCTGGCCCCTCGGCCCCAAGGAGCAAAGCTGTTTGGGCAGGCTCCTCCTCCAGCAGCTGCCCTGGCGCCTGGTACTGCCAGACGGTCTCTAGGAACCTGGGGTGCTGGATGGCTTCTGAGAAGTGGCTGGGACGGCCTCCTCCGCGGTCCTCGGCTGTCTGGGCAACGGCGGTCTCCGAGGCGAGCTCCGCGATCTGCCACAGTTCGGAGTCTCCCAGCAGTTGTGGAGCAGCTCCCTGTGGGATGTGGGGCTGGGCTGGTGGGGCTGCTCTGGACCAGCTCATGGTCACCCTGCCCCCTACCCTGTCACTCGTCCCTCCCTGACCCCGGTCCCCCTCTGCCACATCCTTCACTTACTGGGATGAACATGGCCTCATGGAGACTGCTCCAGAGCACCAGGTCCTCGGGTTTGGGGATGGCAGTCACCTTGCTCTGGAGAGAAGTCTGCAGGTGGGATGGGGAAGGAGGTGGGGAACAAGGATTGTGAACCCAGAGGGTACGGTGCTCTCAGTGGCTTCCTCCTCCACACTTGCAAATAGAGGGGCCTTTCCAGACTGTTCTCCTCTTCCCCCCTCCCTGCCGCCATGCACCCCTGGGCCTGGAGGGCGTGGATCTGGGGTGGGAGTATGGGGCTGGACCCTCACCACTTCCCGCTGCAGTGCACTCATCTTCCGGTTCTGCCCTCTCAAATCTTCTGAGAAGGCGTCTATTCTTTGTGGACTGATCTGTCAAATGAGCCAAGCCTGTGAGCCAGAGTGTGCAGGGTCTGGTCCCAGCCCAGGTTCTTCCCCAGTGCAAATGCAAGGCCTTAGACTGAGAAACCGAGAGGGAAGAACAGTTTCCAAAACAAGTGTTTCTCACGGAGTGGGAAAGGGTTCCTTGGGCAAATGGGAAATGCTAGGCTTAAAAATCATGTAAGGGGTTTCTGTACTGTAGGACATTGTAGAGCCTTCAGTGGACCAAAGTACATTAAGAATCTCCAAGAAGCAGGCTGAGAAGGCATTGTTGCCAAACAGATTTGACCAAGGATCCTATTTAGCATTTCATAATACAGTTTCCTGACAGTCCCCTTGCTGCTACAGAGGGGAGCTACCCAGCCCAAGAATGAAGTTCTCAGAGTTGCCATGATGACCAAATGTGTACACTGACCTGTACATTAGGGATGATAAGGTAAATAATGTTACTGGGGGCAAGTTGTAAAACCTCAGCCACAAAACTAGCTGGAGGGTGTGGAGGCCTGGCTTTCAAGCCCAGATCTGACTCACCGGCTGTGACCTTACATTTCAGGGATTCCATATCCTTTCACATCATGGTAATGTCTGGGTTGATATCCTTATGGCTACAGGAGCTAGAACATATGCCCATGCAAGGTTAACTCTACTTTTCAGTGTGAACAAAGTTTCCCAGACAAAGAATAAGTATTCTCTTTCTGCTAAGTTGATGGACTTTAAGTCTGGAGCTTCTAGGACTTGAGAATGAAGCCAACCTGGAGGAAAGTACCACTGAAGGAGAAACCTTGATGTGGTATGAGCACCTTGATCTGGCTGTACCTGACAGCATTCCTGACATTTTTAGTAAACGAGACAATAAATTATTTTGCCTAAGGCAGAATGAATTAGGTTTCTGTTACTCACAAATGTCTTTTCACAGTAGGATGAGGGTCATGGTGGAAACTGCAGAGTTCAGTGGGATGGGCCAAGTGGCTGGGCGATGTCAGTCCCCTTCTCTTGCCCCCATATCTGTGTTCTTTGACTAAGAATAGGCTTCTTGGATCTATCTGGTCACCCCAGCCACCAGAGGTTCAAGCAGCAGGACTACTATCAGGGATGCTGGGGAGGATCTACCTTCTCAAACACGTCTTTCAGCATGGCCACCTCCTTCCCGAGGGTTTCAACGGAGACCTTGAGTGCATAAATGTCTGTGAGCAGATCCTGCAGGGTTCTTATGGACTGAAGAGGGAAGAGGAAAGGAAAATGTGAAGTAGAGTGTAGTTAGCGGAAAAGACAGGTAAAGTGTGGAAGCTCTCTGGTGATGGTCATGGTTCTAGAAGTCTTCTTGACTCTTCCAAGGCCGAGGCTGGAACATATTCACAGGTCATAAAATGACAGTGATGTCAGTCGTGCTCTGAGCTCTCAGGGGGCCTAAGTGGGAAGGGGGCAACCCTGGGTGTGAATGTGTTCAGTAAGCAGGAGTCATTCATCATGAAACACCTCATGCCCTTTAGTGAGAACCACTGGAGGGTCAACAAGGCAGTTACTGGATTTACATTTTTGCTATGGTCTCTTTTGTTTCTTTTGCATTTATTTCTGCTCTAATGTTTAAGATTTCTTTCCTTCTACTAACAATGGTTTGTCAATTTTATTTATCCTTTCAATGGATTTACATTTTTAAAGGGTCCTTATGGCTGCATGTGTAGATTCACCCTGGGAGGTAAGGGGAAAAGCCAGAGGAGGAGGGAGGAGACTTCAAAGCAAGTGCTAATGGGTGCATTATAGCTCAGCTCCACCGATGACCCGGGCTGTTACTGCATTTTCCTAGATTTTGAAGTCCTCGATCATTAAATGGGTATAAAAAAATGTGATAATGTATATAGAGGGTATAGTGCATAGTTAGGCATTCATATTAACACAAATAAAAAATGGTGAAATGGCAGAAGTCCTTCTTATCTGTGGCGGCAGTGGTGGCGGTTTAGTTGCTAAGTCATGTCTGATTCTTGTGACCCCATGGACTACAACCTGCCAGGCTCCTCTGTCCACGGGTAATTACATTAAATGTAAATGGTTGAAACTGAATTACATTAAATATAAATGTAAACATTAAAAGGCACAGATTGGCAGAATACATAAGAAAATATGATCCAACTCATATTATCTATAAGAGACACGTTTTATTATCTATTTATTAATTTTAGGCTGTGCTGTGCAGCATGTGGGATCTTAGTTCTCCAACTAGGGATCTTTTAGTTATGCCGTGCCGGATCCTTAGTTGTGCCATGTGGGATCTAGTTCCCTGACCAGAGATTGAACCTGGGCCCTCTGCATTGGGAGTGCAGAGAGTCTCAGCCACTGGACATCAGCCAAGTCCTAAGATATAATAATTATAAACATACATACACCTAGTAGGGAAGCCCTAAAAACATATGCGGCAAAATCTGAGAGAATGGAAAGGAGAAATAGTTGAAGACTTCAATATCCCATTTTCAATAATGGATAAAACAGCTAGACAGAAGATCATCAAGGAAACAGGAGATTTGAACATCACTATAGACCAACTGGATGTAGCAGACATCTGCAGGACACTCCACTCAACAGCGGCACGATGCACACAGGACATCCTACAGGATAGCCTATACTAAGGCTGTAAAACAAAACTCAGTACATTTAAAAAGATTGAAGTCATACAAAATGTATGATTTTTGTATAACAAAAATATATAACAATGGAATTAAATTAGAAATCAGTAGCATTTGATTTGGAATTTGAAAGTTCACAAATATATGGAAATTAAACAGCCCTGTCCTAACTAAACAAGGGGTCAAAGAAGAAATTGCAAAGGAAATTAGAAACACTTTGAGATGAATTAAAATGAAAATGCTAGGACTTCCCTAGAGACCCAGTTGCTGAGACTCCCTGCCCCCAAGGCAGGAGGCCTGGGTTTGGTCCCTGGTCTTGGCACTAGAGCCCATATGCTGCAGCTGAGTCTGCACGCCACAGCCGAAGATCCTGTGTGCAGCACAGCCAAACAAATAGATGAATAAGCTTTTAAAAAATAAATAAGATGAAAACACAAACACACCAAAACCTATGGGATGTAGCTAACACAGTGCTTAAAGAGAAATTTTAGCTGGAAGTGACTATATTAACAAAGAAGAAGGATCTCAAATCAACAGTCTGGCCGTCAACCTTAAGACACTGGGGAAAGTAGATCAAAATAAACTTCAAAGGGATAGGAAAAATGAAATGATAAAGACTGGAGTGGAAACCAATGAAAGAGAAAATGAAGAATAACACGGGGAATCAATGAAACTAAAAGCTGGTTCTTTGAAAAGATCAACAATAAACCTTTTGCTAGACTGACCAAGAGAAAAAGAGAAGATTCAAATTACTAGAATGAGAAATGAAATAGGGAATACCGCTACTGACCCTACAGAAATAAAAAGAATTATGAAGGAATACTATGAACAGTTGTATGCCAACAAATTAGATAAGTTGGATAAGATGGACAAATTCCTAGAAAGACATAAACTTCCAAAGCTGACTCAAGAAAAAAATAGATAATCTGAATAGACCTGAAACAAGTAAAATGATTGAATTATCAAAACAAAAACAGCACATGAAAAAAGGCCAAGCCGGGTGGCTGCACCAGTGACTTTTATCAAACCTTTAAAGGAGAATTAACACCAACTCTTAACACATTACTGACTAGAGACGTATTAACGCTACCGGTGTTCGTTTCTACAAAAATCCCCAGATCAATAATGTGTTAACAAACTTCTCCAGGGACTTCCCTGGTGGTCCGGTGGTTAAGAATCCCCCTGCCAATGGAGGGCACACAGGTTTGATCCCTGGTCCAGGAAGACCTGACATGCCACACAGCAACAAAGCCCACGCGCCACAAGTACAAGGACCACTCGCCTGGAGCCCGTGCTCAGCAACGAGAGAAGCCACCGCAACGAGCAG
This sequence comes from Bison bison bison, assembly GCF_000754665.1. NCBI lineage: Eukaryota > Metazoa > Chordata > Mammalia > Artiodactyla > Bovidae > Bison > Bison bison. The sequence goes on along the minus strand of NW_011494716.1, from coordinate 1,907,732 downwards.
CCCACACACCACAGCGAAGAGTAGACCCCACTCACTGCAACTGGAGAAAGTCTGTACACAGCAATGAGGATGTAGTGCAGCTAAGAATGAATAAATAAATAATAGATCTGGTAAGAAAAAAAAACAACCCCAAACTTTTCCAAAAAACAGAAGAATTCCTAACTCATTCTATAATGAGGCCAGTGTTGCACTGATAAAAATCAAAGACACCACAGGAAAACTACAATATGGATGCAAAACTCCTCAACAAAATGCTAGCAGCCTGAATCCATAAACATAGAAGACAAATAATCCAATTAAAAATGAGCAAAGATCTGAACAGACATTTCTCCAAAGATGATATACAAATGACCAATAAGCACACGAAAAGGTGCTCAACATCGTTAGTGACAGTCGCTCAGTCCTGTCTGACTCTTTGCAACCCCATGGACTGCAGCCCATACAATTGATAAATACAATTATTTAGCAAAAAAAAAAAAAAAAAATTACTGATACATGCTACAGATAAACCTAAAGATATTATGGTAAGTGAGGAATGGGGCTCAAGGAGGCACAGGAATGGAGAATGACAGCTAATGGTTTAAGGGGGTTCTTTCCGGGTTGTTGATAATGTCCTAAAACTGACTGTGAAAGTTGCACACGTGTGAGTATACTAAAATCACTGCATTCTACGTGTGTGTGTGCTAAGTCATTTCAGTCATGCTGACTCTTTGTGACCCCATGGACTGTAGCCCACCGGGCTCCCCTGTCCACGGGGTTCTCCAGACAAGAATAACTGGAGTGGGTTGCCATGCCCTCCTCCAGGGGATCGTCCCAATCCAGGGACTGGACCCATGTCTCTTATGTCTCCTGCATTGGCAGGCAAGTTCTTTACAACAAGAACCACGTGGGAAGCCCTGCATTGTATACTTCATTTTAAATCGAGGTACAGGGACTTCCGTGGCAGTCCTGTGCTTAAGACCTCACCTTCCAATGCAGTGGGTGCAGGTTTGATCCCTGTCCTGGGAGCTAAGATCCCGCCTGCCTTGCAGCCAAAAAAAACCAAAACATAAAACTGAAGCAATTTGGTAACAACTTCAGTAAGCACTTTAAAAATGGTCCACATTAAAAAAAAAAAAAAAATTTAAATAAATTGAGTATAATTGGTATATAACATTGCTATACACTTTAAATGGATGAACTCTCTGTTATGTGGAATTTATCTCAATAAAGCTTTAAAAAACAGCATTTTTGTTTTACCTGGGGGAAACTGTCAACACTGTCTATTGGATAGTATTCATGAGTTATTGTTAATTTTGCTGGGAGTGATAATGGTATGAAGAGACCAGCTTTCCAAGGCCTTATCTGCTGGAGGTGAAAAAATGCTTTTCAGAGGAATCTACAAGGACCAGGTCCCCCATCCATGCAGGACTTCTCCCCGTCCCCTTGTCTCTCCAGGTGTAACCAGGAGGACTGAGTAACCTGAGCAGGTATCAACCTCCCTCCCATGGGGAAGTGCAGGGCAAACCCAGGAAAAATGGCCTGGCTGCCCTGAGGGCAACGGCTGCACCAGAGAGGAGGAAGACTCATCTCAAGAGGCGCTGGTCTCAAAGGCTCAGAGGTAAAGAATTACCTCAGGAGACACGGGTTCGATCCTTGCACTGGGAAGATCCCCTAGAGGAGGGCACGGCAACCCACTCCAGTATCCTTGCCTAGAGACTCCCAGGGACAAAGGAGCCTGGCGGGCTAAAGTTCTTAGTGTCACAAAGAGTTGGAAATGACTGAAGCAACTTAGCATGCACAGTGGGACCTACGAGTGTATTTATGGAAATAGGGTGAGCCCGAACAATCTTAATATTAAATAACAAACAATGGTCCTTCATTTTCCCCCGTGAGGCTGGTGGCGGCCGGCCAGCAGGGGTTATCATCACAGATGAGATAACCGAGGCCTCAAGGAGACAGGCAGGGTCTTCTGAACAACTTTCTAGAGCTCCTGGTCAGGGCTGCCTGGGAACCTGTGATTCTGGAAGACTCCCTGGCACCCAAAGTCTGGGTCGGCACCCCCATGGAAGTTATGGAGACGATGTACAGTGAGCCAGGAGCCCATGCTTTCTAACTCAGCACTTCTCAATGGGGCAGTCTGGCCCCCGTGGG
>NW_011494716.1:1884940-1905499 GCF_000754665.1 Bison bison bison | reverse complement strand
AAGTCTGGAGACATTCCTGGTTGTCATACTGAGGGGTGCCCTGTCCTCTAGTGGCTGGAGGCCAAGGATGCTTAGTGTCCTCAGTGCACGGGACACTCTCCACCACAGAGAAGCCTCTGGCCCCAGATGTCAACCATGCCGAGGGCTAGAAACTGCAATCTAAGCCTGCTTAGTGAGGCCCTGCTGTCCCGCCCCTGAGCCCCCAAACCCGGCAGTGTGCTGACCAGGAGCACCAACCCTCATGCCATGCCTGTAGGTCCTTCCAAGCCATCTCTCCAGACGTGCCCTGGGTGCCTGCCTTAGTCTCCAGGGCGCCATTCACCCTGTCTGGGATGGATGCTGGGGCTGGCAGGCTTGTCTTTCCCCATAAAGGGTGGCATTTGGTCTGCCAGACTGACTGATGCAGGCGGAGGTGGGGGGATGGTAGGGGTAGGTTGCAGACTCTTAGCTAAGCAGCCTGTACTGCCCTAGAACCAGCTACCATGGCAACCCTAACAATGGGTCACCGTGGTAACCCCAGCATCCTCAGCCAGGCTGGGACTTGGTGACATTCTGTAACGGTAGTGGGGATATTCCTAGGTGTGCAAGTAGTCCTCTGAGGGCGGCGTGACCAGTTCCGAACCTGTCCACCAGTCCACTGTGTGAGCTGGCTGGGACATTCCGGGTAATCGTGATTTCTAAAAGCCTTCATCCATCAAGGCAAGTTGCTCTGGAGGGGCTGACACCTCAGACACCATGCAGCTCTGAGGCCTGTGTAACCTGCCCTCAGCCACCCCTGCAGCCTGCTGTGTGTCTAGTAACAATTCTTGTCTTAAGGTCTATCTGTCTGTGGTTAGTACAGTCACTCTGGCTCTCTTCTGGCCGTTACTTGTGTGCAATGTCTCTTTCTATCCTTTTATTTCCAACCTGTTTCTCTTTGAATCAAAGTGTGTCTCTTGGAGACAGCATATGGGTTAGATGATGTTTTTCTTTTTTTCTTTCTTTTAACTGCTTCTGCCAACCCCTGCTTTTTGTGCATATGGTAAAACACACAAAGCAATACTAAAGTGCACAATTTGGCGGCGTTCGGCACATTCACGAGTGTGTACGACCATCACCACTGTTTAGTGTTCCAGAACGTTTTCATCACCTCCAAAAGAAAGCCCGTTCCCACCAGGACTCAACCCCCAGCCCCTGGCAACCGCCACTTTCTGTCACTACGGACTGGCCTATTCTGGGCAGATTGCCTGTGAACAGAGTCATGCACAGCGCGGTCCTCTGTGCCCAGAGGCTCTCACTGAGCACGGGGATTTACAGTTCACACTGCGCCGCTTTGCCCTCATCTCATCAGGCCATCTTGGCCAGAACAGACATCCAGCTCTGTGCTGAGCAATTCCCACGCTTTATCTTGCTTAATTGCTGTAACAATCTTGGAAGGAGGAAGCCACGGACGCCCCTCACCCTTCCGGGTGAAAAGTGGCAGGGCATCTCAGCGTCCACATTCCTATGCCTTCCGCTTGCCCACTCAGTACAGGCTGAGTCTGGCTCCCCGTTTTGTAACCCTGACCTCTCTGCACCTCCGTTTCCTCATGTGTAAGCTCAGGATAATGACAGCACCTGCCTCTTAAGAGTCGCTAAGAAGATTGACGGAGGAACAGATGTAGCGCCTGGCTCACCTGGCATGCAGTAAGCTCTTATTCTCAAGATCACTCCCCCGGGGATGGGCTCAGTCGGGGAGCTAGGGCGAAAGGGAAATGAGGAGAAGGGGCATGAGACCCAGAAAAGTCAGACTGGTGGACTCTGGCCTGTCCTTGTGGCCCAGCGACTCTGGGTTCTAGGAAGGGAGTTAGGCTTGTCTGATATCTCTACAAAACCCTGGCACCGGGGCTCCCACCTTTCTCAGCTTAAACGTAAAGCCTGGTGGCCCCTGTGTGTGGATACCGTCTGGGGTGCCTGCTAGTCGAGGCAGCGGGAACAGGCCCCGGGGGGCTCTAATTCTTAGGCACCACCCTGCCTGTCCGGCTAGGAGTGGACGTCTGACCCCAGGTATGCTGTCTCATTCTCTTACCTAAAAATTATAATCAGAAAACCTGGAGACTGGTGGCTGGAAGCTGAAACGTGTTAAAGTCATATTCAAGATGTAGGTTGAAGTGAAGGCTTTCACCCTATCAGGCCCGCCCACCTACTTTCTTCCTTTTTTGCTGCTGCTGAGAAACCCCTGCGTCCTTCAAAGTATACACTCCTTTGTTTAGAAAGAGTCTCAACCCAAATGCCCGTCAACAGCTGAGTGGTTAAACCCGATGTTGTCTGTCCCTACAACAAAATACTATTTAGCCATAAAAGGGGGTGAAGCACAGACCCAGGCTACAATGTGGGTGAACCTGGGAAATCTGGTGCTCAGAGAGAGAAGCCAGACACAAAAGGCCACATATTGCACAATTCCATTTATGCAAAATGCCCAGATCTGGTAAATCTTCAGAGCCAGAGAGCAGGTGGGTCTTGTAGGGGGATGGGGAAGAGACATGGACACAGGGTTCCTTTTGGAGCCATGGAAACAGTTTAGAAGGGGGCGGGGGTGGTGCTCATATTACATTATCAATGAGCCAAAATGCCACGCGGTTGTTCACTTTATGCTACGTGACTTGCACCTCAATTTAAAATAGAAGAGTGTTGGGGAGTTTCCTGGTGGTCCAGTGGCTAAGACTCCATGCTCCCTATGCAGGGGGCCCAGGTTCCATCTCTGGGTTACAGGGGACTAGATCCCACATGCCGCAACTAAGACCCGAGCTGCCAAACAAATAAAAATATTTTAAAAATAAAAATAAATTTAAACACAAGAGAGTTAACCTAAGACATCGTGAAATGGTCCCTCCGTGTGATGGATGTCCTCTGGCACCCCCGCACACCCATCCTCTGCCCCCACTCAGTGCCCCCAGGAGCTGCCAGCAAGCTGTGCCCTCCACACCCCGGGGTGCTCTGACTTCTGGCCCTGCTGTGTGGCCATGGGAGGAAGGCAGGAGAGAGGAGCCAGGGTATTTATTCCCCAAGATCCAACTCTTCCCTGAGGCTACAGCTCTAGACGGATAACTGCGGCGTGGGGGGCAGGCGAGCGAGTGGTCCAAGGTGGGTCCTGAAACAGGAGGCCTCGGCTCACTGCCTGTTCCACCGTCACGGGCTCTGCACCCTCAGCCAATCCATGAACGTTTCTGGCTATCAGTTTCCTCGCCTGTAGGTCCTATGCTTCCCAGGGGGCTCAGATGGTAAAGAATCCGCCAGTGATTCAGGAGACCAGGGTTTGATCCCTGGGTTGGGAAGATCCCCAGAGAAGGAAATGGCAACCCACTCCAGTATTCTTGCCTGGAAAATCCTGTGGACAGAGGAGCCTGGGGGCTACAGTCCATGGGGTCGCAAAGAGTCAGATATGACTGAGCAACTAACACTTTAGTTTCTTCACCTGCAGATCTTATAGGTCTTCGATTATTATTTTTTTTCCACTGATGTGAGATTCACATAACATACCATTTGAAAGTGTATGGTTCAGTGAATGCATTTAGGGCATTCACAATACAGTACAAACGCCAGCTCTATGTGGTTCCAAAACCTCATTATCACCCCCAAAAGGAAACCCCGTAACCACTAGGCAGTTCCTCCCACCCCTGCTCCCTCCAGCCCCTGGCAGCCACTCATCAGCTTTCTGTCTCTGTGTATGCGCCCCCTCCAGACACTGTGGCCTTCTTACCTCTACACTGATGAAGGATGCAAACCTGGCCACTCAGGTTGCAAACTCAAGGTTCCACCTGAGACCAAAGCCGAATCCCTCCCCGTTTAAGGGAAGGGCCTCTCATCGGGGGTGATGGGGGGCGGGTAGGGCTGAACACCGGGCAGGAGAGTCAAGGTGAAGGGCCGTGTCTGGAGGCTGGGTGGCTTACCTTGGCCACAGCCTCCTCATTGCCCTCCACCTTCTTCCGGAGCCTGATCAGGTTCCACAGCTCCTGGGCGGGCTGCCTGGTGCCCTGGCTGCTCTCCACCAGCTGGGCGGTGGACGGCATGTCCCTCAGCGCGGCCAGCTGGCTCTCCAGCATGTCCACGCGGCTCACCAGGTGGTCGAAGATGTTGCCGAGCCTCTTCAGGGGGCTGAGGGTGGGTTGGGCGTCCCCTTCCCGTGACGGGAATGTGACTGACACAGAGGCTTGGAGGAAGTCCTCATCCCCTGAGAGGTCCTTCTCGAGCTCCGCCATGTGGATGTGCTCCAGGATGCCGTGGAGCAGGAAGTGCAGGGCCTTGAAGTTCACCACCCCGCACTGCGGGATGGCGATGTTGACCAGCTCCGAGAACTTGAGTGAGAAGCTCATTTTGCTAGGGTCATGGGCTGGCCCCAGCCGGCCTTCTGGGCATGCGTGGGGACAAATGGTGGCTTTCAGTGGGCCCTTGGGTGGCACGGACAGGTACTCAGGCTCCTGGGGAGCCTGCAAGTCACAGTGGTCAGGGAGAGAATGGCTTCTGCCCTGGTTGGAGCTCAGATCACTTTCCAGTTGCTAGGACACCAGAGAATGTGGGCGAATGGGTGAGCTTCCGAGAGCCTAGGGTGGGCAGAGTAGCTGCTCAGTTAGTCACTGAGGAATGTTCCGACAGACCCATGGGCCGTCTTTTATAAATACGCTGTGCATGCTGAGTCGCTTGGGGCTTCTCTCCAGTTGAGATACGGAGGTTTGGTAGTTGTAGCGGGCAGGCTTAGTTGCCCTTGTGGCATGTGGGATCTCGGTTCCCTGACCCGGGATGGAACCTGTGTCCCCTGCTTTGGGAGGCAGATTCTTAACCACCAGACCTCCAGGGAAGTCCCCAGGCTGACTTAATTCAAGTCCTTCAGTTATGTAAGAGCCGATGACCCCTTCTGGGAAGCAGGCAGAGGGGTGAGAGAGAAGCAACTCACTTCTCGGAAGCCTCTAGAATCAGGACTCCTCCTTGGAGTTAGGAAACCCTAGGTTCCTGCTCTGGGAGCCCAACAAACTGAGTAAATGTCAGTTCACTAGCAGATACCGAAGCAAGCCCTGAATTTCTCCTTGTGTAACTGAAGAGAATTCATGTTGGAGCAGACACTTTTTGTAGCATCAGTGTAAATTTCACAAAAACCATCGATCAAGTATGCAGTTCATGATGGGCCTCCAAAAAAGTCAATAGAGTCTCTAGGGAAAGACCAGCCTCACTCTGGGGTGGTTTTCATGGTCTGGGTTTGGCAATCAAGGTCTCTATCTTCAGGATCTGGTACTAGAACCAACAGCCCATTTTGTTTCTGACAACCACTTGCGTTGTGGCGGGTGATGTCCGCTGTCCAAAGCCTGAAGTGCAGGGCCTGCTCAGTGAGAGGACTGGACAGCTCACGTGTACAAAAGCAGGAGGTCTAACCACACACAGTCCAGCTAATGACCTCCTGCCCCGCACGCTTCTCTCTAGGTACTGAGATGAGCATCCTGGGGTTGACTTCAGCCACCCTCAGCTACAAGGGGGTGCAAAAGAGGAGAGAGGCAGCTTGGACGGGGAACTGGCCCTGCTAGGCGGGAGTTCACTCCTGTGATGGTAACTTCCCAGGAGCCCTGACTGACAAGGCTGCTGTGCCCCGTGATGAGCTCAAGACCTAACAAGACCAGTCCCGGTCATGCCTGAACTCAGCCAAGAACAGAAAGTCGTCCAAACTACAAACATGACCATGTGTAACAGCAGCCTCCCGGTCCCAATCCGAGGGAGGCCTCCTCCCTCTATGGCAGGGGCCACATGCCCTTAAGCCAGGGGCCGCTCCACTGAACCTCTCCTCACAGGGCCGGCCTCGCCCAGCCCACCGGACCTTCCCCCCCTCCACCCACTGCATAAACAGGCAGGCAGGAGCTGCACTCTGGGGACTCCAGCTCCCAGGCCACCTCATCAGTGACCCTTGAAGCCAGCATCGGGCTGAGCCCATGGCGCCTGCCACCTCAGACGGAGGTCCCAGTAATGGTGGGTTCAGCTGCCTCCGAGTGGCCACCACGATATCTGGCTGCTACTTCTTCAGACCTGGCCTCTTTTTGGTGCAGCACCTTTCTGCTCAGGGTGTAATACCCACCAGGCTTGAGCCACCCCAGCAGCCCTGCTCAGCCATTGGTTGGTGCTGCAGCGGGCCCCTCCCCCAAGTAAGCTACCCGATATTGAGCGACTGTCCACCAGCAGCCATTAGTGGTCCTGCTCAGCCACTGGTCGGTGCCACAGTGGGCCCCACCCCCTCCTGTATAAACAGGAGCCGGATTTCCACTGAGGGAAGATGGTGTTTTTGAGACACCAGTCTGCCATCTTCTCAGTCTGCTGCATGTGCTCATTCGCTCAGTTGTGTCCAATGCTTTGCAACCCTATGGGCTATAGCCCATCAGGCTCCTCTGTCCATGGGATTCTCTAAGGCAAGAACACTGGAGTGGGTTGCCATGCCCTCCTCCAGCATCTTCGCGACCCAGGGATCAAACCTGAGTCTCTTATGTCTCCTGCATTGGCAGGCAGGTTCTATAGCACTGGCACCACCTGGGAAGGCCCTCTGTCTGCTAGGTTTCCAATTTAAGTTATCATTCCTTGTTCCAACAACTCAGCTCCCGATTTACTGAGCAGAAAGACCTTGGGCTCAGTAACAACCACACGGCCCCTGTCCTGGCTGAGCTGAGTGGCTACTTCTCGACCAGTTAGACCGTTAGACTGGCTTTGTCCCTCTAGCCTACACAGTAAGACTGGTTAGAACACCAGTCACAGAACTCCTGCTTCCCAACCACACCAGCCCACTCCAACCGCATCACAACACTCCCCACATCGCCCGACAAGGGCTGAGTCCCAGAACAAGTCCTTCTGCCTTAGCCCTCCTGTGAGATGCCCCAGGGGTCCCCACTGTGAGGTTAGACCAAGATTTCTATTTATTTTGGCCATGTGTGCAGCTGATGGGATCTCAGTCCTCCAACCAGGGATTGAACCTGGGCCATGGCAGTGAAAGCACCGAATCCTAACCGCTGGACCACCAGGGAACTCCCCGTAGACTAACAGTTCAGGTGCTACTTACCTTGACATCCTTGGTCTCACAGGCTCCCTTGGTTTCCCCTGCTCTCATCAGACATATCTCCACTCAGCAGGAAAGCACCCCCTCACCGTGATAGATCCCCCTTGAGTCAGACCAGCTGCACTCCAGCCCACCCTCAACCTGAGGGTCCTCAATTCCCTACCAGCCCGTGAAATTATTCAGACAAGCCCACCTGAGAGTTCACCTGCCATAACTAAAACTCCTGTACTACAACTAAAGACCCTGCAAGCCACAACGGAGATCAAAGATCCTGCTGCAACTAAGACCTGGCGCAGCCAAATAAATAATGAATATTGACAATAAAATAAAAATCATGTCATTCACCATAAAATTCCTAGAAGAGAACATGGGCAAAACATTCTCTGACATAAATCACAGCGATGTTTTCTTAGGTCAGTCTCCCAAAGCAATAGAAATAAAAAGAAAAATATACAAATGGGACCTAATCAAACTTACAAACTTTTGCACAGTAAAGGAAACCATAAACAAAAGGAAAAGACAACCTATGGACTGGGAGAAAATATTTGAAAATGATGCAACCGACAATGGCTTAATTTCCAAAACATACAAACAGCTTACACAACTCAAGAACAAAAAACCAACCCAAGTGAAAAATGGGCAGAATACCTAAATAGACATTTTTCCAAAGAAGACGTACAAATGTCCACTAGGCACAATGAAAAGATGCTCAACATTGCTAATTATTAGAGAATTCTAAATTAAAACCACAATGAGGTACCACACTGGACAAAATGGCTAACGTCAAAAAGTCTACAAATAATAAATGAAGAGGGTGTGGAGAAAATAGAACTCTCATACACTGCTGGTGGGAATGTAAGCTGATACAGCCACTTGGCAAACAGTGCGGAGGTTCCTCAAAAAATGAAAAATAAAGTTGCCAAATGATCTAGCAATTCCGCTCCTGGGCATATATCTGGACAAAACTATAATCTGAAAAGATACATGCACCCCTATGTTCATAGCAACACTATTCACAACAGTCAAGACACGGAAACAGCCTAAACATCCATTGAAAGATGCATGGATGAACAGGCTGAGGTACATATATACAATGGAATATTACTCAGCCCCGAAAGAATGAAATAATGCCATTTGTAATAACATGGATGGATCTAGAGATTACTAAGTGAAGTACGTTAAATACCATATGATATCATTCATACGTAGAATCTAAAATACGACACAATTGAACTTACTGACAAAACAGACAGACTCACAGACATAGGGAACAGACTGGTGGTTTTCGAAGAGGGTGGTGGCGGAGGGAAGGACTGGGCGTTTGGGATTAGCAGATGCAAACTGCTCTATGTAGGACAGATAAACAAGTCCTACTGTAGAGCACAGGGAACTATACTCGACATCCTGTGATAAACCAGAATGGAAAAGAATACGAAAAAGAACACTGTGCATATGTATAACTGAATCACTTTGCTGTACTGCAGAAATCAGCACAACATTGTAGATCAACTATACATCAATAAAATGTTTTAAAAATCGTGTCATTTTTGGTCTGAAAATGTAACATTTGTTTTAAAAATGAAAGACTCAAAGACATGGCTGCTGGTGGGGAAGAGGCCACTTCACAGGGTGCTCTCAGCTTCCTGGAGGGTCTGCTGTCCCCAGGGACCCTACCCGAGAGGAACACTACCCTTAGGTCAGCAGATAGCCGCTGTGAGCTGGCACCACTCCGTTTTGGTGGCAGAACCCTAACTCAGACAATTTTGGTAAAGACTTCTCACTGAGACGTTCTCTGAGTGGCTGGTCAGAGCCAGAAGCCAATCAATATGATGGGAATCAAACAGGAACATTTTTTTCCTCCCAAATAAATTGAGGTCAATGATTAAATCAGTTCTGTAAAGTTTCGTTCTTCTGCTTTGCCCAGACAAACCATTTTTCTCACTGGATAAACAGATAAGAATGGTAACTAGTCTTATCTATAGTGTTCCTTTCTTCTCTTGCTCTGGAAAGAACCCAAAGGAGGAAAGACTTGGGTCACTGGTGGAGGATTAGAGCTTGTGATGAACGTCTGCACTTTCTGGCTGCCGGGTATCTGGACATTCTGCTTATTAGGGGTGGGGGGAAGGTGGGGGATCTCAGGACAGGTGCAGGCGAGCTGCCCCCTACTCAGAAGCTGAAGGTCTGGGACTTCCCTGGTGGCCTAGTGATTAGGATTCCGGGCTTTCACTGCCATGGCCCAGGTTCAGCCCCTGGTAAAAAAAACTGAGATCCTGCAAGTCGCAGGGTGCTGCAAAAGAAAAAAAAAAAGCTCTGGAGATTCCACTCCACCCACCGAGGTCTATTTTGTAGTTAGATGGGAGAAATCAACAAGGCAACTGCTGTCTCTGGTTCTGAATTTTGAGACCAATGTTTCATTTAATATTTACTTATTTTTTAAATTTTTTGCTGCACTGGGTGTTCATTGCTGCCCGCAGGCTTTCTCTAGTTGCTATGCCCTGGCTTCTCACTGCCTGTGGAGCACAGGCTCCAAGTGCTGTGGGCTTCAGTAGTTGCGGTACACGGGCTTAGTTGCCCCTCAGCATGTGGAATCTTCCTGGACCAGGGATTGAACCCATGTCCCCTGCATTGGCAGGCAGATTCTTTCCCACTGGACCACCAGGGAAGTCCACGATCCCAATGTTTTAAAAAACCTCTTTCAATGTAAATCGGCTCCGGCCTAACCCACAGGAAGCTGTGGGCTAAGCACTGATCTGGGATGGTCTGTGGGATTGCAGTGACTCTGCCCCTCCTAACCACGTTGGGAGGCCACTCACCTCCCTGAGCCTCAGCTTTTTCATCTCCTCCTCATCTCACCAGGATGAAGGGCCAATGGACAGGGAAAGGGATTCTGTTCAGGGACACTGCACTGTAGGTGAAGGTCCAGTGGCTGGGTCACCGGGTAATGGCAGGCTGAGCTTCCTCACCAGGCTGTCTGGGGTGGCATCTTGGCCAGGCCCAGCTTCCTGGTTCTCATTCAAGCTGGGTTCCCAGCCAGGAACATAGGTTCATAAGTGACCGTGACCTTCCAATCAAACCTTTTTCTGCTTACGTAATGTGAGTCAGTTTCTGTTGCTTGCAACTAAGAACCTCCAACTGGTCTGAAGTGCTCATTTGTGAGGCTGGCTGAACATAAGGAAACTACAAGTGGAACCTGGTGGTGAGGGGCAGCTGGGTGTCCAGGGGAGGCCACAGCCGATCCGAGCCTGCACTTGCTGGGTCTCAGGATGCACTGATGCAGAAAAGCGTGTCGAGCGGGGAGCAGGGGCTGCAGGGTCCACATATCTGCCTGGGGGAGGTAAAATATGAGCGCACATTTGTGCACTGGGGCTTGGACAAGGCACAGTCCAGCTCTCTTAGCAATACCACAGAGAGGCTTCCCAGGATGTGAGGGAGGAGCCCAGAGGCCTTCCAGATGCAATCCCCTCCCTGCACCCTGCCAACCATCCAGCTCACACCCTTCATCAAGCCCTGCTGACGTTCCTTCCTCAATATCTCCCAGTTCCATCCACTTCCCTCCTTGTCCGTGGCCAGCCCTGCAGTCCTGCGCTTAGGACAAAGACCAAAGCACTTGACACGGTCCCCTCGACCTCCAGGATCCCATGCCTGATGATCTGAGGTGGAGCTGAAGTAATAATGACAGAAATAAAGTGTAAAATAAATGTAATGCTTGAATTAGCCCCAAACCATCCCTGACCTACTACCCCGTCCATGGAAATATTGTCTTCCATGAAACTGGTCCCTGGTGCTAAAAAGGTTGGGGACCACTGGTCCACAGGGTTCAAGGCTGGATTCAAGGCTCTTTTCTTTTTTGCCACACCACGTGGCATGAGGGATCTTAGTCCCCTGACCAGGGATCGAACCTGTACCCCCTGCAGTAGAAGCGTGGTTAGTCCTAATCACTAAACCACCAGGGAGTTCTCCCTACGCTTACCTCTTTGGCCTCCACACATAGCAGCTCTCTCTGTTCTCTGATTACAGCACATTAATTTTTTCTTTTTTTTTCAATTGTGATAAAATACACATAACATTAAACTTAGCATTTTAAGTACACAGTTCCCTGGTGGCTCAGCTGGTAAAGAATCCCCCTGCAATGTGGGAGACCTGGGTTCAATCCCTGGGTTGGGAAGATCCCCTGGAGAAGGGAACGGCTATGCGCTCCAGTATTCTTGCCTGGAGAATTCCACGGACTGTATCGTCCATGGGGTCGCAAAGAGTTTGACACGACTGAACGACTTTCACTTTCAGTGGCATTAAGTACCTTCACACTCTCGTGTGACCATCATTTCCAACATCAGTCTCTAGAACTTTTCTCGTCCTCCCAAATGTAACTCTACCCCCAGTAAACAATCAAGTAACTCCTCATCTTTTCTTCTCAAGGCCCTGGCAACTACCCTTTTACTTTCTGTATCTGTCAGTCTGAGGAATCGAGGTACTTCATACAGTATCTGTTCTTTTGTCACTGGCTTATTTCACTGAGCATAATAAAGTCCTCAAGGTTTATCCAGACGGGTAGCATGTGTCAGAATTTCCTTCCTTCTTTTTAAAAAATGAATGAATGAATGAATTTCTGGCTCTGCTGGGTCTGTGTTGCTTCACAAGCTTTGCTCTAGCTGCGGCGAGCAGGGGCGGCTCCCTGTCGCCATGGGATGCGGGCTTCTCACTGGGGTGGCTTCTCTTGTTGTGGAGCACGGGCTCTGGGACCCACGGGCTTCAGCAGTTGAGGCACGTGGGCCCAGAAGTTGTGGCTCGAGGGCTCTAGAACACGGGCTCGATAGTTGTGGTGCACAGGCTGAGTTGCTCTGTGGCATTTGGGGTCTTCTTGGATCAGGGATCGAACCTGTATTTCCTGCATTGGCAGGTGGATTCTTTACCACGGAGCCACCAGGGAACACCCTCCTTCCTTCTTAAGGCTGAATAATATTCCACCGTATATGTAAGCCACACACTGCTTATCCACCCATCCCCTGATGGACAACAGACACTTGGGCTGTTTTCATATTTTGGCTATAGTGATTAATGCTTCTGTGACCATCGGTGTATTTGAAATACCTGTTTAAGTTTCTGCTTTCACTTCTCCTGGGTATATACCCAAAAATGGAGGTGCTGAGTCATATAGTAATTGCACGGCTAACTTTTTGAGGAACTGCCATACTGTGGTGCATCATCTTACATCCCCAGCAGCAATACACAAAGGTTCTGATTTCTCTGCATCCACACCACAACGTGCCATTTTCTGCTTTTCTGATTATAACCATTCTAGTGCTGCTGCTGCTGAGTCGCTTCAGTCATCCCCGACTCTTTGCGACCCCATGGACTGCAGCCTGCCAGGCTCCTCTCTCCATGGGGTTCTCTAGGCAGGAATACTGGAGTGGGTTGTCATGCTTTCCCTCCAGGGCATGTTCCCAACCCAGGGATCGAAAGTGCATCTCCTGTGTCTCCTGCATTGGCAGGCGGGTTCTTTACCACTAGAGCCACCTGGGAAGCCCAGCCATTCTGATACATGAGAGGTAATATCTCATCGCAGTTTTGACTTTGTATTTCCCTAATGAGCAAACTCAGGGAGATAGTGAAGGACAGAGAAGCCTGGCGTGCTGCTATTCATGGGGTCTGAGAGAGTCAGACAGGACTTGGCTACTGAACAACAACAATTAGGGATGTTGAGCATCTTTCCACATGCATGTTGTTAGCCATCTGTATGTCTTCTTTTATAATATTTTTATTTATTTGGCTCAGTGGGTCTTAGTTGGGGGACTTTAGCTGTTTGTTGTGTCACGCGGGATCTTTCCAGCACCACAGACTCTCTAGTTCCGGTGCAAGGGCTCAGTAGTTGTGGTGCATGGCTTAGTTGCTCTGCAGCCTGTGGGATCTTCCTGGGCCAGGGATCAAACCTTTGTCCCCTGCATTGGCAGGCGGACTCCAAACACCGGAAAAGAAACTGAAACTGAAGTTGCTCAGTCATGTCTGACTCTTCGCGACCCCTTAGTCTGTAGCCTACCAGGCTCCTCCGTCCATGGGATTCTCCAGGCAAGAGTACTGGAGTGGGTTGCCATTTCTTCCTTCTAGTAAAACCAGCTCTTGTCCCCTTTAATCAAGCATCAGTAATTTGCTGTTATCTTCTGAAGGCTTCTATTCTTGCTCTCCCAACTCTCTGCATTGCCAGAGACCAAACCTTTGAGGAGAGGGACTGGGACACAGTGTGATAGAGGAGCCACTGGATCAGAAGGTTGGCAATCAGAGGACTGAACTCTAGATCTGCCCTGTGAGCTTCCCTGGTCATAAAAATGAGCAGTCACTTCCTTGCACCAGGGCCTGTTCTCTGTGTCTTAGCCTGGGATCAGCACAGGGGATGAATCAGGGAGTCAGATGGCCGGGTGAACTTGGGTGAGCCTTTAACTTCCCTCTGGGTTTGAGCCTTGGTTTCCTCATCCGTCCAGTGGATGGGGTTGGGGCTGGGCAGTGGAACAGCAATATAAAAGAAGGGTTACTAAAGGAATCAAATGGTATTTATTAAATGCCTAGCATGGTTTTCAACAAATGGCCAGCTAGCTATTCTACAGATAAAGAAACTGAGGCCCAGAGCACTAGTGGTAAAGAGTTTGCCTGCCAGTTCAAGAGACATAAGAGATGTGGGTTCGTTCCCTGGGTTGGGAAGATCCCCTGGAGGAGGAAATGGCAATTTGCTCCATATTCTTGTCTGGGAAGTTCCATGGGCAGAGGAGCCTGAGGGGATATAGTCCATGGGGTGGCAAAGAGTGGGACACGACTGAGCACACACGCACACCCACTACCAGAGTAGACAGGTGGGTGCTTGCTAAACTGGATGACAGATGCAAAGCGGATGACATGTGAAAAAGAGCTGTTAGCTCCCATGGGCCATATTAATGACAGAAATGTAACAAAATAGATGTTAACATTGAAATCATTCATGTGTCCATTTAGGATCTTTAGCATTTAGATTCGAAGGTCTGGCAATACCAAGTGTTCTCGAGGATATGACCAGCAGAACCCTGATGCTCTGGGGGAGTGTACGTTGGCAGAAGGACTTTGGGAAACCTTGTGCCAGGATCTACAAAGCTGAACAAAGGAGCACCCTATGATCCAGCCTCTCCCCTTCACTGGGCACCTGACAGAATTATGCTCATGCCATGCACTGGAAAGCTTGTGACAGCACTATGAGAATAGCCAAAAATTCCCACCTGGGAATTACCTGGATGCCCATGAGCAGCAAAACAGACAAACTTCGGTCTATTCATACAATGGACCATCACACGACTGTGAGAATGAACACGACAACTGTGTACAGCAATATGGATGACTCATGGGTGCAAGACTGAGCCAAAGAAGCCACAGTCAAGAGTTCATACTACATGAATCCATTTCTATAAAAACTACAGAAAGGAAGAAAGCTAATCTTTGCTGCTACAAATCAGGAGCATGGTGACCCCAGGGTGACCTTGTGCTTGGAAGGGAGTGCAAGTCAGGTCGCTGGGAGGTGGGCCCATTGGCATGTTTGGTTTGTGGGAGTGCATCATGCTGCACCCCGTTCTTATCTGTGTCAAAGGTCTGGGAACCTGCAACGATTCAAACAAATCAATCATCCAACAGTGTGGCTCCCGCAGGGGTGGCGGGTTCCCTTCCTGTCGTGTGCAAAGCGTGGGCCTGCGTCTGACGGCTTCCTCTCTCGCCCCTTCGTGCTGGCTCTCGTTACCTGTGGAGGGAGGCAAGGGTGCTGGGGGATCAGCCTAGAGCCACAGGAGCTGGCTCTGCCAGCCACTGGCTCCGAAACTCCGAGTACACCACCTCTCTGCTCAACTTAGGTAAACTCGCACAGGATCCTTACGAGTATGGAGGGAGGAATGTGCTAAAGAGCTTAGCCTGGGGACTTCCCTGGTGGTCTGGTGGCTAAGAATCCGCCTTGCAATGCAAGGGACATCAGTTCGATCCCTGGTCTGGGAAGAACCCACATGCTGTGGAGCAACAAAACCAGTGTGCCACGACTACTCAGCCAGTGCTCCTGAGCCAGGAAGCTGCAGCCTGCATGCCTAGAGCCCATGCTCCACGACAAGAGAAGCCTGAGCACCACAACGAACAGTAGCCCCCATTCCCCACAACTGGAGAAATTTTGTGCACGAAGACCCACCACAGCCAAAAAATTTACCAAAACAATAAATACATCTTAAAAAAAAAAAAGACTCTGATCTTCCAAGGCAGGGGGCCCAGGTTCGATCCCTAGTCAGGCAACTAAGATCCCACAAGCCGTGTGTTGTGGCCAAAAGAGCTTAGCGTGGTACCTGGTGCAAAGGAAGTCCTCAGTGCTGTTAGTTGTGTCTCTCAGAATGATCACAAGATTGTGTTTGAGGCTTTCAAGCCAGTGTGCGTCAGCCTGGTGGGTGGAGGCCGGGTGGTAAGGAGGACGCGGAGGACTGTGGGAGGAGAGAGGCACCCACAGGGTCTCAGGCTCTGCTCCAACGAGCCGAACCCTCCAGGTAACCCTCCTTACCTGGAATGTTAGATTACACAGCTGTACTCAGTTCACTCCAGTTGCCTCCAACCTGTAACAGAAGATACAAAAACAGGCAACATGAATCTATTCATAGAAGCTGGACTGGAGGCTTCCTCCTGAGGGGTGACAGTGAGTGGACGAGGGCACAGGGAGGCTGCTGGGGAGAAAAAGTCACGCTCTGTGTCTTGAGTGAGGTCCATGAAAATGCATCAAGCTCGATACTTAAGATGTTCACCTTTCCTTTGGGTCTTAGTGTCAGAATCGGGCTCAATTTTAGCTCTGGCCTAAGAGAACTAAACAAAGAAGGCCAAACACTACCCTGGCCCCCTTGTTCTATAATGCAGGCTCCAAGTCAGGAAGGACAGGCCATGGGAGGAAGCCACTTCTCCACGTGTGTCACCGTTTTGCCAGCAGAGGGCAGTAGTTCAGAGAGGATGGAAGCGCTCTGATTTTCCCCACTACAGGCTATTTTCTGCACAACCTGGGAAGCAGAGGAAAGTTATCTGGAATCCCATGGGCCACCCAGTTGAAGGCCTACAGGGGTTCGTCTAGAGGCAGGATGACCTAATGGCAGGGGCTGAAAGGCACCCGTGGCGGAAGGTGTGCTGGCCCTGAGGCACTCCAGCTGCCCCAGTTCAGTTCCGTTGCTCAGTTGTGTCCAACTCTTTGCAAACCCATGGATTACAGCACGCCAGGCTTCCCTGTCCATCACCAACGACCGGAGCTTACTCAAACTCATGTCCATCGAGTCGGTGATGCCATCCAACCATCTCATCCTCTGTCATCCCCTTCTCCTCCCACCTTGAATCTTTCCCAGCATCAGGGTCTTTTCAAATGAGTCAGTTCTTCGCATGAAGTGGCCAAAGTATTGGAGTATCAGCTTCAGAATTATCCTTCCGATGAATATTCAGGACTGATTTCCTTTAGGATCCCAGCTGCCCCAATTAGGGTAAAATCAGGACTAAAAGGGCGGATGGCTTCGAAGTTCAGGTATGTGGTCAGTGGCAGGTGGAGAAGAGGTAGGTTTGGGTGTGTTAGGGAGGAGGGAGGGGTCTGCAGAAGGTGAATGCTCCCCAGGAGAGGGTGAGACAGGCAGATATCCTGCAGGACAGCTAATGACAGCTCTTGCCAATTCCTGGGATGGTCGGATGTAGCAACATGTTAATAATGAATAAATCTACAAGATGAGTGTATCGGAGTTCATGATTCTCATCTTGTCACTTCTCTACGTATCTGAATTTTTTTTCCTGGCTGAAAGCTTTTTTGCTGTTTATTGGTTTAAGTGATCCTGTCCTCATTGCTTTTTGTATATTTTTTAAAAAAATATTTATTTATTTGGCTGCACCGGATCTTAGTTGCGCCATGCAAACTCTTTAGTTGAGGCACGTGGGATCTAGTTCCCTGACCAGGGACTGAACCCAGGCGCCCTGCACTGGGAGCACAGAATCTTAGCTGTTGGACCATCAGTGAAACCCTCTATTAGTTGACGGGTTGTTTCCACTCTTTTGCCTACAGTGAACATGAACATTCATGCTATAAGTTTGAACAAATGCTATGGACATTAGTGTATGGGTTTTCGTGTGAACGTATTTTTCTTTTCTCTTGGGTATATTCTTAGGGGCATAATTGCGAGTAACCCTATATTTAATCTTTTGATGAACATTTGCCTTTAGTTTTAAGTCAGATACAATTCAATTGCCTCATTTATTCCTTGACTCCTTTAATAGCAAGGGGGAAATGCCAATTTCATTTTTGTGCATGAAGGAATGGAGGCCCAGGGCATTGTAAAGACAGCAGATACTAACACTTCCATTTGTATCGAGTGTCAGTAAGTGCCAAGATCCATGCAAAGTGGCCTAACTGCAGTAAGCCAGTCCATCCTCACAACAGCCCCACGAAGCTGGTCTTATATTCAATCCCATCTGTGGTTGGAAAAATTAAGTACTTTGAATGAGGCCACACAGCTGTACAGTCCAAGACTTGAACCCAGTTCCGTCTTAATAAATTTAGGCTTTCAGTGGTGCTCAAGGTGAAAGCGAAAGTGTTAGTTACTCAGTCATGTCAGACTCTGTGATGCTATGAATTGTAGCCCGCCAGGCTCCTCTGTCCGTGGAATTCTCCAGGGAAGAATACTGGAGTGGGTTGCCATTTCCTTCTCCAGGGTATCTTCCCGACCCAGGGATCAAACCCGGGTCTCCCTCTGCTGTTTAGTGGACTCTGGAGCATCAGCAAATCCTCACCAGCCTCTGGCATAGTAAGGTTTGCCTGTACTCTTCTACTGCGCGGGACGCTCTGGACCACCCTGGACCTCCCTCCTCTCTGACCCTTCTCAGTCGCCACAATTCTTCCCTCTGGATCCATTCTAGAGCCCTCTCCCTTCCTAATGGGTCTTCCTGCCTCCAGTCTCTGCCCCTTCCTCACTGCCAGAATGGTCTGTCCAAAGCACACGTCTGGTCACATCACTCAGCTTTAAATCCTCACCATTCCCCACTACCACCAAACAGGATCAGTGCTACTTGCCATAGACGGGTCCAGAAGACCAGTCTTTCCTGACCAGCACCCTCCCATTTAATATCCTGTGAAGAACTGCTTGCATTTTTCCAGAGATTCTTGGCGTCACTTCTCTGGGACTTTGCAGGAGCAGTTCTCACTGCCTGAGTGCCCTTCCCCACTTCTTCCACCTGGGGATCTGTCACACATCTGTCAAATCCCAACTTCAATGTCTACCTCCTCTGAAGCTTTCTCCATTTGAGTGCTTCCTCCCTGACTTCGCAAAGCACTTGGTCTTGCAGTCTTCAACACGAACTACTATATTAGCCTCCCTAGCTGGACTGTGCACTTCAAGAACAGAGACTGGGCTTTATTCCATTCTGTGTATTTCCAGGCCTGGAACAAGATCTTGCTTGGCTGAATGAGTAAATGAATAAATGTTTGATATCTGCACTATCTCATACAATAGCTACAAGCTGCATGTGGCTATTGAGCCTATGAGATGCAGCTGAACCAATCTGAGATGTGTAAAATAAGTATAAAATACACTGGATTTTGAAGACTTGGTGTGAGAAAAATAAGAATGCAAAATATCTCATTGATAATTTTTTATGTTGATTAAATATTGAAACAATAACATTTTGCATTGTGTTGTGTGTGTGTGCTCAGTCATGTCCAACTCTTTGCAACCCTATGCACTGTAGCCCACCAGGCTCCTCTGTCCATAGAATTTCCCAGGCAAGAATACTATTTCCTCCTACTCCATGGGATCTTCCTGACCCAGGGATCGAATTTCTTGTGTCTCCTTCATTGGCAGGCGGATTCTTTACCACCGAGCCACCTGGGAAGCCCAATATTTTGCATATTAGGTTAAATAGAGTTAATCTCATCTGTTTCTTTTTACCTTTTAAACATAATTAGTAGAGACTTTAAAAACTACATGTGTGCTGGTCTCCCAACTTCCTAATTGCTTCTCGGTCTAAACCATGCTCCTCACAACAATCAGAATAATTTTTTTAAAAAGTCAATCAAATCATATGGAGTTGAGTCTCATTGTTAGTGGTATTTATATTCTATAAAGCCGCTGCAACTTCCCAGCCATAAAATGGAATGAAATAATGCCATTTGCAGAAACATGGAGAGACCTAGGGATGATCATATTAAGTAAGCTAGAAAAACAAATATCAGGGACTTCCCTGGTGGTCCAGCGGCTAGGACTCCCCACTCCCAATGCAGGGGGCCTGGGTTTGATCCCTGGTCAGGGAACTAGATCCTACATGTTATGATGAAGATCGAAGATCCCATATGCCACACAAGACCTGGCCAAATAAATTAATAAACATTTTTTTAAAAAAGAAAAACAAATATCATATGATATTACTTATATGTGGAATCTAAAATATGACACAAATTGGGAATTCCTTGGCGGTCCAGAGAATTAGGACTCCGTGCTTTCACTGCCAATGGTGTGTATTAAATCCCTGGTCAGTGAACTAAGATCCAGCAAGTTATGAGGAACAGCCATAAACAAAAAATTTAAACGTAAAATAAACATAGAAAACTCAAAGGCTCATGGTTACTAAAGGGGAAAGAGAGTAGGGAATATAAGTTAGGAAGTTGGGATTAGCAGAAACAAAGTACTATATATCAGTTCAGTTCAGTTCAGTTCAGTCACTCAGTCGTGTCCAACTCTTTGCGACCGCATGAATTGCAGCACGCCAGGCACCCTGTCCATCACCAACTCCCGGAGTTCACTCAAACTCACGTCCATGGAGTCAGTGATGCCATCCAGCCATATCATCCTCTGTCGTCCCCTTTTCCTCCTGCCCCCAATCCCTCCCAGCATCCAAGTCTTTTCCAATGAGTCAACTCTTCGCATGAGATGGCCAAAGTACTGGAGTTTCAGCTTTAGCATCAGTCCTTCCAAAGAAATCCCAGGGCTGATCTCCTTCAGAATGGACTGGTTGGATCTCTTGCAGTCCAAGAGACTCTCAAGAGTCTTCTCCAACACCACAGTTCAAAAGTATCAATTCGTCGGCGCTCAGCTTTCTTCACAGTTCAACTCTCACATCCATACACGACTACTGGAAAAACCACAGCCTTGACTGGACAGACCTTTGTTGGCAAAATAATGTCTCTGCTTTTGAATATGCTATCTAGGTTGGTCATAACTTTTCTTCCAAGGAGGAAGCGTCTTTTAATTTCATGGCTGTGGAAAAATCTGAAAGAGATGGGAATACCAGAACACCTGATCTGCCTCTTGAGAAATCTGTGTGCAGGTCAGGAAGCAACAGTTAGAACTGGACATGGAACAACAGACTGGTTCCAAATAGGAAAAGGAGTTCGTCAAGGCTGTATATTGTCACCCTGTTTATTTAACTTATATGCAGAATACATCATGAGAAACGCTGGACTGGAAAAAACACAAGCTGGAATCAAGATTGCCGGGAGAAATATCAATAACCTCAGATATGCAGATGACACCCTG
>NW_011494716.1:1883605-1884356 GCF_000754665.1 Bison bison bison | reverse complement strand
AGGGTGACAATATAAGCCTTGACGTACTCCTTTTCCTACTTGAAACCAGTCTGTTGTTCCATGTCCAGTTCTAACTGTTGCTTCCTGACCTGCATATAGGTTTCTCAAGAGGCCAGTCAGGTGGTCTGGTATTCCAATCTCTTTCAGAATTTTCCACACTTTATTGTGATCCACACAGTCAAAGGCTTTGGCATAGTCAATAAAGCAGAAATACATCTTTTTCTGGAACTCTCTTGCTTTTTCCATGATCCAGCGGATGTTGGCAATTTGATCTCTGGTTCCTCTGCCTTTTCTAAAACCAGCTTGAACATCTGGAAGTTCACGGTTCACATATTGCTGAAGCTTGGCTTGGAGAATTTTGAGCATTACTTTACTAGAGTGTGAGATGAGTGCAATTGTGCGGTAGTTTGAGCATTCTTTGGCATTGCCTTTCTTTGGGATTGGAATGAAAACTGACCTTTTCCAGTCCTGTGGCCACTGCTGAATTTTCCAAATTTGCTGGCATATTGAGTGCAGCACTTTCACAGCATCATCTTTCAGGATTTGAAATAGCTCAACTGGAATTCCATCACCTCCACTAGCTTTGTTCGTAGTGACGCTTTCTAAGGCCCACTTGACTTCACATTCCAGGATATCTGGCTCTAGGTGAGTGATCACACCATTGTGATTATCTTGGTCATGTAGATCTTTTTTGTACAGTTCTGTGTATTCTTGCCAGCTCTTCTTAATATCTTCTGCTTCTGTTAGGTCC
>NW_011494716.1:1882869-1883505 GCF_000754665.1 Bison bison bison | reverse complement strand
TGATTCTTTGTTTTCTGAATGTTGAGCTTTAGGCCAACTTTTTCACTCTCCTCTTTCACTTTCATCAAGAGGCTTTTTAGTTCCTCTTCACTTTCTGCCATAAGGGTGGTGTCATCTGCATATCTGAGGTTACTGATATTTCTCCCGGCAATCTTGATTCCAGGTTGTGCTTCTTCCAGCCCAGCGTTTCTCATGATGCACATAAGGTAAATAAGCAGGGTGACAATATAAGCCTTGACGTACTCCTTTTCCTACTTGAAACCAGTCTGTTGTTCCATGTCCAGTTCTAACTGTTGCTTCCTGACCTGCATATAGGTTTCTCAAGAGGCCAGTCAGGTGGTCTGGTATTCCAATCTCTTTCAGAATTTTCCACACTTTATTGTGATCCACACAGTCAAAGGCTTTGGCATAGTCAATAAAGCAGAAATACATCTTTTTCTGGAACTCTCTTGCTTTTTCCATGATCCAGCGGATGTTGGCAATTTGATCTCTGGTTCCTCTGCCTTTTCTAAAACCAGCTTGAACATCTGGAAGTTCACGGTTCACATATTGCTGAAGCTTGGCTTGGAGAATTTTGAGCATTACTTTACTAGAGTGTGAGATGAGTGCAATTGTGCGGTAGTTTGAGCATTCTTT
>NW_011494716.1:1877839-1881396 GCF_000754665.1 Bison bison bison | reverse complement strand
GGTAGCTCCTCCCAGCCGCAGCCCCTGACCTTGGACTCTGGGAAGCTCCTCTTGGCTGCTCCTGCGCTGTCGCAGCCTGGCACTCTCGGCCGCTGCCCCTGACCTTGGACGTGGGGTAGCTCCTCTGGGCCGCTGTCCCTCGGGCATGGGGTCCTCCCGGCTTCTGCCCCTGACCTCGGACGTGGGTTAGCTCCTTTCGGCTGCGCTTGTGCGCCATCGCAGCCGCCCGCGACGACGCACAAGTACTACATATAAAACATATAAATAACAAGGTCCTATGGTATAGCACCAGAGAAGGCAATGGCACCCCACTCCAGTACTCTTGCCTGGAAAATCCCATGGACGGAGGAGCCTGGTAGGCTGCAGTCCATGGGGTCGCTAAGGGTCAGACATGACTGAGCGACTTCATTTTCACTTTTCACTTTCATGCATTGGAAAAGGAAATGGCAACCCACTCGTTTTCTTGTCTGGAGAATCCCAGGGACAGGGGAGCCTGGTAGGCTGCCGTCTATGGGGTTGCACAGAGTCGGACACGACTGAAGCGACTTAGCAGCATGGTATAGCACAGGGAACTACATTCAATATCTTGTAGTAAACCATAATGGAAAAGAATATGAAAAAGAATATATTGTATAACTGAATCACTTCACTATACATCAGAAATGAAAACAACCTTGTAAATCAACTATACGTCAATTTTTTAAAAAAGTGGTGGGAATTCCCTGGTGGTTCAGTGGTTAGGATCAGTGCTTTCTCTGCCAGGGTCCCGGTTCAATCCCTGGTCAGGGAACTAAGATTCTGCAAGCCATTCGGAGTGGGAAAAAAAAGAAAGCAGGAACATCATCTGGGTAAATTAAAAATGACCAAAGACTTACATATTAACAATAAACTATATCTAAATCCCTAATTACCTGATTAAGAAAAAAAGAAAATAAAAATTATTCTTAAAAAAGTCACTGTAAATACTGAAAGTGAATACAGTAAGTCCCCTACATATGAAAATTCAAGTTTTGAACTTTCAAAGATGTCAACGTGTGTTTGCATGTTCAGTCATGTATGTCAGTTCACGTGTCTCGCAAACATTGTCACGTGACTGCATGCTCTACACGTGGCTGTGCTTTACTGTACAGTATAGAGCACAGTAGTACAGCAGCTTTATCTCAAGCCCAGGATGTCCAAAAGCAAGTGCAAAAGCAGCAGTGATGTAGCTGTTACTGCTAAGAAGCACCAAGTGATAACGATGGAAACAAAAGTGAAAATAATTGAGTGGAGCGACAGGAGGAAGAAGTAACTGAAGAACAGGAGAGGGTCATGATGCAGGAAATGGTATGGGGATTTTCTTATTTGAGGAAGCACTGTTCGGGTTTGAGGCACAGGAGCTGAACACAGAAAGGTACACAAAGGTTGCAGCAGTCATTCAGAATGCAATCCAGTGCTACCTGTCATCTATGATGACAAAAAAAGAGTTTCTACCCAGACATCACTGGATTGTTTTCTCAGGAGGGTAGATAGAATTGAATCCGGCAAGGAACCAGAACCTGTGCCATCTATGTCAGGAGTGAAACTGCAGCTTGTCCTCCATCTCCTATTGCTGATGACCCATCAGCTCTGCTATCTCCCACCCGCTTCCCTTCTCCAGTCAGTAACTCTTCTTGCCTGTTCACTTGATGCCGGCCCCTGTATGCCAGCTGTTAAATAGTATACTACAGTGCTTCCCTGGTGGCTCAGAGGTTAAAGCGTCTGCCCGCAATGCGGGAGACCTGGGTGCGATCCCTGGGTCGGGCAGATCCCTGGGTCAGGCAGATCCCCTGGAGAAGGAAATGGCAACCCACTCCAGTATTCTTGCCTGGAGAATCCCATGGATGGAGGAGCCTGGTGGGCTACAGCCCACGAGGTCACAAAGAGTCGGACACGACTGAGCGACTTCACTTTCACAGCGCTTTTCAAACTACTTATCCTGTAAGATTAAAAATGTGTTTTGTGTTTTTCATCTATTATTTGTATGAAAGTATTATAAACCTATTAGAGTACAGTATTATATAGCCAATCGTGTCAGTTGGGTACCTAGGCTAACTTCGTTGGACTTAAGGAAAAAACTGGACTTACAAACTCATTCTCAGAATGGAACTTGTTTGTATGTAGGGGACTTACTGTACTGAACCACTGCTCCCAGGGAAATGCAGGGTAAGATACCTGTCAGCTATTTGTCATAATATTTGCATCAACTAATTAACACATAACCATGTTTTGAGTATTTCTGTTTAAAAATACTTTAATATATATTTCACTCAATAACATTGAACTCAAGGCCAACATCACTATAACTCATGTCTGCACAGCTGACCTAACGTAAGTATTTTTTGTGTAAGATCTTCTGGTACTCAGAAAAACTGAATGCACCAGTGCTCGGGGGCCATTTTAAACAGCAGAACCAATCAAAAGCATAAAAATGTGAATATGGCATTAAATATGCCCTCTAGAACTTCCCTGGAGAAGTCAATGGCAACCCACTCCAGTACTCTTGCCTGGAGGGTCCCATGGACGGAGAAGCCTGGTAGGCTGCAGTCCATGGGGTCGCTAAGAGTCGGGTATGACTGAGTGACTTCACTTTCACTTTTCACTTTTCACTTCCATGCATTGAAGAAGGAAATGGCAACCCACTCCAGTGTTCTTGCCTGGAGAATCCCAGGGACAGCAGAGCCTGGTGGGCTGCCGTCTATGGGGTCGCACAGAGTCCGACATGACTGAATCGACTTAGCAGCAGCAGCAGCAGAACTTCCCTGGTGGTCCAGTGGTTGGGACTCCACGCTTCCAATGCAGGGGCACCAGTTGGATCCCTGGTCAGGGAACTAACATCCCACACGCCTCACAGGGCCACCAAAAAAAATAATAATAATAATAATTTAAAAAATGTCTACCAACACGCTGAACAATAACAAAACACTTAACGGTATGAGAGCTGAAAGGAGAAGACGGAGTGTTGTCGAAGCTCTGCTTCGAATCTCCATATCACGCAACCACCACCGTTCCCACCCGGGTTTGTCCACATAACGCCCATTGCCTACACAATAAATACTTGTGGAATAAAGGAACAAACGTGCCTGGAAAGGCAGGAGGTGCGTTTTGCTCTGGCAGATACGGGAGTAGGGGGGGTAGTGTAGGGGCGGGGACTGGTGCACCGGGAGGTAAACCTCCCGTGATTTTCCAGTCACCTCACCTGACAAAGTCACCTCATCTGACAACCCCTAGGTCCCGTTATGTGCCTCGCCTGGGCCGAAACGCTCGCGCTCGCCTGAGGCCCGCAGGGATAGTCACGTGCGACCGTGTGGCCACGCCCCCGAGCTGACCTCACGGCCCCGCCCCTCGCCGTGACGCCTCGGGCCTCGGCCCTGCTCCAAAGCCTACCCGCCTCCTTCGGACAGACGCCCGACTGCGAGCTGCGGAGGTGGTCGTTCTTGGTATTGCGGCTGCCGCCGGTGCCGCGGCGACGGTGAGTCGCCCCGACCATTCTAGACGGCTTCCCGTGGAGTCCCTCGGGAGCAGGGCTGGGCGCTCGC
>NW_011494716.1:1873583-1877678 GCF_000754665.1 Bison bison bison | reverse complement strand
GGGTTGGAAGGGGGGGGGGGGGTGCGTTGTGCGCGCAAAGCCCCGCGGAGCTGAGGGTCTTGTCCTCCGAGACAGACAGCCTGGACCAGGGCTATCTCTGCGTTCTTCCGGCCTGGGCCGGCCAGCTTGTCAAGGTAAAGGAACCCCGGGGGCGGCGCAGCGGGCCAGTAGCCTCCTCCCAGGCCAGTAGCCTCCTCCCAGGACGCCGATGCGATCCAGAGCGGCTTTGGGGTTTTGATGTCGTACCGTTGTTAGGCTGGCCGGCCACCCGCGGGGCTGCGGTGACACCTTAGCCAGGCCCGGACGGGCGGCGGGCTTGGTGCACCAGGGGCTGCCGGCCCGACACTGGGGTCCCGCCATCATGCCTCCCACATCCTTGCAGGCAAGCTTGGGGAAGTACCACCCCCAGTTTTCTGCAGGGGCTGTTCCCTCAAGGAGGGGGCTCGAGCGGAGGGTCTCGGTGACAAAGAAGCCTCTACTGGGCTCCGTGGTGACCTTGGCAGGCCCGCCGGGCCTCGCGCGTCTCTGCCTCCCCCGCCCTCCCCGGCCCGCTTATATCTGTAAATCTCTGTGCCCGCTTTCGGCCACACATGCTGGTGCTAGGGCCGGGGGGTGGAGGCAGTGACCTGGCCTGGCTTTGGGCCCAGCCTCATGCCATTGAAGACCTTGTTGTAGTTGAACTCACAGCATCATGCGAGTCCGGGTTTGGACCCTTGACTCAAGGGTAGGCATGTTTTTGCTTTCTTATAAATATTCCCAGGTATCCTTTCAACAGGTGTCAGGTAAGGAGCAAGGGGCTGTAAGTTTCTCCATTGTGGGCCTAAAGTCCTCTGCGTCAGTCACTGGGGCCCTTGTTCAAAAGGCTGATTAGGGGGACCCACCCCCAGAGGTTCAGATATAGCAGTTATGAGATGTGCCCCAGGACTCTACTTAATAAGTTCCCCAGATAATTCTCGGGCTCCTCTGGGGTTGAGAACCTTTGTCTTAGAGTGAGGAGGGTGGAGGACCTTGAGGATAGTGTCTTCACAAGTTTTGTGTGTTTCCTGTGGGCTGCTGAGCAGGGCAGTGCCTGGCAAGTGTGACCTCGATTCTACTGCTTTGTTCCTTTCCTCAGGGCTGATCTAAGATAAGAGTTGGATGGGGAGAGACCCACCAGCTCTGCCTTGGCAGACGTTTAATATTGAAAAATTCCAAATGTACAGGAAAGTTGAAAAAATTTTACAGTGACTGCCCATAGAACACCATCTAGAAATGTCCAGTATTGTATTATACTTTATCACCATTCTAACCATCCCGCCACATCAGGGTGAATTGAGGTTATCTGTCTGTTTCCCTCCCAGATGGTTAAACATGCATAGCATTCAGTAGTCGTAAAATTCTTCCCTTT
Source organism: Bison bison bison (assembly GCF_000754665.1). Taxonomy (NCBI): domain Eukaryota; kingdom Metazoa; phylum Chordata; class Mammalia; order Artiodactyla; family Bovidae; genus Bison; species Bison bison. The sequence goes on along the minus strand of NW_011494716.1, from coordinate 1,876,291 downwards.
GTTTTTTAACTGTCCGAATACTTGGAAGTCTTTCTGTTTCCCATCCCTGAGGACCTGAGGACTCTGGATGGGCCTCTGGAACCAGGACAGGACTTCATATGTGCTCTTGCAAAGATTTGAAAAAAACAGCAGGCAGTTGTGGTTCTAAAATCACCCTAAGGGCGAACGCATGAACTGTGCGAATGCTACTTCAGGAAACAACTGTTTTGAAGGGGAGCTAATGGAAGGTGTCCTTATGGCCAGGTTGTCCCTCAGATACAGTTGTTAGGAACTGATGCAGGTGGTCAGCTTGGAAGCCATTCCTGCTTTCTTGCTTTGTTTGAACCTGCTGGTTTGGTGTGTTTCCTAATGCTTGAGGGGCACAGGGCTGCATAGCCCAGTTAAGCTCTGAGTCCCTTGGGCCCAGGTACTTTATTCCACAGCCATAGACACCAACTCTAACCCTCTCTCTTCAGTGATCTGAAGGGGAGAGAAGAGACAGGGCCTGGGAAAATTCATCTCCACTCTCAGAAACACTACTGAAAGGGCACAGACATAGTTTTACTCCTATAGAACACAGGGAGGTGTGCCAGTTAAAGTCATGGCATCGTATTTTGATGTCTCTGCCCTCATGAGGAGGGAGGCAGCTGTGCCAGTGAGCAGCCAGCATGCCATGGGAGCACCGCAAAGGACAGTGGCCCTCAGTGGGGAGGAGAGAGGAAGAGAGCCAGGTTGGCAGTGGTGGCGCGAGGCTTATTTTGCCCCCACAAAGAGACTTGGAAGTGGAGTGCACAGCATGGAAATGGGCCTGTTTCTAGGATCCCACAAAGACCTGCGGTTTCCTCCTCCCTGCATAGACTGTATCCTCCAAGACACATCTCCCCTGAAGGTGATAGAGGTTGTGGTGCAACTTAGTGCTGCAGAGGGCAGGGGGCACCTGGCCAGGGACCTCTGGTAGGCAGAGCCTCTCTCCCTGGGAGGGCCACCCACGCGAGGAGATGCAGGATCCATCAGCTTCTGAGCCTGTGGGCCTACTCCCTCTCCTTCTCTGGGTCATCTGTCTCCGGTGACAACGCTGGGGTCCTGGGACCAGCACTGCCTGGACTCCATAGCCCACACTGGAGGTCCTTCTGTCACTTCCAAGCTGTGCAACAAAGCATCTGCCTTTCCAGAGATTCATTTTTCCAGAAAATGTGTCTCATCACTTTTTCTGGTGCTCCCGATCTGTGGGTGTTATGAGCTCTCATGTGGTCTGTCCTCTGGGTGGTCCAGACCATCCATTCTTACCCCCAAGGAGGTGTCATGAGGGGCCAGGAAAAGCTGTGAACGTGCTGGGTCCATGTTGTGTCTGTCGACTGAAAACAAAGATGTACAACTTGAGAGTTGTGAGTTAAGTTTTATTTGGGGCAAAATGAGGACTGAAGCCCGGGAGGCAGCATCTCAGATAGCTCTGAGAGACTGCTCCAAAGCAGTGGGGGAAAGTCAATATATAAGGTTTTGGTGAAGGGGGAGTTCAACACCATGAAGCACTCAATTTACAAAAGGTTTTTTGTTAGTCATAGGATCTGATGTCACCATGTAAGGATTTAATGCTTCTCTAGATATGAGGAGATGCAAGGATTGAGGTCATAAAGTCTGTTTCAGAAGATAAGCAACTATCTAAAGAGCTGTCCCATCAAATTCCCTGGAGCACAGAATGCCTCACTCCGCCCTGAACTCCCTCAGGGGTTGTTGAAGGTCAGCAGCCGTAGCAGCATGGGGTTCAGTCTCAGTAGAGGCAGATGGCAAACGCTTTTGTTGTTCCCTCGTTGGCAGTGCTCTTGGTAAGTGCCAATTTGTAGTTGACATGTCCAGTAAGTTTTGATTCAGTCCAAACTCAAATCTGCTTTGTTGTCTGTGTCTTTCCTTCAAGGAGAAAACAGGCCAGGGAAAGTGGAAGTAGGTAGGGAAGGGTGGAAGAGTTGCCCTGGGTGGGGTTTGAGGAGAATCCCAGCCTGTTATCACTTCAGGAAGAAGTGAGATGGTTGTCACAGTTCAAGTTAACAGTAAGAGCAGCAGCCTTGCTGGTTGGGGAGGCAGCAGGAGGGAGGTTCCGTCTGCAGTGTGTGCTTTGTATGCGCCCTGTGCCCACCTGGTCGAGCCCTCATCCGTGTGTGGTCATCATACTCAGCGCCAGGGCTGCAGACCTAGCTCGATCACCTCTGTGTCCCCTGGCCGAGGACGCAGGCAGAGGACCAAGTGACTTGCCAGGGTTGGCATGTAATGGCAGAGCAGGGTCCCAAACCCAGCAGTCCTGAGACGGCAGGCCTGAAGGGAAATGGGGGCTCCCCTGTGAAGATGGCTCCGTGGACCTGACTGTGACTCAAGAAAAGCATTTCTTTTCTTGTCTGGATATTTGACACACTCATTAGAGAGCCAGTGCGGGCCTTCTCACCGGAGGCTGTGCTCTGGCCCTGTGGGGTGGGTTAGGCTGGTGGGAAGCCTTCCCTCACTGACTTGCTTGTTCAGCACCACTCTGCTAGGGGCCGAGCTGCACCCTCGGGCAATGAGGTACTCTCCAGCGGGGCCCCAAGAGTGAGGGACAGGGGATCCCTCCGCAGGGAGGTACAGGAGAGGCTCGATTTTCTGGAAAGAGGGTTTGGAGGCAGAGGGATGGGTCTTTGGTGGGGGCAGGGTTTGGTTTGTTTGCAAGAGTAAGCTACAGTCAGGGGTGTCTGGAGTGTAGTGTG
>NW_011494716.1:1863201-1873483 GCF_000754665.1 Bison bison bison | reverse complement strand
GTCTGGAGTGTAGTGTGGTAAAGAGATCTGGAACACACAGCCAAGTCCAGACTTTTCCCTTTGAACCTTGACCTTAAACCTTGACAAGCAGATAAGATCTGAGAGCTCTTTGAACCATGATGTTCACTTGGCTTGCCTACAGATCAGGGTTTAGGGGCAGAGACGGCTCTGGGACACCTCCCAGACATCCATCTTGAGGCCTGGGGTGCTGCTCCCTGAAGCAGGGCTCACGGGCTGCGGGCAGAGCTCACGCCTGGTGTATCACTTTGTCAGCTGATACTTGATGTACTGCCTGGGGCTGTGGAGAGACTGACCCTCGGCACTACCCCAGCCTTCCAGGAGCCGCCGGCCTGCCTGGGGCAGCTGGGCCCTTGACCACAGTTCTTTCCTCCTAGTGATTCTTAGTTCCAGTCCTGGAACCCCAGCCCACTTCTTTGCAGGGCCTACTTAGGGCTCACCCGGTCCTCGAAGACTTCCCAGGGCCCCCACCCACAGACCGACCCTTCTCTCACCCGGAGCACCTGCCATCACAGGTCTCCTTGGGTTTTGCCGAGTATCTTTTGTAAGTTTTTCTCAAGTGTGAGCCTTGCGTTCGTCTGCAGCTCCCTGAGGGCAGGGACCAGGGCAGTGAGTGGCCTCCATGGAGAGGCCTGTGAAGTGTTGGCTGAATTAAAGAGTAAAGAATCTTAAGTCTTTTCAAGCAGGTGGTCACTTGAAAGAAAGAATAAACAAACAAACTTGGGTAGTAATGGCTCTGCCGAATACAGTTGGCTAATCCCAGAAGAAAAGTTATGACCAACCTAGATAGCATATTGAAAAGCATAGACATTACTTTGCCAACAAAGGTCCATCTAGTCAAGGCTATGGTTTTTCCAGTGGTCATGTATGGACGTGAGAGTTGGACTGTGAAGAAAGCTGAGCGCCGAAGAATTGATGCTATGAACTGTGGTGTTGGAGAAGACTCTTGAGAGTCCCTTGGACTGCAGGGAGATCCAACCAGTCCATTCTGAAGGAGATCAGCCCTGGGATTTCTTTGGAAGGAATGATGCTAAAGCTGAAAGTCCAGTACTTTGGCCACCTCATGCGAAGAGTTGACTCATTGGAAAAGACTCTGATGCTGGGAGGGATTGGGGGCAGGAGGAAAAGGGGACGACAGAGGATGAGATGGCTGGATGGCATCACTGACTCAATGGACGTGAGTCTGAGTGAACTCCGGGAGTTGGTGATGGACAGGGAGGCCTGGCATGCTGTGATTCATGGGGTCGCAAAGAGTCGGACACGACTGAGTGACTGAACTGAACTGAACTGAACTGAATCCCAGAACCAGAGGAATTCCGTGTTGTTCACATGACCACTTCTCAGCTCTGGCACTTGGGGCAGGCCTTGGTTTCTAAGCTCAGATCGTCTGTCTACCTGCCCCTCCTGGAGAGCGTGGGGGCCACACTGGGACCCATTTCTCTGTGGTCCCAGTCACACTGGCCAAACAGAACCTGTGTCTACTGGAGGTGGGGGCCGAGCACTGTAGGGCTCAGGACTCAGGGACCCACGTTAGCATCCTAGACAGTGCAGGGACCCCTCCACCTCACTCCCCTTGCATGGGTGTATGGGCACGTTCCAGTCTTCTGGGTGGAACCGCTCTGGTGCTTGGTCTCTCATTCGTGTCTGACTCTTTGCAACCCCGTGGACTGTAGCCCACCAGGCTCATCTGTCCATGGGATTCTTCAGGCAAGTATACTGGGGTGGATTGCCATGCCCTCCTCCAGGGGATCTTCCCAACCCCGGGATCAAACCCAGGTCTCCCACATGGCAGGCAGATTCTTTACTAGCTGAACTATGAGGGCCAGCCCTGGGGGAGGCTCTCTCCTCAACTCAGTCCTGTCTTTTTGAAGATTCGCCTCAGAAAAGCCCTCCCTTCCCTGCTTATCCTTCCACCGTGGCAGGCCTCACCAGCCGACCTACTAATGTATTTTACCAGTTTCTGTGTTTTATGGCCCCTCCCCCACTAGTTTGTGGACAGCTGTTTCCTCCTCTTCAGGGCTTAGAAAAGAGCCTGATGAGTAGTCCAGGCCTCCCTTTGTGGGCTCTTAGTAATGTCTGAAGACCAGATGTATGTCAGTTGACACCTTGGACTTGGTGATCCCTAGAGACACTTCCGGCCTGAAAGGTGACCTCTAGATGCATGAATACACACATGGCTAAAAATAAGGCAACCCCAGATATAACATGAGTTCCCACTTCCTCAAAGAGGAGATCCAAAATAATTCTGTTCCAAACGGCTTGGGTCAACTCTTCAGGTCAGATGTCCATTTAGAGTGACAGGAGTGTAGTTAGGCTTCCTTGTACTATTTCATGGAGTGTAATTTCAAATTCTGGTTATATTTGCTCCCCACTCACATTTCCCAGAGTGCTTTTCCCACTCTCCCCTTCACCTCTGCGGACATCGTGTCCTTGTCCTGGACACCAGCCCCTGGGGATCGTCAGTGCCGGGCGTGTGGGCGCCCCTTGCTGCATGTAGGGACGTTTCCTCCGGAGAGTGTGCCCCTGGACTGCTGTGTGCCAGCCTGTACACAGCTTCTTACCGCATGCCCTTTCAAAGGCTGTTTACCGTTGGAACGGTGAGGTCCCACCCCGGGAATAATTACTAGTCTGCTGGCTTTGGGCTTTTTTCTTTTCACTGACTCCATCCAGGTGACCTCTAGAAGCGTGCCATGCTGGACTGACCGAGGCAGACGTTCTCCTCCCGGCGGTGTCTAGTGTGAGAAGTGAGACTGCCTGCAACACAGGGACTTGCATGACACAGAGACACTCCCAAGGGGTGCATATAGGACCTTAGAGCTCATGAGGGCAGAAAGGCAAAGCCTTCTCTCGGGAGTATAGAGATCCACTCCTCCCTGACGGAATGGGGGGACCTGGGCAAGGCCTGGCGGCAGGCCGACTCCTCACTTAGACTGGTGAGGCCAGCAGGCATCTGTGTCCAAAATAGGTCTTACAGCCCGGAGACCTTGTAGTGGCCATGTGGCTGGGCTGCACTTCAGGGCCTAGAACCTTTTTCCTGGATTGGGCTGGTGTGTCTTGATCTGAGATAACCAATTAAAATAGAGTCAACTGCAAGGCTGTCCATTTTGCGTCAGCTCACCGTGGTGGTATAGTGGGGCACAGAGCTGCCTTCCATTTCGTGTCAGCTCAACAAAGGCAGAGGCAAGGACTTCGTCTTTTCAGGGTTCCACTCTGATTGCCTAAGCGTTGGTTCTTCAGACTCATCGCATTTCTAAAATTAGTCCGCCTTCTGGTTACCGAGCCCTGCCTATCCAGCAGGTGTGGCTGTCCTGTTTATTCAGTCGTGGTTGCAGCTGCATCTGTTTTTGGCCCTGGCTCCTTGTTCCCTCCTGTCTGTACTTCTTCCTCTGTGCCAGCGGTAGAAGCAGAAACTGAGCTCCTGAGCCTGGTCCTGCTGGGGTGGGGGGTAGGGGGCTCAGGGGCAGGAGGAGCTCTCTCCAGCTTGTGTCTTGGGCAAGCCCCGTCTCAGTTTGCTCATGCATCTGTCTTTTGGGATTTTCTCACCCACCCCCTCTCCCAGGTGACCTCCTGCTGGCTCTCCAGGAGGGGTATCCAAGGCTGGAACTACCTGTAGCCCTCCAGGCTCCTCTGACTGTTGGGATTCTGCAGTCAGGAATACTGAGTGGGTTGCCATGCCCTCCTCCAGGGGATCTTCCCCACCCAGGATCAAATGCACATCTCTTACGTCTGCTGCGTTGGCAGGCGGGTGCTTGGCCTCACTGTGTACCATGTGGGATCTTAGTTCCCCGACCATGGATTGAACTCGTGTCACCTACATTGGGAGCGCAGTCTTAACCCCTGGGCCACCAGGGAAGTCCCTTGGCAGGCGAATTCTTTACCACCAGTGCCACCTGGAACTACCCTGGGTGGTCTTCGTGTCCCAGCTTCATGGTCTGGATCCCCCCGGTTTTACTAGAGCACTGGGAAGGGGCTTGGCACGGAACTGAGCGGTGTTACCAAATTCCTACAAAACTGAAGTAGAGACTCCAGCGCATGAGTGGGGCACAGCCCATCCGTGCGTGTGCCTCGAGGACAGGTGCCTTGAGATGGACTGAATGTGGGAGAAGGTACAGGCAGTGGGGTTGTCCTCCGGAAAAGCTATGTGCACCCGCCTGATCTGCTGTGGCCCAGGTGCCCGTACCTCTGTCCCGGGGGCTCAGACTGGTTTGCCTCAGCTCCAGCCAGCTTCCGCGTGACGGACACCGTGTGCTCGTTATTGTCGTCATCGTGACGGTTCCTAGAAGTCTTACAGCTTTTTTAGCCCAGATGATTCTTGGAGTCCTGTCGGCTGTTTGATTTTCCTTCTGATGAAGAGCAACCAGCATATTCTCTTTTCTGTTTCATTGTATATTTCCTTTTCCACGCTCTGCTGAGGCTCCATAAATACAGCTGTTTGTATGTATGCAAAGCATTGTGTTTGTGGAACACAGTGCTGCCTGCTCTTCTCATCACGACCTCACTGACACAACCCTGTGGGTCTGGGGCGGCTGCTGCCATTTCACAGATGGGAAGACAGACTCTGAAGTATCGGGTGGCCAGATGCCTGGGCACTAGCAGGCGAGGCGTCTGCACTTTCAGGTTGACCTGTGCCATCAGGGCTCCAGCCTCCCCGGGGAAGGGCCCAGGCTGTGGTATTTGGGGCCATTGGCTTAGGCTGATGTATCAGCTCCATGGAGCTGTGATATTCATCCCAGAGGAGTGTGTGGGGCTGGTGAGAGGAGAGCAGCCAGATGGGAAAACCACATCTGCTTTCTGGTCCTTTCTGTGTCTTTAGCCTGTTTTGAAGTGTTTAGAATTCCCAAGGCATCAGATACACCCATGTTCAAGTATAAAGATGAAGAAATGGTTCGCAGCCACCAGTGATGCTGTCTGGGCTCCTGCCTCTATCAGGAAGGACAGTGGAAAAGGGGCAGAGTTCAGGATTTCCAGTCCCACCAGTGCTGAACTTGGTGGCCCGGGGCCTGCTCATAAGGCAGTGTGGGCTAGAGGAAGCCAACACCTCTGGAAGTCCCTGTGGGAGCTTTTTAGGGAGGGGCCTCTTGTTTACAAAGCCTCAGGCCCAGGGAGCACTGTTTATTGTTAATAGTACTTGTTTTCCTTCCTTGTTAAAATAATCAGCTGGAAATGTACCAATCAGAATCAGTAGATTCTGGCTGCTGTGGGTTGAGAATTGCTGTAAACCAGCTTCACTGTTTGCCTTCCATACTGAGGTTGGGTCTGGCTGCATTTACTCAGAAACCCAAAATAACTGGTGAAAACAAGTGAGCTTGTTTCTCACTGCAGGGTAGGGGAGGTGGTGCGTGCCGTGAGGGTGTCTCCATCGTCATCCCGGGCCTGGGCGCCTTCAGCTGCCCTCAGAACGGCTTCCATTCCCGAGGTCGTCTCGTGGTCAGCGTGTCTAAGGGGCTGTAGCCTTCAGCCTCCTGGCGGCGGGCAGGAGGAGGGCCCGAGGACATGGGGTCTATCTCCAGGTGAGGCGGCTCCCTTTCGGCACCTTCCAAGAATGTCTGTCGCCTGTGTGACTCAGTGGCCAGAACCGAGTCACATGGGCACCTGTTGTTAGACAGGCTGAGAGCATCTTCACACAGGTACTGCTGCCCTGGTCCTCCAGGGGCTCCCAGGTCTGAGCGCGGCAGGGCAGCCCCGGGCCCTGTGCCTCTGAGGCCGCCCTGAGACTCGATGGCTCCAGGCTGCTGTCTGGCCCCCCACCCCGGGCACAGCCTCCTTCCTGAGGCCTGTGACTCTGTCCTGCCACTGTCCCTGCCCTCCCCCTCAGCCTGCATTGACCCCACCTCCTCCCCCTGCCCGGCTCGCTTGGAGAGATGTCCCCTGACCCCCGGAACGGGTCTGGTCCGCCTGTACTTTCACGGCATACTTTCTTATCCACCACTGGTCTCGCTGTGTCCTTGGGGTTGGGGTTTGGGGTGTGTCTTTGACTCTGGTCTCCCCAACTCAGTTGTGAGCTTCTGGAAGGCAGGACCAAGCCTCTCACTCCCTGCCACCACCCAGCCTGTGCCCAGCATGAAGTAGGTGCTACACAGCAGTCAGCACCAACAGACCTCTGGTTATTCCCAAAAGAAGGACCATCCGTTCCAAGGGCTTCTGTTAAGTGGCCATCACACAGACTGTCCTCCAGCCCGCCCCTGGGGACTTGGGAGAACAGGAGGGTTACGTGGCACTGCCCAGGGAGCCAGTGGCCATCCCTGGTAAGCAGCCCTCAGGCAGAGGGATGCCTCCAAGAGGGTGGGGGGTGTGGACGGTCGGTGTCAGGCCTCCAGGAAGGTCTGCATGCTCAAAGGGCCTGAGTGCTTCCGTCCTCTGGTGGACCCTGGGACCCCCCACCCTTCACAGAGCAGTGGGCGCCTCCTTAGTTCAGCAGACAGGAGCTGAAGACAAGGCGAAAGGCTGCCTTTCTATTTTCCCGGCAAAGCCCCAAGTCCTTCTGGCCAGCTGCCTAGAACCTGCCTCCTGGGGACAGAGGAGCCCCCCTGGGGCCAGCTGGCATCATGGTGCTGTGGCTGCGGGAGCTGAGGGGTGAGCTCCTGGAGCAGCAGGCAGGCCGGCCCAGCTCTGGGAAACTCGGCCCTGCAGCTGCTGCCTCCAGGGCCCCAGGTGGATGCCAGGGTCCAGGCCCAGTACCCTTCCCTGGGCACTGCAGCCGTGGAGTGCCAGGGCAAATGCTGGGAAAGAGAGCTGACCCTTCAGGAGGACTGCTGGGCTGTCTTCCTTTCCAGAAGGTGTCTCAGGGGCCCCCAGGTCGGCCTCCACTTGCCGGGCCTCGGTGACCTCTGCAGGCCGGGCTCTCAGGCTGGACTGGGTCACCGGTCCCCGAGATCCTGGGGGACCAGAGGCTGCTGTGGCAGAGGCGGCAGTGCCTGTGTTGTTTTCCTTCCTGTTGGATGTTGTTCATAATAATCAACCCCGATAACCGGGGCCATTTATTCAGTGTTCTCGTGAGCGAGGCCGCAAGCTACTGCTCTGGGCAGTTCGCACACGCTCTTTATTATAAAACTTGCTCCAGCCCTGAGTGGTAGATGTGATTACAGATGAGGAAACAGGCTCAGTGAGGTCACACAGTTGCAGAGTGGGAGAGCTGGGTCTGAACTAGTCTGGCGCGTGTGGCCGCAGGCACATCCCTGGAGTGACAGCAGCCCGCTTGGAGGCCCCCTGGGACAGTGCCCTCTCGGTCCCTCTGGCTGTGGAGCCCTGACCTGCTCTGCCTGCAGGTACCTACCCCCTTACCAGCTTGGGGCTCCTCTCATCCAGCAGCTCTTGAAGAGTGACTTGCAGTCGCCTGGAGGCTTCCTGAGATCTTCCAGGGGCTGAAGGTCAGAACTGTGTTTATAAGGACACTCGGAGGTTATTAGTTATTCTGCCTGTTTCCATCATGTTGGCATTCGAAGGGGTGGTGCAGCAGCCGTGGGACTTAGCTCAAGGTGTGGTACCCGATGCACCAGTGATTGTTGTGGCTTTGTTCCTGCAGGCTTCACTGAAGAAAAAGCAGTAAAAATGACTGAGTGTATTAGCTGGACCCTTGGGTGCACGTTGTTAATGTTTTGTGTGGTGAAATGAGAGGAGGCGCGTGCAGCATGCTGGGTCCCTCAGGAAGCATGGTGCAGCTGTTGGAGCTGTGAGCCCAGCTACTTAGCTGGTGTTTTCATGGAGCTCCACGTTTACTTAAAATAACAGCTGACACACAGACTATAGTTATTCGGACTTGGGGATTCAGCCGACAAAGTGAGCCTTCAAGGAAAATAACTGACCTTTTGTTTTTGTATTTGTTGCCAGTGATAAAATTTGAGCTTTCAAGTGAAAATGTTAAAATCTTGGAAAACTTTTTGCTGCTGTGAGCTTGACAACATCCCAGTAGTAAAGACTTTTCTGATGGGATTGGTGGTGATACTAACAATGTGATTTTTTTTTTTTTGAGAGGGGCATATCATATAATGAGATGCCTTGACATTGCCAGATCTGCAAAATAATCAGGCTCATAAATGTGGGCCAGAATTTTCCAAATGACCCAGGCATGCTGTTATAAAACCAGCCATGTGTAAAAGAGCCATTCCAAATACCAGGTAGCCCAGTCATTTTTTTCAGTGTAATAGGGAAAATTTTGTTGTGAAAGATTCGTATTCCATATTTAACTGTCAAGTTTGGGTGTGGTGTTGAAGAATGTCCACAATAAGCTGAAAAGACTATTCAGTCCCTCTCTCCCTTCCAGCTGCTTACTGTAGGAGGCTGGCTTTTCTCATACTTCATCCAAAACATCACAACAGATTGGATGGAGAAGCAGATACAGGCATCCAGCTGTCCTCTCTTAAGCCAGACTTTTTTGTTTTATAGAAGTATAGTTAATTTATAACACTGTGTCAGTTTCTGCTGTACAGCAGTGATTCAGTTACACATACATATTCATTATTTTTCATATTCTTCCCTGGTTCATCACAGGCTACTGAGTACAGTTCCTGTGCAGTCCAGTAGGCCCTCGTTGTTTATCCTTCTGTAGCGTCTGCATCTGCTGATCCCGAACTCTCAGTCCTCCCTGCCCCTCCCCCCGCCCCACTGGGCACCCACAAGTCTGTTCTATCTGTAAGTCCGCTTGTGTTTCACAGGTAAGTTCCTTTGTGTCATGTTTTAGATTCCCCGGTGGCTCAGCAGGTAAAGAATCCACCTGCAGTGCGGGGGACCTGGGTTCGATCCCTGGGTTGGGAACATCCCCTGGAGAAGAGAAAGGCAACCCACTCCAGTATTCCGGCCTGGAGAACTCCATGGACTGCATAGCCCATAGGGTCACAAAGAGTCGGACACGACTGAGCGAGTTTCACTTAGATTCCACATATAAGTGATACCATATGATGTTTATCTTTTTCACGTCCTTCATTTAGGGTGATCATCTCAGTCCGTCCATGTTGCTGCAAATTGCATCACTTCATTCTTTTTTTATGGCTGAGTAGTATTCCATTGTGCATATGCACCACGTCTTGTCCATCCGTCTGTCGATGGACATTTAGGCTTTTTCCACGTCTTGACTGTTGTGAATAATGCTGCTGTGAACGTGGGGGAGCATGCATCTTTTTGAATTAGAGTTTTGTCCAGATATATGCCTAGGAGTTGGATTGCTGGATCATATAGCAACTTTATTTTTCACTTTTTGAGGAGCCTGCATACTATTCCGCAGTGGCTGCTCCAATCTACATTCCCACTAGCAGTGTAGGAGGGTTCCCTTTTCTTCACATCCTCTCCAGTATTTGTTATTTGTAGACTTTTTAATGATGTTAAGCCAGACTTGTAAAGGGTTTGTGGAAATGTAAAACGATGCTAGTCTTCTTATTAAATCTTGTTTTGGAAAGTAGTTACTTAAAATTTTTGTTAACATGCAATGAGTTAATTTTTTTAATGAACAAATACTTCTAACAGTTCCTTATTTTTGGTTTCTAGTAAGGTAAGTATTGATAGGTATAACCTACAAAAACAAAGTCATTTTGGTGTCCTTAATAATTGAGGGTTAAGGGGTCCTGAGACCAAAAACCTTGAGAACGGCTGCTGTAGCCGGCCCCGGCGGAGCTGATGTCAGAACGTCCTCCGTCTGGCCGCCGCCATCCTCCCGCTTGTCTCTGTCTCGCCCCACGCCCTTCCTCGTCCTCCAGGAACCTGCGTGTGTGTGCTGACGGGGCTCAGCCCCACGCTGCCCTCCCAGCCTTCCTCCAGAAGACGGTATTGGTGTTCCCTCAGCAGGTCCTGTGTGGGGTAGGGACCCCGGAGGCAGGGTAGGCACCCTCCCCATACACAGGGTGCGTGTCCTGACGGCTCAGACTACCAAATGGAGTTTCTACCACGGGATGGAGCCAGGGAGGAGCACATCCTGCTGGCTCGGGCCCAGGCCCTCCCGGCTTCCTCTGGGAGACCCCGGGCTGCCTCTGGCTGCTGCCAGTTGTCCGGGCCCTGGCCCTGGCTCAACAGCCGCGTGCTCTGCAGTGAACCAGGAGGAGCTGGGAGCAGAGCAGGATGCCAGGGCTGCCTCCCGGGGCCAGAAGTCTTGTGCTTTTAACTCCACGCAGGGGCGTGGGGAGACCGGGCTCTGCAGAAAGTGCCTGGCCCTGTGTCCCACCCCAGAGGCCCCCAGCACCTGCTGTTCTGGGGAAGGCGAGATGAGACTGTAGCAGGAAATGGGTCCAAAGACAGGCAGCCATGGAGATGGGCTTCACCCCACTTTGTGTGTGCGTGT
>NW_011494716.1:1860670-1863101 GCF_000754665.1 Bison bison bison | reverse complement strand
GTCGTGTCTAACTCTTTGGGACCTCATGGGCTGTAGCCTGCCAAGCTCTTCTGTCTATGGGATTTCCCAGACAAGAATACTGGAGCAGGCTACCATATCCTTCTCCAGGGGATCTTCTTAACTCATGGGTAAACCTGAGTCCCCAGCATCACAGGCAGATTGTTTACTCGCTGAGCCACTGGGGAATCTCACTTTAGGGTGACTGAAATATTCTGTGCTAGGCTGTGTTGGTCATAGGTACAGAGGGGCCTGCCTCCCAGGCTCTTTTATGGCTTCGAAAGGCAGCTGCAGGGTGGATGTGGAGGGGAGAGGAGACAGGAGCGGCAGGGCCTGGGGGGAACCGGTGCCCCGTGGCAGCGCCTGCCCCAGGTTCGGTGTTGGGCAACTCCGGGGGCGGTGTCTTCCCTCTTACTGATGCAGGAGACCAACAAAACCAAGTGTCATCTTAACATTACAAATCAGTGATTAACGGTACTCAAAGTGTGCGCTGTAAGTCAGCATCATCCTTCACAGAAGGTATAAAATGTCTATATTTTTTGACCTAATAATCTCACTTCTGGTGTGTTTAGGCCAAGGAAATAATCCAAGAAAGGGAAAGAGCGTTAGTCAAAGGTGTTGCATTGTTTCATGACAGTAACAAGGAGCCTTCTAAATGATTTAATAGGGATTGGTCAAGTAAACAGGGATGGGCCCCTTTTTGGAAATACTAAACTCTATGATCATGGAGTCTTAGAGGATAGAGGAAATATATGTGACACAGTGTTAAAAGGATTTAACTTTGTCACAGCAGAAACTATATAAAAACCTGGCTGCCTGTGCAGACTGGCAGGGACATGCCGAGACTGGCTGCATTAGGATGATAAGCTTGGGCAGTTGTGTTTTCCTTCAGTTTAATTAGTTTATTGACGTATAATAATCTGCATACCATATGATTTCCCCATTTAAAGTGTGCAATTCAGGGACTTCCCTGGCGGTCCAGTGGTTAAAACTCTGTGTTCCAAGTACAAGGGGGAACAGGTTCAATCCCTGGTCAGAGAATTAAGATCATGCCTCAGCTGAGAAATTTTAAAGTGTGCAATTCAGTGGTTTTTAGTTTAGTCACAGAATCATGCAACCATCATTCCAGTTTTACAACATCTACAGCGTCCCAAAAGGAATTCTATACTGGCCATAGGCCAACCCCCCAAACCCCTGGGAACCACTAATCTGGTTTCCGCCTCTGTGGATTATCTGGATTTACCTCATATACGGAATCATACAATACATGGTCCTTTGTGTCTGGCTTCTGTCACTGAGCATCACGTTTTCAAGGGTCATCTAGGTTATAGCTGTGTCCATACTTAATCCCTTTTCATGGCTGAATATTATTCCACTGTATAGATACGGCCAGTCTGTTTATCCACTCATCAGGTGATGGACACTTGAGTTATTTACACTTTTTGGCTATTATGAGTAATTCTGCTATGAACATTCTTGCACAGGTTTTTTTGTGGACATGAGTTTTCAGTTCTTTGGGGTATATACCTAGGAGCGGAACTGCTGGGTAATTCTTGAAGAACTGCCAGACTGTTTTCCACAGCAGCTATACCAGCAGTGGGGCGGGGAGAGGTTCCAGCTTCTCTGCGTGATACTCACTGTTGTCCTGTTCATCTTAGCTGTCCCAGTAGGTAGGAAACGGTACCTTGTAGTTTTGATTTGCAGTCACCTGTTGACTCAGAATGTTCAGGTTCTTTTCATGTGCTTGTTGAGCATTTGTTTATCTTTGGAGAAATGTCTGTTCCCATCCTTTGGCCCATTTAAAAAAACTGAGTCATCTTTTCTGTTAATGAGTTAGAAAAGTTCTTTGTGTATTCTAAATGGTGCAGATCCCTAAGATATTTGATTTGAAAGAATTTTCCTACATTGTGTGGGCTGTCTTCCCACTTTCTTGATAGTGTCCTTAGAAGTACAAGTCTTATATTTTGATGAAATTGATTTTATCTTTTTTCACTCTTGTTGCTTGGACTCAGTCCTTCTGGCCCTGCCACTGGTTTGTTACATTTAATATTTAAACTGACTGACTCCAGGCTCGTCCTTCAGGAGGATTGTTCAGTTCAGTTCAGTTCAGTCGCTGAGTCATATCCGAATCTGCAACCCCATGAATCACAGCACACCAGGCCTCCTTGTCCATCACCATCTCCCAGAGTTCACTCAAACTCAAATCCATCGAGTCGGTGATGCCATCCAGCCATCTCATCCTCTGTCGTCCCCTCCTCCTGCCCCCAATCCCTCACAGCATCAGAGTCTTTTCCAATGAGTCAACTCTTCGCATGAGGTGGCCAAAGTACTGGACTTTCAGCTTTAGCATCATTCCTTCCAAAGAAATCCCAGGGCTGATCTCCTTCAGAATGGACTGGTTGGATCTCTTGCAGTCCAAGGGACTCTCAAGAGT
>NW_011494716.1:1856656-1860447 GCF_000754665.1 Bison bison bison | reverse complement strand
CTTTCACTTTCATCAAGAGGCTTTTTAGTTCCTCTTCACTTCCTGCCATAAGGGTGGTGTCATCTGCATATCTGAGGTTATTGATATTTCTCCCAGCAGTCTTGATTCCAGCTTGTGCTTCTTCCAGCCCAGCAATTCTCATGATGTACTCTGCATATAAGTTAAATAAGCAGGGTGACAATATACAGCCTTGATGTACTCCTTTTCCTATTTGGAACCAGTCTGTTGTTCCATGTCCAGTTCTAACTGTTGCTTCCTGACCTGCATATAGGTTTCTCAAGAGGCAGGTCAGGTGGTCTGGTATTCCCATCTCTTTCAGAATTTTCCACAGTTTATTGTGATCCACACAGTCAAAGGCTTTGGCATAGTCAATAATGCAGAAATAGGTGTTTTTCTGGAACTCTATTGCTTTTTTGATGATCCAGAGGATGTTGGAAATTTGATTTCTGGTTCCACTGCCTTTTCTAAAACCAGCTTGAACATCTGGAAGTTCACAGTTCACAGACTGTTGAAGCCTGGCTTGGAGAATTTTGAGCATTATTTACTAGCATGTGAGATGAGTGCAATTGTGTGGTAGTTTGAGCATTCTTTGGCATTGCCTTTCTTTGGGATTGGAATGAAAACTGACCTTTTCCAGTCCTGTGGCCACTGCTGAGTTTTCCAAATGTGCTGGCATATTGAGTGCAGCACTTTCACAGCATCATCTTTCAGGCTTTGAAATAGCTCAACTGGAATTCCATCACCTCCACTAACTTTGTTCGTAGTGACGCTTTCTAAGGCCCACTTGACTTCACATTCCAGAATGTCTGGCTCTAGGTGAGTGATCACACCATCGTGATTATCTTGGTCGTGAAGATCTTTTTTGTACAGTTCTGTGTATTCTTACCAGCTCTTCTTAATATCTTCTGCTTCTGTTAGGTCCATGCCATTTCTGTCCTTTATTGAGCCCATCTTTGCATGAAATGTTCCCTTGGTATCTCTAATTTTCTTGAAGAGATCTCTAGTCTTTCCCATTCTGTTGTTTTCCTCTATTTCTTTGCAAATAGATCGCTGAGGAAGGCTTTCTTATCTCTTCTTGGTATTCTTTGGAACTCTGCATTCAGATGCTTGTATCTTTCCTTTTCTCCTCTGCTTTTCGCTTCTCTTCTTTTCACAGCTATTTGTAAGGCCTCCTCAGAGGCCTTTTTTGCATTTCTTTTCAGTGGGGATGGTCTTGATCCCTGTCTCCTGTATAATGTCACGAACCTCCGTCCATAGTTCATCAGGTACTCTATCAGATCTAGTCCCTTAAATCTATTTCTCACTTCCACTGTATAATCATAAGGGATTTGATATAGGTCATACCTGAATGATCTAGTGGTTTTCCCTACTTTCTTCAATTTAAGTCTGAATTTGGCAATAAGGAGCTCATGAGCTGAGCCACAGTCAGCTCCCAGTCTTGTTTTTGCTGACTGTATAGAGCTTCTCCATCTTTGGCTGCAAAGAATATAATCAATCTGATTTTGGTGTTGACCATCTGCTGATGTCCATGTGTAGAGTCTTCTCTTGTGTTGTTGGAAGACGGGTGTTTGCTATGACCAGTGCATTTTCTTGGCAAAACTCTATTAGTCTTTGCTCTGCTTCATTCCGTATTCCAAGGCCAAATTTGTCTGTTACTCCAGGTGTTTCTTGACTTCCTACTTTTGCATTCCAGTCCCCTATAATGAAAAGGACATCTTTTTTGGGTGTTAGTTCTAGAAGGTCTTGTAGGTCTTCATAGAACTGTTCAGCTTCTTCAGGTTACTGGTTGGGGCATAGACTTGGATTACTGTGATATTGAATGGTTTGCCTTGGAAACCAACAGAGATGATGCTGTCGTTTTGAGACTGCATCCAAGTACTCCATTTCGGACTCTTTTGTTGACCATGATGGCTACTAATAGTCATCTGAGTTAAATTCACCCATTCCAGTCCACTTTAGTTCACTGATTCCTAGAATGTCGACGTTCACTCTTGCCATCTCTTGTTTGACCACTTCCAATTTGCCTTGATTCATGGACCTGACATTCCAGGTTCCTATGCAATATTGCTCTTTTCAGCATTGGACCTTGCTTCTATCACCAGTCACATCCACAACTGGGTATTGTTTTTACTCTGGCTCCATCCCTTCATTTTTTCTGGAGTTATTTCTCCACTGATCTCCAGTAGCGTATTGGGCACCTACCAACCTGGGGAGTTCCTCTTTCAGTATCCTATCATTTTGCCTTTTCATGCTGTTCATGGGGTTCTCAAGGCAAGAATACTGAAGTGGTTTGCCATTCCCTTCTCCAGTGGACCACATTCTGTCAGACCTCTCCACCATGACCTGCCCATCTTGGGTGGCCCCACAGGGCATGGCTTAGTTTCATTGAGTTAGACAAGGCTGTGGTCCTAGTGTGATTAGATTGACTAGTTTTCTGTGATTATGGTTTCAGTGTGTCTGCCCTCTGATGCCCTCTTGCAACATCTACCGTCTTACTTGGGTTTCTCTTACCTTGGACGTGGGCTATCTCTTCACGGCTGCTCCAGCAAGCGCAGCCACTGCTCCTTAGCTTGGACGAGGGGTATCTCCTCACCGCCACCCCTCCTGACCTTGAACGTGGAGTAGCTCCTCTAGGCCCTCCTGTGCCCGCACAGCCACCGCTCCTTGGACGTGGAGTTGCTACTCTCGGCCGCCGCCCCAGGCCTCGGGCCGGGGATAGCTCCTCCCAGCCGCTGCCCCTGACCTCGGACGTGGGGTAGCTCCTCTCGGCCGTTCCTGCGCTGTCACAGCCTAGCACTCTTGGCCGCCGCCCCTCCGGCATGGGGTCTTCCCGGCTTCTGTCTTGGCCTCGGACATAGGGTAGCTCCTCTTGGCCACGCTTGTGCGCTATCGCAGCCGCCCGCGCTACAGGATTGTTGGGGACCCCCTATTCCTGTAGCTCTTTTTCCTAGTTCACATTATTTCAGTTAAAAACAAATAATTCTCACTTTAAAATGCTACTAATTTAGGGGCTTTCATGCTGTTGAAGAGAGTTGAAGGAAGTGTCTTACTAAAGGAGACAGAATGCAACTCTGTGGGGAGATGCCCTCAGTTTTGATTGCTTCCCGCAGGGCATGTGGACGTGTGGGGGCTGCTCTGGGCTGGTGGGGAGAGGATGGAGGACCGGCCGTGGTCCTGGGGGACAGCAGCTGTGGGTAGGGGAGGGGGAGCTTGGGCGTGGGTAGGGACACAGGATGGCACCGTGGCTGCGTGGGGCCAGGTGCCCAGGGCCAGCTTTGCCCTGGTGCTGAGGGCACTGCCTGTGGGTCTCACCCTAAAACAGCTCCCAGAACCCTGTGTGTTCGCCTAGGCCAGCGGTGGAAGGAGCCTCACCTGCCTGTCTCTTCTGAGTACCTGGGATCAGAGGTAAAGCGTCTCCCGACCCTCCACAGGCAGGCCCTGGTGCGAAGGTCAGCCTGGTGCCCCCTCAGGGGGAGGGGCGGAGAGGACCCAGTCGGACTGCCCTTGAGACACCCTAGATGAGGTTCCCGAGCTGCTGGGTTCCACCCCCTTCACCAGGCCACCCCCCTGCCCTTGGCTCCCACACAGAAGTGTGGGTGACCCCTGAGGCTGGAGTTCCTGGAGGTTGCAGGATGGTGGCTCTGGGTTGGGTTACCTTGGCAGTGGTGGGGCATCTCCAGGGCCTGGGGGCAGCCGAGGCTGTGCTGCCAAAGGTTTGGCCCTGGCCCATACCAAGCGATGACACCTGTGTGGGGAGACAAGCGAAGGTGACCTGAGGCCAAGAGCAAGGG
>NW_011494716.1:1846373-1856351 GCF_000754665.1 Bison bison bison | reverse complement strand
CTCCCCCGCCCCCCGCCCCATCCAGGTCGCACTTCCCCAGCTGTGATGCAGCCCCCACCGGGCATGTCACTGCCCCCTGCAGACATTGGCCCCCCACCCTATGAGCCGCCTGGTCACCCGATGCCCCAGCCCGGCTTCATCCCCCCACACGTGAACGCAGACGGCACCTACATGCCTTCAGGTAAGACGGAAAGGAACCCGCCCAGCCCAGCACCCCGCGTAGGCAGCTGGGCCAGCCTCTGCTGCCAGCCGGCAGTCTGTGTGGGTGTTTAACGTAAGGGCAGAGGGCCGACCGTGCAGGTGGACAGCAGACACGGGAAGGTGCCCAAGAGCACAGTACAGGGAGCTTCTGTGTGCTCTGGGACAGAGACCAGGAAAGGCTGGGAGAAGGACAATGGTTGCCTGGGCCCCAAGCCTGTGTCCTGGGGTGCTGGAGGCTCGGGGATTTATGCTCACCTTTCCCGTGGGGCCAGCGCCCCAGCCCGCCAGTGACCCGCCTTTGCTCCGTCTTCTGTTTTCAGGTTTCTACCCTCCTCCGGGTCCCCATCCACCCATGGGCTACTACCCACCGGGGCCCTACCCGCCAGGGCCCTACGCTGGCCCTGGGGGCCACACGGCCACGGTCCTGGTCCCCTCAGGGGCTGCCACCACCGTGACCGTGCTGCAGGGAGAGATCTTCGAGGGTGCGCCCGTGCAGACCGTGTGCCCTCACTGCCAGCAGGCCATCACCACCAAGATCTCCTATGAGATCGGCCTGATGAACTTCGTGCTGGGCTTCTTCTGCTGCTTCATGGGGTAGGTGGTGCAGGCACCCGCGGGGTGGCGCCGTGCCCACGTCTGCTGCCCTGCAGGGCCGGACTCTCGGCCCCTGATCTTCAGGCCCCCGTCTCTCCTGATGCAGGTGTGACCTGGGCTGCTGCCTGATCCCCTGCCTCATCAACGACTTCAAGGATGTGACGCACACGTGCCCCAGCTGCAAGGCCTACATCTACACGTACAAGCGCCTGTGCTGACGGGCTGGGCCTGGACTCCCCGCTGTCCGTCTGGCCCCCCGTGCTTCGCCCCCCGCACTCAGTGGCTCACCTCCCTGCTCCCACTGGGGGTTGGAAGCTGTTCCACTAGTCCGTCCCTTGGCAGTCTTGTCCTCTTCGCCTTGCCCTTCCCTGAGCATCTGACTCTGGTGGCAAAAATTCTGTTGGATTTCAGGCCAAGGGCCAGCGAGTGGTGGGGGATGGCGCTGAGCTTGCGTGCTGCTGCCGTGCTAGGCATTTGTGATCAAGAAGACAAGAGGAGTGGTCTCCTCACGTGGTCCTCCCTGCTGGGGTCTCTTCTCCATTTCTGTACCAGGTACAGGTTTGGTCCAGAGTCTCCCTGGGACCAAAAGCAGCCAGAGCCGTGGCTGGTTCCCCAGACAGGGGCCTGCAGTGGGGCCGAGCCCATAGCCACTGTCATTTCTGATCTGCTGGGCTGAGAGTGGCGGATGGACCCAAGCAGGCCTGAGTTTGTGGATGCTAGAGGCAGGCACGATGGTCAGAAGCAATGACTCTGGCCCTTAGAACTCAGGAATTCTTAACTGTGCCCAGGAATTACCTGGGGTAAATGGAGGTCAGCACACCTGCAGGCTACGGAGTGAGGGACTGGACCCTAGCTTGCCAAGAAGCGATTCTCCATGGCCCCTGCCCAGCTCCCTTTCAGCCACACCCTGTGAATCCCAGCCTTTGCTGGGGCCAGAAGGAATGCCCAGGAGCCAGGCCATCTGGCTATAGCGTGCCCTTGCAGTGTGTGGGCACAGCCTCTGCCTGGAGTGTCCCAGGTGGGACCAGAGATGACAGAGCGGGGCTTCCTTGTGGGCACTCTGGGCTGTGCGGTGCACTCTCCACAGGCCCTCCTCCCGGTGCCCACAGGGCCCTGCAGCCTGGCTGGTTCGCCGTCACTGCTCTTGCTCCATCAGCAGGCGCTGCAGCAGGAGCAGCCGTGGCGCTGGACGGGGACAGGCTTGGGACAAGGAAGGAGCAGCCACAAGTGGCAGAGGTGTCCTGGTGGCCACCAGCCCTGCCCTGGGCCTGAGCACACACTGTTTCCTGAAGGGTTTGTCTGTGAACTTGCTCCCGTGGACCGCTGTATCCTGCCGCCCCCTCCTGGTCTTGCACAGCCACTGCATGGCCTCCTGTCACTGTGAACCGTGGCCAGTCTCAGTTGATAGTTCCTCATTAAATTGGCCCTTTCACTCCCCAACCCGAGGCCTCTGCTCTCTTGCCTGGCTTCCTTCTTGTGTGAGGGAAAGAGGGTGGGGGGCCTGCAGGTAGTTGGAAGGCAGGGGGTCAAGACCTCAGGGTCTCAGTGCTTCTGCTGAACCCACTACCCAGGGACAATGCTGGTGTCTCAGTCCCTGGTTAAACCCACCAGAGCCCAGCCATGACTGCGCCATCAGGCTTCCTTACTGATAATGTCACCTGTCTTCACACCATGCGCTTGCCCATGGGGTCTGCAACCTGGAGACCCTTGCCAGCCAGAACTCGGGGTCATCAACCCTGGGGGGAGGTGCCCTTGCTGCCTTGAGCAGGACAGAGCCACCGGGGATGAGGCGTCAGGTCTGCAGGCTGCTGGGGCAGGCAGGCAGCTGGGCCCCCACCCCTCATCTGACTTGTGAAGGTGGGTGGGCTTGGTCAATTCCTGGAAAGTGTCCCCACCATTTAATTCTTTTTTGAGTAACACTTTCACAGATTCTCAATATATAGAACAGGTAATAAACTCCTATTAAAATAAATATTTAAGTTCATTTCTATTTTAGACAATTGTTATATAATACAAGTATATGCTCTTTTATCTTAGGTATTAAAAAAAAAGGAAAACTAAAGCACTCTTAAGAACTAGAAAACCGAGGGACCACATGGATGTCCACGTCCCTGAGAGGTGGCTCACTGACTGCCCTGAGAGGCTGGTGCTGGGTAGGGACTGGCAGTGTTGGGAGAGCGAGGGGCTGCCGGGCACCGACAGGGATGGCGTCACACCAGAAAGGAGGGAGGCGACTAGCAGAATCCACTTTATTGAGTGCAGAAGCATTTTCACAGGTCAGAGGAGACAGCCCACGGCCAAACTGACCCCAACTCGGGTGTCTGCTTGACAGGCGTGAGGACTGGCTGCCCAGGACGGAGCTCCAGGACCTCTGAGGCGAGGCGAAAGCCCAACTTCTGGCTGCTAACCCCAGGAGAAGTCCAGAAAAAGAGCAGCCCATCTGGGGAGGCCCCCACCCTCCCACAGCTCTGGGGCCTGAACTTGCTGGCGATCTACTCCCAGCACAGGAAAGACACCCACCTAGGTGCAGACACAACAAGGAAAAGGGGAGCGAGCGAGCCTTGGGTCAGAGGTGCGGGGGCCCTGGCAGCAGCGCTGGTCCCAGAGGCCTAGGCCAGCCTGCGGACTGCTCCTGCTGCCAGGGCCGGGGGGCTCGGGGGGCGGGCCTGCACCCAGCTCAGCGTTTGGCCCGCAGGCAGGATGCTGACAAGCAAAGGCTTCAGTCTCTGGCTTTTATTGGTTGCTTGTTTTCTCAAGGCCAGCATTAGGAAAGTCACCTGAGGTGGCAGTTTGGTCGTGGGTGGAGGCAGGGTGGGCCGGTGGACAGGAGTCAGCGCAGCGTGGAACGGTGGGTCCTTCACATGGAGTACCAGGCCAGGAGGCCGGCGGCCAGGGCCACGCTGGCGGCCAGCAGGAACTGGAGGCCGGGCCTTCGCAGCACAGCCAGGGCTGCTCCAAAGGGGCAGCTGCTGCCTTCCAGGGCACCTGCGCAGCAGCACCGAGGGGACATGCTGTGAGTGGGGGCCAACACACCTGTCCCGGGCGCACAGGACACACGAGGCCTACCTTTGTCTAGCTGAGCAGCGTAGTAGGGGCACTTCCGCAAGTCTCCTTTCCCGTCGTGCACGGGAAGCCCGTCCTGCGTGGGCAGTCTGCCGTGCCCAGGAAGCCTGTCGTGCGCAGGGAGCCCATCCTCCAGGGTTTCTTTGGCCAGCAAGGAGCCAGCCTGGTCCAGTTCATTGAACACCTGCAGGTGCAAAGGATCAACAGCCATCACCAGCCTGTGTCCCCAGACGGGCCGAGCAGGCAGGGACGGGAGTGTATGGGGCGGACACCTCCCCCGAGGGGGAGCTCTGGGAGGTGTGGCTGCACCTGTGCTGCCCAGGCTGAGAGCCCACAGCGGACACCCCCAGGGAGGAGAAAGGAGAAAGGAGAAAGTACTGCCCCCCATGCCGTGGGATCCCCAGCATGTTCTTGCTGGGTATTTCTAGCAAGAAACAGGAAGGTGGGAGGAGGCAGCCCTGGCAGGGCTGGCTGGTCCTGAGGGGCCCTCAGGCCTATGCTCAGGCCGGCACTTCCCTGGAGCGGAGGGCAGGGCCTGGGCTCTGGACACAGAACTGGCCTGCCAGACTTGGGCCTGTCTAACAGCTACTTGTAAACGGAATCATTCTCTTTGGTTCTCTCTCTGAACTTACCAAGCAGGACTTTTCACAGCAACCCTTGCTAAAAAGGGGGAACTCCACATTCCTTCAGACCAGAAGCCTGGGGTGAGAGGGAGGGAGATAGCTCCCACCTTCCCGACCCTTCAACATGCTAGGGTGTCACCTTCCCAAAGCACCACACACAAGCTGTTGATCACACAGGGTGGAAGCCTGACGGGTTGTGCCCGCTGGCCTGTCTAGTCACTAGACTTGCGCTCAGGCAGCCTATCTGTCCGAGGGCACTGATGCCCCTCAAGCGGCTCTGGGGCAGCCCTGCTGGCAGACGCCCTTCCCGCCTGGCCCTGGCAGTACCTGCATGTTGAACTCAAAGGCCTTGTTGGCCTCCTCCACGATCTTCTCTTTGGTCTCTAGGTTCAGGTCGAGGGCGTTCATCCTGGCCCGGTACAACTGCTTGAACTGCTGTGCGTTGTCCACATTCTCAAACAGGTAGAACTGGGTCCCTTCCCCCGTACTGGGGAGTTTCAGGGCCCGCTGGGCCACCTTCTTCAGCACCTGGCCCCCCGAGAGGTCCCCCATGTAGCGGGTGTAGGCGTGGGCCACCAGCAGCTCTGGTTCGTTCTGCCCCACCTCGTGGATCCGCTCCACGTACTTCCGGGTGGCCTCAGAGCACTGCGCCTGCTCCTCCCAGTGCTCGCCGTAGAGATACTCCATGTCCCTGATCAGCGCCTTCTTCCGGTGTAGCTCCGTGGGGAAGTACAAGGGGGCAAAGGCTGGGTGGTCCTTGTTCCGGTCGATCTCCTCCTCCAAGGCGGAGTAGGTGAAGTACAGCGCGGTGGTGGCCAGCTGCCAAGGGCGATGGGGAGACCGTGGGAGAGGGCCAGGGCCTGGCCAGCAACTCCCAAGCCCACTGCCCACACTCCTGAGCACCCCCTCCACTCCCCACTTTTACAGTGAGTTATTTCACGTGTGCAGGAAGCGTTTGTTTCTTAAAGGAATGACATGGTGAATTCTTTGGAACACGGATCACTTCCTTTACATCACTACCTTATTCCTTTTAAGACGTGAAACCACAGCCTGATGCTGAGAAAACATGAGGTGTGGAGGAAAGCTGGGGGATAGGCAACCCTGTGGGACTAAGGGCCCCCAGCCCAACCCAGTTCACGACTGAGGGCACAAACCTTGAATAGCTCCTTCCTGATGTTGCCTTTCAAGAAGTCCTTGACAAACTGGGTGTTTTCCGCCCGGTCATGTGATTCCTTGGTCCCTTCCTTCAGGAGCTCGGAAAGGTCTGCCATCCTATGGAGAAAGCATGTGCGAATTAGCCTTCCAACTCCAGGCTGACCACTCGCCGAGCTCGAGGCAGAGGCTGCTCAGAACCGTGATTCCAGCCTCTCAGCAGGCAGCAAAGCACAGGCAGACGTGGGTCTGCTCCCAGGACTCGGGCTCCCAGGACTCGGACTCTGGATGACTCTGACCCACTCCACCGTGCCCGGGTCTCTCTGAAGCACCCAAATGAGTGATGCTTGGCTTCTGTGCCCGCCCGAAGAAACACATACCTCACCCTACCACAGTGTGTGCTGACCTCAAGGAACAGACGACTTTGGGGAACGTGTCTCCCAAGATCCACACCCCTGAGAGAACAGACCGTGCAGCTCCTGGGGTGGCCCAGCTGCTTTCCTCCCACCTTGGACCCACAGCCCCTGAGGATGACATGAAGCTGGGACCCGGCACAGAAGGATGGGACTGAGAGCGAGGCTGGGGAGGCAAGAGCCAGGACCAAGGCCTGTACTGCTGAACAAAATCACACGACAGATGCCAGCACCAGACAAGGCAGAGAAGGTGCTGGGCAGGGACTCCTGTGCATCCACACACCTGTCGACCAGAGCGAGAAAAGCCTGGCGTCTCACGGCCCAGGCTCTGCTGGCCTCTTTGGGAGATTGGCTCATATCACTCACGTGCTGCCAATAGTTTATTTTCAGCAATTATTCCAAGATGTAAAAAGAGAACTTTGCCAATGACAGGGCTATAAGGAGAGGCTGAGAATGATGAAGAACAGGCCCGGGTGACTGGAGGCTTCAAGTGAATTGCCCCCAACCCAGTAAGGAAAGCCCTGGAGTTAAGAGCTACTCCCACATCTGAGGGGTGGGAGACACTGGAAAGGTGCCAGCTTTGCCTCTGATTACCCTTGCTCACCCCAGATGACAAAACGCTCAGAATTCCAGGAAGAAGAAACGGCCAGGAGCATCATCAAATCCCATGACTCAGCACTTGGAGCAGTGCCTGTCCTGCCTCCCTGCGTGGGCCGGGGGCGAGGGCGAGGCGGCGGCGGGGCACGGAGCGTTCTGGGGCCCGGCAGCCCGCCCTGCCTGCCCCCCGGCTGCCACCACTCACCTGGTGTGGTTTTCCTTCTCTGGGACCCCGGAGATCTTTTTCTCCGGCTCATCCAACCCCTCTGAGGTCTCCAGTTCTGCTGACATGGCTGCTGCTCTCACGCCTCTGGTCCTGCGGAGACAGGGGAGCAGGGGATGTGGCACCTGCGGCAGTCACTCCCCCAGGTGCCCGCCGGTTCTGCTCGCCCTGAGCAACACCACCAGGAGGCGCCACAGGCCTCGGGAAGTTTTCATAAAAATAAAGCTCTGCTGTCACGGGACCGTATCTGCACTGGACAAAATGTGAATATGGACAGTGGTAACAGCACTGTATTGATGCTGAACTTACTGATTTTTATAACTGCACTGTGGTTACTTACAAGAATGTCCTTGTTTTAGGAAACACACACTCGCATGGTCACAAGTAATGGGGCATATTACCTGCAACTTATTGTCAAATGGTTCAGAGACAGAGTGTGTGCGTGTGTGTGTGTGTGTGTGTGTGTGTGTGTGTGTGTACAGGCACATACACTGCAGCGGAGGGGACATACAAGTGAAGCACTAGAGTCAGTGCTGACGGTGAACCTGGATGAAACATACACAAGGATTCTACGTACCATTCTTACAACTTTTCTGTATTTTTGAGATTATATCAAAATTAAAAGTTACGTAAAACATAAAATAACAAAGGAATATGACTTAAATAAAAAAAGCAGCAGTGCGGCAGCTCTCCGTGTGGCAGCGAGCGCATCGGAACCAGCCAGCCTGCCTGTTAGAGGCGGGCGCCCTTGTGCAGAGAGCATCCCCTTGGGGCGGCTCCAAAGGCCCCTGACGAGCTGCACCGAGTCACCACGCGAGCAGACTGCCTCCAGCCCACTCCAGACTCTGCCGAGCTAGAAGAAGTGACACATGTAGGCCAGTCGATGCCCACTGCCTCTGCGTTCGTCAGCCCGGGAGATCTGGTCCTGGAAGGCGCCAAGTTCACGCTCCACCTGACTGTGCGATGGGGGAAGCCCATCTGGGAACAGCAGCACAGCTGCCCCAACACCAGCAGTAACACAGGACCAGAGCTACTATCACTGGGGCCAAATCAAGCCAAAGGAAGGAGAGACCTGAACTTTCTACCTCAACCAGTGTCTTCTTACCGAGCGTTACTGAGCTCTGCCCAGAAATAGGTGTCTAGGGGCACAAATAAGTATAATAAATGATCCCCGAAAGGATAAAAAACCACTTCTATCTCAGCCCACAGATAACCACCATTAGTATGTTGCTACATTTCCTTTCTGAGTTTTCCCTAGATAACATCTCCTTTGTTATCTTTGGAGATATTACAAGGCCTGGTTTTGCTCAGCAGTCTTTCTGAAACTTCTCTCAACTTTAGATTTAGCATTTATACAATGGAATTAATGACAGGAAGGATTAAGAACACAGAAGCACAGTGCCTGCCACGTGGTAAGCACTCAGTAAATATTAGATATGATGGTGCACTTGTTCCAGGAACGCTTAGAAAATAGCAGAGAGTAAAATAAGCCAGACAAGGCATGATACTCTTTCTGTGTGCAATCTTTTTAAAAAAAGGTTCAATTCAGAGAAAACAATGGAATGGGGATTGCCTGGGAGTGGAAGAAATGGGAACGGCTGGTAAAATGGTACAAATTTTCAGTTATATTGTGAATAAGGTCTGAGAATCTAATGAAAAGCATGGTGACGATAGTTGATAATTGTTGTTCAGTCACTAAGTCATGCCCTACTCTTTGCAACCCCATGGAATGCAGGACTCCAGGCTCCTCTGTCCTTCACTATCTCCCAGAATTTGCTCAGATTCATGTTCATTGAGTCAGTGATGCTATCTAACCATCTCACCCTCTTCTGCCCCCGTCCTTTGCCTTCAATATTTCCCAGCATCAGGGTCTTTTCAAATGAGTTAGCTCTTCGCATCAAGTGGCCAAAGTACTGGAGCTTCAAGCATCAGTCCTTCCAATGAATATTCAGGGTTGATTTCCTTTAGGATTGACTGGTTTAATCTCCTTGCTGTCCAAGGGACTCTCAAGAGTCTTCTCTAGCAACCCAGTTCAAAAGCATCAATTCTTTGGTGCTCAGCCTTCTTTATGGTCCAACTCTCACATCTGTATATGACCACTGCAAAAACCCTAGCTTTGACTATATGGACTATAGTTGATAATACTGAACTGCATAACTGAAATCTGCTAAGAGAACAGATCTTGAATCGTTCTCATTTCTTTAAAAGGGTAAATATGTGAGGTGATGGATATGTTAAGTCAATGTATACATACACCAAGTCATCACTTTTATACATTTTTAAATATATTACAATTTTATTGTCAATGATACTTCACTAAAGCTGGAAAAAAGAAGGAATAGAAATAGCAGAATGTAGAAAATGGGACCTCCTCCTGACAAATCAGATATACTCTCCTCTATAAAAATGCTGGTGAACAGTGTGGTGCAGACTGTTTTTTTCTGCAGCAGCAGTTTATTTGTGCCAGTACCTCCTCTGGCACACCCTCCACCCTCTTCCACTGGTCCTGCCCAACAGCCCCGAATTCCGCATCCCCATTCCCAGAAGGCCAGACTCTAGCCCCGGGGACAGGGCCGCAGCTGTCTGCTTCACTGCTATAGCTCCAGGGCCTCGGAAATAGGCTCTCCATAAACACTTGCTGAAAACAAATCAAAGGAAAGAAGGCACACGGGAAATGCTGTAAAGCGTTCCACCAACAGCAGGCGCCAGTGGACAGCAAGGCACAATCTGCGGTCTACCACCTCAACAGGTTCTAAACTCAGAACAGGGTTGAAAAATTTTGCTTTGAAGGAAGGGTAGATACCAGTTTATCCCATTCCAGCAGCAATTATACTGAGTCCCTAACGCAGGCTGAGCACTTCCCTGGTGGCTCAGTGG
Source organism: Bison bison bison (assembly GCF_000754665.1). Lineage (NCBI taxonomy): Eukaryota > Metazoa > Chordata > Mammalia > Artiodactyla > Bovidae > Bison > Bison bison. The sequence continues at coordinate 1,846,608 of NW_011494716.1, read as the reverse complement.
TAAAGAATCCACCTCAAATGCAGGAGCCACAGGAGAGGTGGGTTCAATCCCTGGGTCGGGAAGATCCCCAGAGAAGGGGAGGGCAACCCACTCCAGTATTCTTGCCTGGACAACCCCATGGACAGAGGAGCCTGGAGGGCTACAGTCCATAGTGTGGCAAAGAGTCGGACACGACTGAAGCAACTTAGCAAGCACGCGCACAACGCAGGCTGAAAGTGCCCTCTGGCAGGAAGGA
>NW_011494716.1:1834359-1846273 GCF_000754665.1 Bison bison bison | reverse complement strand
ACATTCTCAGGAAGGCTCATTTAGCATCTTCACCCTACACGGGCTGAGTTCCAGAAAGAGGGCCGCCTGGAGGCCTGGCCACTATTCCTCGAGGGAGTGGCCGGGGTGGGAGGGGCGGGGCGGGGGGATTTAGGAACCACCTTGTATGTCAGAAACAGAATTCACTTCATTCTTTGAAAAGCTACATGGTCAAACTTGGTCAGGCTGACTTCTACACTCCAATCCTTTCTCTTTGCAGGAACCACTATAATCCTAGAAAATCAAAGGCCAAATCAAGAACATGGAGCCTTTCTAGACTGTAATCCATAAAAAGCTGCCCCACCCTGCATCCGACAAAAACAAAAAGATCCCAAAATAGTCCACTGTGGGAAATATACCTCAAGAGGTATTAACAGTAAGTAATCTGTACCAAAATGATAAATAGCTATACTATAACATTTGAAAAAAGTCACCCAGCCTAACAATACAGGGCAGGGCTATTTAAACAGCAGCAAACAATGGAATCCTGGCACCACGGCAACAAGTTGACGGGCAGTACCCAGGCATGAAAACGTCTGCATCAACTTCTTTGTTTAAAATAAGTGGCTGAGACTTCGCCTTCCAATGCAAGAGGTGTGGGTTCAATCCCTAATCGGGAAGCTAAGATCCCACATACTTCCCAGGCAAAAACCAAAACATAAAACAGAAGCAACTGTTAACAAATTCAATAAAGACTAAAAATGGTCCACATCAAAACAAAAAAAAATCCTAACAAAAAAAAAGACCCCAAACACTGACTAGGACGATGGAAAACTAAGTACACCAGTGATGGCAGGAAGGGACTCTGGAAAACTATAAATACCTGTTGTTTGTTGGACATTTTAGCCAATTGGCTCCTTCTATGCAAAGTGGCTCCATTCTTTTGAAAGCAGGAGGGACAGGCAGGGGAGAAGGAGGAGGGGGACAGAGAGAACAGGACTGGGGGAGCCGTCTAAGTCTCTGTGCTACACCAGCGAGTCCCCAGAAGTCCCCAGGGCCCTTCACTGTGCTCCTACTAATTCCAGAAATGTCTATCTATAGAGGTCAGGCCCTCTTCTTCTACTTCCTGACAACACCGTGACCCTCTGTGTATAAAATCTGCTTCCACAACCCCGTAACCCCTGTACTCCTAGCTATTCACTGATCATGACTGGTTTTCACTCCCACACCTGCTCTGAGAGAAACGGCAACACTGTCCTGATTACCAGTGTTCTCTCTGGTGCACCTGGCCCAGCAGATCCAGAACACTCATTTCAAAGCCTCTGCCCTGGGGAATGACAGGCTCAAGGCTCTAGGGCTTCTTAAAGAACAGACAAGTTCAAAGACGTTAAGGCCTGCTCTACAAACTCACGTCAGCAAACCTCAGGTCAGTCAGCCTGGCTGCCAGACAGAAACGTGATCCCCACTCCCTCCCCCAAAGGCACAATGGGGACTTCAGCTGTCACAATTCTTTTCTTCATGCCCATTCTTTTCCTTTGCCCTGGGAAACCACAACCAGGGAAAGGGGCAGGCTGCAGAGTTGGCCAGCACGTGAGAGGGAGGGGGAAGTGAGGCGGAAAGGCAGTGACCGGTGGCTGGAAACAGTACAGCTCTCCCGCCTACTGGAATCGAGGTGGCCAGACACCAACTGCCACAGCGCGCAGATGGAGGCCCATGACCTGAGGGGGAGCTGGTCTCCTGTGCGCAGAGATGGCGGCCAGAGGGAAGGTGAGGGGCTGCTCGCTCCCTGCACAAAGGCCTCCACTGGACACTGGAGGCCCTGGCTGCCTCGAGAGGGCTGTGTGAGGCTCAGGGTCCACTCCAGTCTAGAACTGGCATCACAGCCACAAGGGCCATCATCCTGTTTTCCCTGTTAAGCTGGAAGCATATCCTACAAGACAGAGCAAGACTCCCTCAGGCTGAGCTGCTCAGAATCCAACACCACGTTCCAAATCACGTACAGCCCAGCGCCCTGGGGAGCCTCCAGCTTGAGCTGTAATGGATGCCGTTGCATAAATGAAATGCCTACCGACCAGGCTAGGTAAACGAAGAGGGTGGTGAGACAGTGACAATAAGTTATGGATTCAATTCTAAAATACCAAACAAAACAATAAAAATTTTAATTGGGTACTACACCTCTGAGTTAGATGGTGTGAAATCTAGTTTTACTTTCCTTCAGCTCTGACTCCATCCCCTCCTCCTTCCCTTCTCCCCACCTCCACCCCTCTCTCTGGTGGTCCGTTTTTTTCTAACTACAGACTTGTTTGTAATTCCTGTGCCTCTGAGCTGGCCAAGGCCATTCTCACTCACAGGGCCCAAGGGGGCTGGCACCCTCGTTGAGCGGCCAGTGCTGTGTTTCTCCTGCGGCTCCCCGAGAGTTCACTGCTCCCCTCCCAGGGTCTGCCCCAGAGTCCCTGCCCCCGGCTGCTCTCCCCATATCAGGGCTGGGCACTGGCCCCTGACCTCTCCACCAGGCCCAGTCCACATCCACACCCCCCTGCCCAGGAAGGCTGCTGCTCCTCGCCTTTAGGCCTGTGAGGGCAGGCCCTTCCTGGGGCTCTGGCTGCTTTTCGTAGCCAGCACTGCAGGTAAGGAGGCCCTTGGCTCCTTCTGTCTCAGTCCTGCCTCTAGTCACTGGTGCAGCTTTCTTCCCACAGCCCGTGGATGTGGGGGGTGTGTGTGCGTGTGTGTGTTTTCCACTCTTCTGGCTGAACTAATAGCTTTCATCACATCCACCTCTGTTTATGATCTCACCCCACCTACTTACACTGTGACATTCAGGAGGGTCACGGGTAAAAATGATGCCTCACTGCTCACAAAAACCATGTACAACACAAATGTCTTCAACACGTAAATACGAGCATGTGCCCTGAAAATGTCTTCAGATGATAAACACAGAACACGGGTCCAAGACGCTCCCTTTCCTGGGCTATAGGAGCTGTTCCTTCCCTATATCCCCTGAAGGCTTTTCACCCCTCTGTTCTTGTTGAACAATCCCATAAAGCAGGCTAAGTCAGTTCTTAATGGTGCCACATACTCTTATCAGGCAGGCCTCAGCAGCTATGAAGAAACAGGTTGTTTACCCATCACACATATTCCTTTCTGAGTGTCTATGAAAGAAGAGTAAATTCTAACATGCTACCTATAAGCCTAACATGATCTGGGGGACAAACAACGCCAGGACAAACAAACACAGGAGCCAGGGCTCCTGTGGAGGCAGCAGGAGGGAGGAAGCCGGGGGCAGGACGGTGCAGCTCTCAGCCTCCTAACCTCGGGCTCTCTCCACGTTTCACCTGTGAAATGGGAGGAACACCTACCCAGCACTCAGTACAAGACTACTATGAAGATCAAATAGATGATGAAGATGAAACCACTTTACAACAGGTGTCAACGTTACAGAAAAAACTGAGAGTGAGCTGTTTATTAACTGGTCTACCCTGGGAGACGAGACACTTCTGGTGAGCTTTTTTCAGACCTTGCTACGACACCAGGAAACTCAACAAGTGGAAGAAGCCCTATTCCCGGATGCAACGTGGAAATAGACTTGCTCTCCTGAGCACTGTTTAAAATCCAGTATTGAGAGGGGTAAACCTCACACCGAGGGCCAGTTTTGCATCTCATCTGGCAATGGATGTGAAGAGGGGTGCAACCTGCTTCCTACAGTAAACGACCACCTGACGTCCCTGCGCTGAAGACCTCAGGGAGGGCTGGAAGTTGGGGGGCAGGAGGGAGCTCAGTGAACCTGTCAGTTTACAGGGGTCACGTCCGGGCTCCCACCTGCTGTTGATTACTGCTCTAGACCCAGCTCACCTTGAGGAAGGGAAAGGTAGATGGGCCCTGTCCAAAGGATGAGGTCTTTAGAGTTAGAAAGGTTTGGGCTGCAATTTCAGTGTTTAGTAGTTCCATGGCTGCGGTAAGGCGTATCGTTCTGAAAGCTGAGTTTCCACATCCATAAAACTGGGTAACAAAACTCTCTTTGCTCCACATTCTCAAGTGTGCTGTGAAGACTGAAGGAGCTAACGTGTACAAGGGCTTCATGAAACTAACGCGGCTGAAAAGTGCTGATGATCTCTTGAGAAGTTGTTGGACAAAGTGAACAGGTGGGTGGTTCTGAAACACTGAGGATGAATATGAAATCTGATGTGTCCACAGGTAATTCTGGGCAGTCAGTTACATGTGAGGACTTGTGACTCTGGCCTTTTCCTCTGCCAGTGTCAGGAAAAGGGAATTCCTGTTCTTTCTGAGGTGAGATCTGTGACCGCTGCAGCTGGAAAATTCTCACTGCAGATGCTGCTGGACGCTGGCTGAGCTGGGTGTTGGGAGCAGTGCACAGGGCCGACTCAGCTCTAATCCAACAAAGGAGCCGAGAAGAGGGGCCTCCCAAACCCCTGAGGAGACCATATCCTATAGGTCACCACCTTCTGAGTCTATAGAATGAATGACATGAGGTCTCTGAACTCTGGTGCTGCCACACCTCAGGAATTCTTATACACAAGCTTCACCCCTTTCATTTTGGTTACTGGGTGAATTCAATCCCACAGTTAATTGAATGGATGACTATTAACCTCTTGACAAACAGCAAGTTTAGACAAGCAATTTTGGAAAAGTGAGGAGTCTAGGGACACAAAGCTCTTGCGTCATGTTTACTCAACACACACCTGCATATCTGGCAACAAGCAACCAGAAAGCAACTAAGGGCACTAGCCTCTTAGTAACTTCAAAAACTGGACTCAGGAAGTCTAAGACTTCTCAGGCAGGTTGTGTTCGCTGGGGAGCGGTGGGCTCATCTCTAGCACGTTCAAATACAGCTGAGCAAGAATTCAGACACTGCGATGATACCTGAAACGTTAAAAAGAGCAGAGAAGGGGCCAGAAGTCCACTGGCTGCTGGCACCAAAGATGCCACTTCCTACTACAAGACCTGCTCTGTTTCCTGAGTGTCACTGGGTCTTGGGGCTGAGAAGACAAGGCTTTTTAGTCCCATGAGAAGCACCTGAGGGGTGGGGGCTGAAGCCATGACTGAATTCTAGAACAGTCAGGCTGGGATTTTATAAGAACAAAGCTTAGGCACCAGATAGCCACAAGGCCAGTTGTAACAGCGTAAGTTCTGATGAGACTGTGGGTCACCCCTAGGCACAATCAAGCAAAAATCCTTCCAACTTTGGAACAATCTAGAAAGCATGTGTCCTATGGATTAAGTGGTCAGCCACATTTTCTTTCATTCAGGTGCAACAACTGTCACCTGTGACCTCGGCTTCTCTCACAAATGATGACATAAACAGTGTTGGGAGTGGCGGGAAACCATGGGGGCTTAGGATGCTGCTGCCAAATTTCCACCTTGGAAAACCTAGAAGTGCTATGGGCTTCCAGGTAATTTCCTCTTTACATGCATGTGTCCTCTGTACATGCATCATGTCTGACTCCTTTGGGACCCCATGGACTATAGCCTGCCAGGCTCCTCTGTCCATAGGATTCTGCCTGCAAGGATACTTGAGTGGGTTGCCATTTCCTCCTCCAGGGGATCTTCCCAACCCAAGGATCAAACTGTCATTTCAGGTGTCTACTGCTTTGGCAGACAGATTCTTTTGCCACTGAGCCACCTGGGAAGCCGTTTCCTCTCTACAAACAGACTCAATAGAGCCTCCCAGCAGGGACCAAAGGCCCTCAGGTTCACCCAGAAGGGGCGGTGCAGAGGAAGACCACTGGACTAAAGTCTAACAGATGTGGACACGCCATGTTAAGTCACTTCTGAGCAGGGTCCCATGACTATGAAGGAACTAAGATCAAGAGAATTGAGTAATACAGCCAATGTCACTCAGAGTGAACAGTCAAGCTGGAACCAAACTTGAGTCCTTCTGCATGCAAGGTGGTTCAGTGTCCACAGCCAGTCCTCAGTGGCACACAAAGGTGACACCAGTATGGTGTCTACTGACAGGACTACTAGCCACATGGGAACTGAGGTTATGTTACATGGCACTTCTGCTCACAGTGGAGGGGTTGGCTAAACCACTGAGTGACACTTGTTTTTTAGTAGAAAAGTGAGCTCAATCCTATGGTTGCTGAGAAGTATACGCTCAGGTTCCCATCTGAAGACTATACCGCCACCCCTAACACACTCACCTTGGCTCACTCAGATTACAGGGCAACCCGAGAAGGCTGTCCTCTGGCGGGCCCTGCTTTTGTTGACTAGCAGGGCAGGCCGAGGCTGGAAACGGCTGATCCCAAGGGGGAGGATGGCGCCCACCCCCTCACCCCCCAACCTCAGTGCTTGGAGGGAAGCAGCCAGATCTGCCAGGTCCTGGCAGACGCTGAAGCCGAGGCTTTGGGCATCCTGACCCCACGGGGAGGTCACAATAGGTAAGGCCTGCAGATTTCTATAGTACCTATTACCATAGAAACTACAGAGAATCAGGAGAGCTGGTTTTAAGAACCTGAAAGTGTGTTCTCCACATGTTGAGATCTATTCAGTCCAATCTTCCTGTCTACTGAAAATATACTCTGCCTTGGTAACAGGAGTGTGATGGACAGAAAATATATCAACATATAGGTCTTCTAAAATCAGCAACTCCACAGGCCAAGGCACTGGTCAATCTAATGAGGCGGCTCCTCTGGTTCACCTTGGACCTGTTTGGGACCCTAACATGCTTCCACAGGCCTCAGAGTTAGGTATTATTCTCAGGCATTTTCACAACTGCCTAGACTTTGGCAGTAGAGGGGAGGGGGGGTGAAGTGGGTGCAGACAAACAAGCCCTGACCAGGAATGGTAACTCCCAAGAGGCTGCCCTGTCCTCACAGACTTGTGTCTACAGTGGCAGCGGACCAGGAGCAACAGCTACCAGCCTCTCCAAGGGCAAGAGGCTCGGCTTCTCCTGGCTCCCCGCAGGCCCGGCCTCCCAGGGGCAGCAGTCAGGGCCCCAGAGCAGGCAGCCCGCTGCCACTCTGCTCTCTGGTTCCCTGCACTAATAACAAGGCAACAGCTCAAGGAATAGGGGTGTGCAACTGTCTTCCTCCCTCGGTGTACCGGGCCTGATTCGTACACGGATGAACATGTCCCTGAGGAGGAGCCAGGAGTGGAAAGGTAGAGAAAATATACTGCAGGTGATGTGAGAGTATCAGCAGTCAGGTGTAACACCAGCCCTCTCTTCCAATCTAAAAAGCCTCTCAGAGTGACAGCTGACTTACAAGAATAATCTTTAACTCAATAAAATTTTTCTTAACAGACAAAACATTCAGAGTCTTCACTGTTAGTAAAACTCAGGGGGACAGTGAAGGACAGGGAAGCCTGGTGTGCTACTGTTTACAGGGTCACACAGTCAGACAAGACTCAGTGACTGAACAACAACAATCCACCTGCAACAATCCTCAAAACCACACTTGAAAGGCAGAAAAATCAAGGTGGCAGAGTGATTACTTAACAAAACACCCTTAAACTCTCTTTCTAGACACCCCAGCTGTTCGCTAAAATCTTCTAGGATCCAAGGTCAGAGATAACAGGTCAGCACATACCACATCAATAACCTCAGATATGCAGATGATACCACCCTTATGGCAGAAAGTGAAGAACTAAAGAGCCTCTTGATGAAAGTGAAAGTGGAGAGTGAAAAGTTGGCTTAAAGCTCAGCATTCAGAAAACTAAGATCATGGCATCTGGTCCCATCACTTCATGGCAAATAGATGGGGAAACAGTAGACACAGTGGCTGATTTTATTTTTTGGGGCTCCAAAATCACTGTCAATGGTGACTGCACCCATGAAATTAAAAGACACTTGCTCCTTGGAAGAAAAGTTATAACCAACCTAGACAGCATATTAAAAAGCACAGACATTACTTTGTCAACAAAGGTCTGTCTAGTCAAGGCTATAGTTTTTCCAGTGGTCATGTATGGATGTGAGAGTTGGACTGTGAAGAAAGCTGAGCACCAAAGAATTGATGCTTTTGAACTGTGGTGTTGGAGAAGACTCCTCAGAGTGCCTTGGACTGCAAGGAGATCCAACCAGTCCATCCTAAAGGAAATCAGTCCTGCGTGTTCATTGGAAGGACTGATGTTGAAGCTAAAACGCCAATATTTTGGCCACCTGATGCAAAGAGCTGACTCATTGGAAAAGACCCTGATGTTGGGAAAGATTGAAGGCAGGAGGAAAAGGGGCTGACAGAGGATGAGATGGTTGGATGGCATCACCGACTCAATGGACATGGGTTTGGGTGGACTCCAGGAGTTGGTGATGGACAGGGAGGCCTGGAGTGCTGTTCATGGAGTCGCAAAGAGCTGGACATCACTGAGAAACTGAACTGAACTGAATACACTACTCTGTCTGCTCTAGTTTCCTCACCAGTACAAGATGCCCAGATCACAGTCTCCCTGTGCAGTAGTTGCTGGCAGTAACTCAGCATCTGTGTAAATGTGACCACCATCTAGATACAAACATAAGTATCTGTATTTCAGTATACATCCAAGGACATGGAGACCAAATCCCTCCATCTCAAAGTTTCTGGAACATGGGCTCAACAAGGCTAACGGCAGCCACACACACACAAGTCCCACCTGCACAGCACAATGCTAACGTGCTGACCAGACACCAGAGGGACTGAGGCAATGAGTGAATTGCATGGTGGTCTTTAGAGCTGGCCTATAGTTCAGTTCACTTGCTCAGTCATCTCTGACTCTCTGTGACCCCACGGACTGTGGCACACCAGGCTTCCCTGTCCATCACAAACTCCCAGAGCTTACTCAAACTCATGTCCATTGAGTCAGTGATGCCATCCAGCCATCTCATCCTCTGTCATCCCCTTCTCCTCCCACCTTCAATCTTTCCCAACATCAGGGTCTTTTCCAATGAGTCAGCTCTTTGCATCAGGTGGCCAAAATATTGGCGTTTTAGCTTCAACATCAGTCCTTCCAATGAACACGCAGGACTGATTTCCTTTAGGATGGACTGGTTGGATCTCCTTGCAGTCCAAGGCACTCTCAAGAGTCTTCTCCAACACCACAGCTCAAAAGCATCAATTCTTCGGTGCTCAGCTTTCTTTATAGTCCAACTCTCACATCCATACATGACCATTGGAAAAACCATAGCATTGACTAGAAGGGCCTTTGTTGGCAAAGTAACACCTCTGCTTTTTAATACGCTGTCTGGGTTGGTCCTAACTTTTCTTCCAAGGAGCAAGTGTCTTTTAATTTCATGGCTACAGTCACCACTGACAGTGATTTTGGAGCCCCCAAAAATAAAGTCTGTCATTGTTTCCATTGTTCCCCCATCTATTTGCCATGAAGTGATAGGACCAGATGCCATGATCTTAGTTTTCTGAATGGTGAGCTTTAAGCCAACTTTTCACTCTCCACTTTCACTTTCATCAAGAGGCTCTTTAGTTCTTCTTCACTTTCTGCCATAAGGGTGGTGTCATCTGGATATCTGATGTTACTGATACTTCTCCTGGCAATCTTGATTCCAGCTTGTGCTTCATCCAGTCCAGCATTTCTCATGATGTACTCTGCATATAAGTTAAATAAGCAAGGTGACCATATACAGCTTTGATGTATTCCTTTCCCGATTTGGAACCAGTCTGTTGTTACATGTCCAGTTCTAACTGTTGCTTCTTGACCTGCATACAGATTTCTCAGGAGGCAGGTTAGGTGGTCTGGTATTCCCATCTTTTTAAGAATTTTCCAGTTTTTTGTGATCCACACAGTCTTTGGCATAGTCAATAAAGCAAATGTTTTTCTGGAACTCTCTTGCTTTTTCTATGAGCCACAGGATGTTGGAAATTTGATCTTTGGTTCCTCTGCCTTTCCTAAAACGAGCTTGAACATCTGGAAGTTCACGTACTATTGAAGCCTGGCTTGGAGAATTTTGAGCATTACTTTGCTAGCGTGTATAGGAGCCCAACAAACCTGACCTCAACTGTGACTGGCCAAGAGTCCACTGCCACACAGGCCGAGAGGCAGTGCAGGCATGTGGTCAAGGCACAGGCTCAAGTCAGGTACTGCAGGGCAGGCCCTGGTTCCGCTGCACACCCACTGGGGGCCTCGGACCAGTTACTCTCAGAATCTCAGTTTCTCCATCTGTAAGGGTAGTGATAACAGCTCTGCATGGCAGGTGTGAAAACTGAATGAGATAACCATAAAACTGCTGTTTCAGTCTATTATTTAGTTTACTTATAAAACTGCTGTTTTCGTTTATTTATTATTTTTAGCTTGCCATATGATGCTGAATAGTAAACTAAAGCAAGTGTCACCAAAAGTTAACTAATGTTTCTGAATATTTTCAGTCAAGAAATGGAAAAACCGCTTTCTCTATGAAAGGTCCTGTAGGTAGCATGAAATCTATTCCAGGGTCACAGGCTGAGATGAATGCTCACTATGAAGACACTGTTTTCATTCTGGTAACATTTCTAATACCAAAAAAGGAACAGAAAAACCTGGGCATATCTAGCAAAATAAGTTTTGCAAAGAACGCAAAGAAAGATGATTTCCAGAGTTTAAATTCTATTCAGGGGCCTCTGAACCTGAGTTAGGTGAAGGCCCCCCCATGCTCTAGACGGGTCAGAATCCAGAATGGGACATGTTCTTGTTTTGTTTCTTCAGAGCAGCTCATCACTATAAATCAAGGTTTAGGTAAATGAAAACTTGACTTTATATAAATATGGTAACTCTCGTTTGCAGTTAGTTCTCTTGACAATCAATCCCCACCCAGTGGTTCTCAAGGGGACATCGGTCACACCCAGAGCGATGTCTGCTTGCGAAAACTGGAGGGTGGGCTGAGCTACTGGCATCTAGTGTATAGAGGCCAGGAATGCTGTTCAAATCCCACAACGCAAAGAAAGCAAAAGCACACGTGTGCACACACACACAACACACACACCAGACCACCACCACCACCAATTATCCAGCCTAAAATGTCAACAGCACCAAAGTTGAGAAACCCGGCTCTAACCTCTCATCCCTTCATCAGTTTAGAGAGAGACAAGAAGAGGTTTGTTTTCACAGTAAGCTTCATGCCATCCATCACACCTTCATCAAATATCCTTTACAGCGATTTCTGGGGAAACTGAATTTCCACCAGAAAACAGAAGAGGCTGTAAGTGGGGCAACTTGGCACTCATTGCCCACAGATGACAGGGAAAAGGGTTTTCCTGGGAAGAGGACTGATTTGTATTTAGCCCACAAGGAGGAAAAACCTTTCAAGCAGGCTCAGTTAACAAAGCCAGGAAGAGGAGAAGCCCCTGACAGAAATGTGTTCACTGACTTCTTGAAGGAATAGAACACAGAACTGGGAGAAAATTGAATCATTGTTCATCAGTCTGGTGTCTGACTGACATGTAGGCTAAAAAGCTCTAATACGAGGTCTGCGCCAGTGAGCTGTATTACAAACACTGCTGCTCTGGAACTCCAACAGCCTCATTTATAAAATAAGAGGCACGTCTCAGAGAGCTGCAGGGAGGATGGCATTTAACAGAAGGTAGAGCAGGAAAGACCATGGGCTTCCCCCACCCATTTCAGACATAGCAGCTCGCATACTCCTCCGAAAATGGAGTTGTGCTGCTTCTAAAAATAAGGTCAGATAACAATGAGCTGGATGATCTTGGAGACCCTGATATTACATTAAGAGCCACCTAAGCAAGCTTTTCATCATCTATTACAGCACGTGTATCCTGCTGCAGCATTTCTTTGTACCTATGTTTTTCCAGATCACAGCTCATTTATCTTTGTGTCTTACTTCAACACAGGGTACCTACCTAATCAGGGTTTGCTGAGTGACTGGATGATTTCCAGAATGTGAGGTATTCTCAAAGAGCAGATGACAAAGAGAAGATTTAAAAGTGAATCCCAGACATAAGAAAATTGGCTGGCTAGTGAGTAAGTATCTTTGAGCACCATATTTACTACAAAAATTTCTACTGATGAGCAGTTGCGGGTGGGG
>NW_011494716.1:1834119-1834259 GCF_000754665.1 Bison bison bison | reverse complement strand
GGGCCTTGTAGGGGGTCTGAAAGAGAAAGGTTGCACTGCATGGTTTTAAACTGCCTCCCTCACATTCCACAGATATAGCTATTAAGGACATACCTTTTAGATTTTAAGGACTCTGGAAGCCTGGTTAAGAACAGAACACT
>NW_011494716.1:1823415-1834019 GCF_000754665.1 Bison bison bison | reverse complement strand
TAAAAAAAAAGAAAGAAAGAAAGAAAGAAATGGAGGGCTTCCCTTGTGGCTCAGTGGTAAAGAATCTTCCTGCCAGTGTTGGAGACACAGATTTGATCCCTGATCCGGGAGAACCCCACATGCCTGGGAGCAACTTAGCCAGTACATCACAACTATTGAGCCTGTGCTCTAGAGCCCGTGTGCAGAAACTACTGAAGCCCAAGTGCCTGAGAGCCTGTGCTCAGCAACCAGAGAAGCCACTGCAGTGAGAAGCCGAGGCACCGCAACTAGAGAGTAAGGCCCTGCTCACCACAACTGGCAAAAAGCCCGAGCAGCAATGAAGACTCAGCACAGCCAAAGTGAATAAATTTGTTAAATTATTTTTAAAAAGGAAAAGGAGGCTAGCAGTGTAGGGTGAGGCAGCAGACACAGCTGTACTTTAAAAAAAAAAAAGAGAGGTTTTGGGCTGGGAGGTGAGGGAGGGAGAAAAAGAAGGGTGGGGGAAGAAATGGCTAGGCAAAATTTTAACAGTCTAGGTAACAAACGCTTGCCAGCACTGCTCCACCTGATGCAGACGTAAAGCGCCGGCCCTTCCTGCTGTCCACCTGGGAGACCCTTTACTCCCCCAGCTGGCTTTAGGGAAGGGGTTTCACAGCACTCTTCTTCTCAGGTCTGTTACTCTAGGGAAGGGGGAGGGGGGTCAAGCTTCTCTTAACAAGCCCACATTTTTAGAACATTTTGGAGGAAATACACCAAGGCATTATGTTGTTATGGTTACTGCAGGGGGGTAAAGCAAAATGCTACAAAAATACCAGTTTACCAAAAAGAAAATTTTAAAAAACAAACAGCAGTTTGCCACCGTAAAACTGAGCAACTTCCTGTTACATGAGACAGCCCCCACAAAATACATGAAGATACATGAAGTGGGTGCCTCTAATTCCCAAGAGGTCTCCAGAACTGGTCAAACATCATTGTAAGCGCTAATCATTACTGAGAAGAAATTCAAATGGCCCGGAACATCTACTGCTGACTAAGGACCTGATTAGGCAATACTGGATGAATAACTAGGGGAAAAGGTAGACAAGATGAGGAGGACAACTGACAAAGCAGAAAATCTTGTGCTCCAGGGCTTGCTTTAAGGTGTGCTAACTCCAGTACTTTGGCCACCTCATGCGAAGAGTTGACTCACTGGAAAAGACCCTGATGCTGGGAGGGATTGGGGGCAGGAGGACAAGGGGACAACAGAGGATGAGATGGCTGGATGGCATCACTGACTCGATGGACGTGAGTCTGGGTGAACTCCGGGAATTGGTGATGAACAGGGAGGCCTGGCGTGCTGTGATTCATGGGGTCGCAAAGAGTTGGACACGACTGAGCGACTGAACTGACTGAACTGAATGCCTTTCCCCCAACCCAACCCTACACAGAAGGCTGATACCGGAAGCACGGACAGTGGAGCATCCACAGTTAGAGCAGGGTGGTGGTGGGCGGTGCAGGGCGGGGGTACAAGCTTGGCCTACTTGGCTGGCTGAGCTCTGGGGAGCTAAGGCACTCATCTTAAACAGATAGTTTGCATGTCCCATTGCGTGTGCTACTCGATGGCAGTTCTAGGACAGTCTTTTCAGGCTATATGTCCAAAGCAGCAGAGGGGAGCTAGTTCTGAATCAGTCACCACTCCCGAACCTGCCCAGGGCTCCCTCCCTCTTTCATATCTTGTTTCCAACAGGCCAGTCATTTCTGAAAAAATGGCCTGACCTTCCAAAAAGCACGTGATTTCTCACCCCATTCCCAACATTCCTACTTGGCTCTAAATCTGTATTGTGGATAGGCACACACTCTAAACAGCTGCACTTGACTATAAGGTCTCCGAAGGCAGAGCTGAGCATCACCCCCACTAGTTAGTAAGTGCATTTTAGCTGTGCCACGCCTGGCAACCAGATTAGGCCACTGTGTATGTGGGAACATGCTTGTATGTGGGACATACAAGCACTCATGTATGTCCCATGACACCTGGTGCTGGGTAGAAGGTTGTTTACAAAGGAATCCTTGGGTTTCTCTCTCTAATCTTCCACCCAGTTACCTCCTCATCTGAAGATACAAATTCAGAGATGTGTACTTCTGAAGACTGGTAGCAAAGCTATTTGTCAGATTATAATAATCATTACCCTTTTGGGGTTGCAAACCGTTCTGAGAATCAGAGGAAGACTTCTGACTCTCTCTCCAGGACAATCACAAGTTAAAAAAAAGTTGCCTCATGTGGCTAATGCCTCCTGTGTTAAACTTCTGCAGATACAGAAGAAATAAATTTGGAGAGAACAGATTCATTAATAAATAAATACATGTTACCTATGCAATTCCAGAGCACCCGTAGGCCCCTCAAGTTCAGGAATCCCTGTTCTAGACAAGCCATTTATGAAAGACATTCTTTTTGTGGGTGACATGTTTCCAGTAACTCTCTGAATGCTCATTCACTAATGCTCATTCATTCTCTTCTGTTCCTGCTGTCTTTTAGGCAACCCAGTGGATTCAGTTCAAATGACTGTCTTTTCCATTTCTCAGCTCTTCACTTCCCTGACCTCCCAGAATATTGAGTGTCAAAACAACAATCACAAACCTTACAAAGTGAATTTTGTCTGGCGCCTCCTCAAGGTGACTGCCAATTCTTGGTGAACAAGGATCATGGGTTTGTTGTTTTTGTAACCCTCTCGGTGCACACTACAGAGGCAATACAAGTGTGCCAAGTGGGCAGAGAGTGCGCTGCTTCTCTGTCCTTTTACCTGTAGGCATTTGAACTTGAACGTATTGACTTTAAATCTGGGCATGTGTCCCAGAAAAGTCACATGCAAAAGGGAAGAAAGCATAACCCAGAGCAGCCAATCATCTCACTGTTCCTTTTGGGTGCACTAGGAAGACTTTCTGCAAACACAAAAAGTGTTACAAAGCAAGACGAACATGACATTGAGCACAGACACTTAAGAGATTTCTCTGAGGCTGACAAAAACCCAAGTGTGGTAGAGGAATCAGTTCAGTTGCTCAGTCGCGTCCGACTCTCTGCGACCCCATGAATCGCAGCACGCCAGGTCTCCCTGTCCGTCACCAACTCCCGGAGTTCACCCAGACTCACGTCCATCGAGTCGGCGATGCCATCCAGCCATCTCATCCTCCATTGTCCCCTTCTCCTCCTGCCCCCAATCCCTCCCAGCATCAGGGTCTTTTCCAATGAGTCAACTCTTCGCATGAGGTGGCCAAAGTTATTTTCTAATTAGTGGGACACCTGCAATTACTAAGCAAAGAGAAAGACTGACCCTCCCCTTGTCTCCTTCTAGAAAATTGAAGGAGCAAAAGTGTAACGTCACTTCACTATCTTTGCTTTTCTCATCACCTTCAAACATTGCTACCCAGAACCCCCTCACACTCTAACTCAGTTCTGCTCACTGATCCTTCCCCTTCCTCTGCCTGCCCTCCCCTAAGCTGCTCTGGAAATAGTTTCAGATGACAACAGTTCCTCCGCAGCAGCTCCAAGTGGTCTTGCCAGAGAGAACAGCAGATGCAGTACTAAGGAAGGGATGAACACGCTTGGGCATGTGACATGCCATGTTATCATCCACAAACACTTATAATACTCATGGGGCTCCTTGACTACAAAGAGGCCTAAGATCTTGTTGGAGATTTTAAGCAGCTTTCAATAGAGAGAGAGAAAAAGAGAAACAGAAAGATAACTAACAGAACAGGTGTATTATACTATAAACGCTAATTGTGCTGTACAGACAATGGTGTTAAAGATAGAGCTTTATGTTCCAGATTTTCCAAGACTGTTCTGACTCAAATATCCTGTCTCACCAACTCCTTCAGTATACCTGTATGTTCAGACTATGGGTCCCAGTGTTTGTCATAATAAACAGGATCACCTCAGTGACTGATAAGGCAGGCCAGCCACCTAGATTAACTAAAAGCATGATGGCAGATTGTTCTAATCATGCCAGCACCTTCCCACAGCCCTCAGGTAATCATGGAATTGAATATAATACAAGACAGTGAAACGTGAGGCTTCCAAGACTGAGAGAGAGCTCGCTGGGAGAAAGGAAGCTGAGGGTATTTAGCAGAAGTCAGGCTGGCAAGGTGCTAGACACTTGTCTCTTTAGGCCATTCTTCCCCAAAGCCCTTTTAAAGTTACTGAGAACTATGACAATAATTAGACTTATTGATATTCCTGGGAAGGAAACAAATCTATTCGTGTGTTGCTCTTGTTGTCCCCTGGAGAAGGAAATGGCAACCCAATCCAGTATTCATGCCTGGAAATCCCACAGACAGAGGAGCCTGGCAGGCTACCATCCACCGGGTCGCAAAGAGTCGTAAACAACTTAGCAACTAAACAACAACAACAGAGAGGAGACAGTACCCACTTGCTGGGCCTCTGGCAGAACGGCAGATGGCAGGCACTGCGCGTAGCAATCCATCCTTTCCTGTCACTACTTCTCTGCCTTCCTGCCAGTCTGCTTTCTCTTATGTCCAGGGAGGCCCCAAACAATAAGCATGAGGGAAATTTTAAAAACACAAGTTCCCAACCCCTAACTTAGTGAAACAGAAAGATTTGGAAACCCCTTAGATTGAAGAACAGCATTCTAAGCACCCAAGACTTGAAGGCTCATCAAGTATTAACTTCATTTTTCAGACACAGAAACTGCAGATCAAGGGGTTTAAATGTTTTTCTCATGATCAAAAATACTCCACAGTTTCCTTTGGGGGAGAAATGAACCATTTATTTGTCACTCTTTCTAATATAAATTAACATGTATGTATTTAGAAAACATACATGAATATGTAAAACATTATCTAGTGCTGAATAGCTGTTTATGAGTGAAAATAATGGTTACCAACTGATTAATCAGCTCAATTTTGTACTTAACAATTCAATCATTTTGAAGTGCAAACAAAAAGTCAGTGTATCTGTAGACTTTCACAGGGAGATACTTAAGCACATATTTGAAAAAAGAACCCTCCTCAATGAATGCAAGAAGACATGCAATTCTGATGCAATTCCTACTCCATAAGCCAACTATTCATTGGAAGGACTAATGCTGAAGCTCCAGTACTCTGGCCACCCTGATGCAAGAGCTGATTCACTGGAAAAGACCCTGATGCTGGGTAAGTCTGAGGGAAGGAGGAGAAGGGGGCAACAGAGGATGAGATGGTTGGATGGCATCACCGACTCGATGGACATGAATTTGAGCAAACTCTAGGAGATAGTGAAGAACAGGGAAGCCTGGCGTGTTGCAATCCATGGGGTCCCAAAGAGCCAGACACGACTTAGTGACTGAACAACAACAAACTGACAAAACAGTCCTTGAATTACTATTAAAATATTTGCTTAAAAAAACGATCACATAGGGAAATGCATGTTTGCTAAAAGCCTTCTAAAATTACATCAAAGTGACATTAAAACCTGCTCACTGAAAAGAGCCTCATGAATTTAACTGCTGTTTTGAAACGCCTAGTTAAGGTTCAGAATGTTATCTTGTAAGGAAGGTCTGACTATAGATGTGGTTGATATGATGACCCAGAAAGCGTCCTTTGCTCCACTGCAGTCAGCCAAGATCACAATTAAACACCAATACAGTATACTAACGCATATATATGGAATTTAGAAAGATGGTAACAATAACCCTGTGTATGAGACAGCAAAAGAGACACTGATGTACAGAAGAGTCTTATGGACTCTGTTGCAGAGGGAGAGGGTGGGAAGATTTGGGAGAAAGGCATTGAAACATGTATAATATCATGTATGAAACGAGTTGCCAGTCCAGGTTCGATGTACGTTACTGGATGCTTGGGGCTAGTGCACTGGGATGACCCAGAGGGAGGGTATGGGGAGGGAGGAGGGAGGAGGGTTCAGGGTGGGGAACACGTGTATACCTGTGGCGGATTCATTTTGATATTTGGCAAAACTAACACAATTTGTAAAGTTTAAAAAAAAAAAGATGCAGTCCTCTAATGGGCTGATTGTAAATGAACTCCCTTTACAATAGCTATGCACCTCTAAATTATCTACAGTGAATTCCAAAACCATTATTATTCTTAAATAGAAAGAAGCTGGTCATATAGAAAGGATTTATGAATAAATGTAATGCATATTCTGTAAACATATATAACATTGTTAGACCAGACCATCAACAATACTGCTAAATTTCACTGGCTTTACAATGTGTAATATAATAGGAGACATTTTATGGTAAATAAACGAAGTCAATATGAAAAAGTAAACCAAAAACAACATCACAGAGTACCTGAATGGTCACCAGAGTGAAATATCTTCACTATAAAAAACAGAAAGATCCCAGTATAAGCAGTTATACTAATTGTTCCAATTAAAGATATGCACCCCTCCTTCACTGTTGGCAAGAATTAATCAGTAATGGCACTGCTTCTCAGCAGGGCAAAAATATCCTGAGAGATTATTCAGGTTACAACAAAAGACAGAGTTTTCATCCTCTGCTTTTACACAGACAAACCTAACAAATATAATAAAGTTAAAAAGCAAATAACCTTCACTGTGTTCGATACAAAAGGAGATGTGACTCAGATTTCTCAATTCTCCCATTAAGTACTATCAGAATAAGAGACTGAATTAAGTGTGTACTTAAAATTTTTTAGTCCAGTAATAAACAAGGAGGTAATTTATGGTTCAAATTTTTCACCTTTTCTCTCCAAGGAGTTATAGCTACATTCTAAATTTTATACTGGAGAATTTCCTGGTGGTCCAATGATTAGGACACCACAATTTCACAGCTGAGGGCATGGGTTCCAATCCTGGTCAGGGAACTATGCTGAAATATACAATTTCAATATTCAAAAATGTCTTCCTCCTAGATGGATGATATTTTGGTTTTTGCTGCAAACCTGATACACAGCCCAACTGTTCTCTGAAGAGAGTCAGCTTTTCAAAAGAAACCAAAAAATCAAGGTAGCCAAAGGCCCTGGCTGTTTTGCTTTTTGACAGACTCAACGAGCGTAAACCAAAGGTGATGAATACTTTACTTTCTGTATTTCATCTTATGCTTGGCATTGTCGTTTCTGGAGTAGCTCATATTCCTGACTCTGGAGACTCACAGGCTATCATCTTACTGGCCCAGGCAAAGGAAACAAGGAAATCCAGTCAGACAATGGGGAAATCACAGATTCTTCCCCTTCACATCCCCAGTCAGATGAAGACTCAACAAGTGTGTCCTTGAAATCCCCACACCCTCACTAGTGTTTTGCCTTATCTGCATGAGTGCCCATTTGCTCATTTGAGTCTGACTCTTTGCTACTCCATGGTCTACAGCCAGCCATGCTCCTCTGTCCATGGTCTTTTCCAGGCAAGAATACTGGAGTGGGTTGCAATTTCCTTCTCCAGGGAATCTTCCCAAACTAGGGATAGAACCTGCATCTCCTGCCTTAGCAAGCAGATTGTTTACCACAGAGCTACTCAGGAAGCCTTTGGCTTAGCTACTGTATTTGAAAACTTTTCCCAGTTTCACCAAGTAAACTTGGAAATGACCAGCTGAACTGAGAGCTTCTGGTAAGCTTGTGATGTTTCTTCAAAAAAAAAAAAAAACTAAACTAAAGAATAAAGCACAGAATTACTCATTTATATTTCTTATCCCCCTCCTCACAAAAGAAAAATTAAAAATTTTAATGTGGTAGTTAAAATTTTAATCAAAATACCCTGATTAATGCCATAACAGAAATTCAAATACATAAAACCAGTAAGCTCCTGTTTCCTTCTACTTGGGAGGACAGTTTAGGGCGAGGGGGAAGACTGTCTAGTTTAAATAACATAAATTCATTTCCACTCTAGGAAAAAGCATGGGATCTGGGGGCAGATAACCGGGTACAAGACCACCTGTGCCCTTTTCCTGATTGTGGGAGGCAGGTTAAGCGTCTTAATTCCATTCATCATTAACCCCATTTCACAAGTGGAAAAACTATCAACTCACAGGGTTTTGTTAGGGGCTGAGAGTGAGAACGGGACGACAGAGGATGAGATGGCTGGAGGGCATCACCCACTCTACGGACGTGAGTTTGGGTAAACTCCAGGAGTTGGTGATGGACAGGGAGGCCTGGCGTGCTGCAATTTCATGGGGCCGCAGAGTCGGACACGACTGAGCGACTGAACTGAACTGAGAGTGAGAGGGCTTCCTGAGCTCTAGAGCACTATAGGATGTCTCTCTTTTTTTCAACCATGCTCCACCTGGTGCGGGTCATGGGAGCCAATGATACAACACGATAAGGATGAACAGCCACAGGCCACAGCAACCAGTTCACCAGAAGTCATTAAAATGACAAGACGCTGACAGGCCTTGTGCTAAGACACGGCGGTCCTGGCAGCTTTTACAGGGCAATTAACACACCGAGGGCACCGCGCTTGTGAGGTGACAGGTAGACTCCCTGCCAGACTAACCAGCTGCCCCTGACGTTGCTCCCTTGCAACCTGGCGGCCGCGGGTCATTAAGGAAGTCACGACAGTGACTCAAAGGGCCCTTTAGGCAGAGGTGAGTCAGGAGGAGGAAGGTCAGAGCCCGGTCCGCGCCAACAGCCCGGGTACGACTCTCGGACGCCAAGCTAGGTCTGGGTCCTCGCCGGCCCAAAGTGGACCGACGTGCTGGCTGGGGGGCCAGAGGCTGCAGGCCCGGCGGGAACGCCAAGTCCTCCCGCGGCGACCCGGGGGTCGGGTCACCTCCTGTGGGGCGCAGGAGACGCCGGCAGGGGGTGTGCCCCACGCGGACCAACGCCTACGAGCGGCTCAGGCCTCCCTCCCCGGGCCTCTGAAACGCCGTCTGGGAAGCGAGGTCCTCCCTCCCGGCCCCTGGCCGCCCCTCGCCCCGGCCCGTCCGGGCTTCCTCAGGCGGGCGCCGGGGAGCGGCGGGCCGTGTCGGCCGAGCCGAGTTCCCGAGAGCCAGGGGTGGCCAGGCTCGCGGAGAAGCCCCGAGGAAGGCCCTGCAGGGCACCGACACTCACCCGCCGCAAGTCCGCTCCAGCGTCCGTCAGCACCGCGTCCGCGCGTAAGTCAGCGACTCGCTCTGGCGCCGCGACCGCCGCAGCCTAGCAAGCAGCCCGAGTGCGCACGCAGCGGGGGCGGGGCCTGCGCAGGACACGCCCCTGCGGCGGGCACGCGGCAGCCGTCCTCGCGTGCTGGTCTGTGGCGGAAGTCGAAGTGCGGACGGGAGAGTTGTTCCCTTTGTGAGAAGGGGTGTTCATGAACGCCTCTCCGGGCTCTTCTTGCCCTTTATCACCACCGCTTCAGGCTTATCTCGTGCGTTCTCCTCCTGTCCCATCTGTTTCTTTAACCAGCCTGTCCCATCTGTCATTTCTTTAACCATCCAACTGGCTTCAGGACTGATATTGTCTGGTATTGGCAAAGGTATGGGGAATGTTATAATTGGCAATAGGCATTCTCTTTGATCTAGTACTTCCATTTCTGGGTAGCTTTTTCTAGAGAAACGCAAGAACCCAAAGAGACACAAACAAGCAAGTTCATTGCAACAGCATTTCGGTGAAAACCTTGAAAGAGCCTGAACGTCTAGTGGGATGGTTGGTTGACAGGTGCACATCTCCCTATTCAAGAGAGTTGTGCTGGATAAAAAGGAATGGCAGGGTGTTCCCTGGCAGTCCAGTGGGAACTAGGATCCCGCAAAAAAAAAAAGTGGGGTGGGGGGGAGGACAGACACCCCCTTAAGGGAGGCAATCAAGTAGAAGGGAATTAGAAAAACAAGTTGTAGGAGAATATAAAAATACATTCAGACGACTTCCCTGGTCCTCTAGTATGCATTATGTATCTGCATTATGCATTAACCAGACCTCCCCAGGGGCAGAAATACCTGCTCAACCATAAAGATCAATTCTTCTCCTGCCACTGGCCATGAAACTCCTGAGATAATAACATTCCTTTCTCAATCCTGTAAGGAGTCAGGATGTAGATATCTTAGGGCGGTATTGGGCTGCACCTTATTAATGTTACTAGATATATTACTTGTATTCTGCCTATTTTATGAGATTGAAGTTTCTTGCATTACCAGACCTGTGACTGAGCCTCCGATAAAATTAATGACAATTAAACAGCTTGAGGTTTCTTGCATTACCAGATGTGTGACTGAGCCTCAGATAAAATTAATGACAATTAAAAAACTTGAAACAATTGACCTTATAGATGATTCTATAAGATCATCTATAAGATGATTATAACAGTGTAACTCTAGATATGGGAAGAAGCAGCAAGCAAGAGCCATTTCCCAGACCATGACCAACGGTAAGACAGGTGGTACAGAGGCTTATGGCTATTCTTAACAGGGCCCTTTGTCAGCTGGTGCTAAGTCGCTTCAGTTCTGTCTGACTCTGTGCAACCCCATAGACGGCAGCCACCAGGCTCCCCCATCCCTGGGATTCTCCAGGCAAGAACACTGGAGTGGGTTGCCATTTCCTTCTCCAGTGCATGAAAGTGAAAAGTGAAAGTGAAGTCGCTCAGTCATGTCCAACTCTGCGACCCTGTGGACTGCAGCACGCCAGGCCTCCCTGTCCATCACCAACTGCCGGAGTTCACTCAAACTCACATCCATCGAGTTGGTGATGCCATCCAGCCTTCTCATTCT
>NW_011494716.1:1822740-1823315 GCF_000754665.1 Bison bison bison | reverse complement strand
CAGCCCTTCTCCTCCTGCCCCCAATCCCTCCCAGTATCAGAGTCTTTTCCAGTGAGTCAACTCTTCGCATGAGGTGGCCAAAGTACTGGAGTTTCAGCTTTCGCATCATTCCTTCTAAAGAACACCCAGGACTGATCTCCTTTAGAATGAAATGGTTGAATCTCCTTGCAGTCCAAGGGACTCTCAAGAGTATTCTCCAAACCACAGTTCAAAAGCATCAATTCTTTGGTGCTCAGCTTTCTTCACAGTCCAACTCTCACATCCATATATGACCACTGGAAAAACCATAGCCTTGACTAGACGGACCTTTATTGGCAAAGTAATGTCTCTGCCTTTTAATATGCTGTCTAGGTTGGTCATTACTTTCCTTCCAAGAAGTAAGCGTCTTTTAATTTCATGGCTGCAGTCACCATCTGCAGTGATTTTGGAGCCCAAAAAAATAAAGTCTGACACTATTTCTCCATCTATTTCCCATGAAGTGGTGGGACCAGATGCCATGATCTTCATTTTCTGAACGTTGAGCTTTAAGCCAACTTTTTCATTCTCCTCTTTCACTTTCATCAAGAGGCTTTTTA
>NW_011494716.1:1821443-1821809 GCF_000754665.1 Bison bison bison | reverse complement strand
TAGTGGTTTTCCCTACTTTCTTCAATTTAAGTCTGAATTTGGCAATAAGGAGCTCATGATCTGAGCCACAGTCAGCTCCCGGTCTTATTTTTGTTGACTGTATAGAGCTTCTCCATCTTTGGCTGCAAAGAATATAATCAATCTGATTTCGGTGTTGACCATCTCATGATGTCCATGTGTAGAGTCTTCTCTTGTGTTGTTGGAAGACGGTGTTTGCTATGACCAGTGTGTTCTCTTGGCAAAACTCTATTAGCCTTTGCCCTGCTTCATTCTGTATTCCAAGGCCAAATTTGCCTGTTACTCCAGGTGTTTCTTGACTTCCTACTTTTGCATTCCAGTCCCCTATAATGAAAAGGACATCTTTTT
>NW_011494716.1:1816695-1820589 GCF_000754665.1 Bison bison bison | reverse complement strand
CTACCAACTTGGGGAGTTCCTCTTTCAGTATCCTATCATTTTGCCTTTTCATACTGTTCATGGGGTTCTCAAGGCAAGAATACTGAAGTGGTTTGCCATTCCCTTCTCCAGTGGACCACATTCTGTCAGACCTCTCCAACATGACCCTCCCGTCTTGGGTGGCCCCACAGGGCATGGCTTAGTTTCATTGATTAGACAAGGCTGTGGTCCTAGTGTGATTAGATTGCCTAGTTGTCTGTGAGTATGGTTTCATTGTGTCTGCCCTCTGATGCCCTCTTGCAACACTTACTGTCTTACTTGGGTTTCTCTTACGTTGGACGTGGGGTATCTCCCTGATAAGAGTGGCCAAAGGTCCATATAGTCGAGGCTATGGTCTTCCCAGTGGTCACATGCAGTTGTGCACGCTGGACTGTAAAGAAGGCAGAGCACTAAAGAATTGATGCCTTCAAACTGTGGTGCTGTAGAAGACTCCTAAGAGTCCCTTGGACAGCAAGGAGATCAAACTAGTTAATCTTAAGGGAAATCAACCCTGAATACTCATTGGAAGAACTGATGCCAAAGCTGAAGTTCCAGAATTTTAGTCACTTGATTCGAACAGCCAGCTCATTGGAAAAGTCCCTGAAATTAGGAAAGATTGAGGACAGAAGGAGAAGAGGGCGTGTAAGGATGAGATGGTTGGATGGCATCACCGATGCAATGGCCATGAACTTGGGCAAACTTTGGGAGATGGTGAAGGACTGGGAGGACTAGTGTGCTACGATCCGTGGGGTCACAAAGAGTTGGACACAACCTGGCAAATAAACAACACCAACAGGGCCTAGTCCAGTAATAGCTCATTGAATGGCCTATCAACGAAATTCTGACCTGAGAATGAGCATTCCTAGTACCAGGGGACAAACTATTCATGAAATGCCTCCCGAACTTTGGTTGAAGTTGAAATCAAAAGGGAAGGAATTGTAAAATAAAGAATGTTGCCCACCATCCAGTTCTACAGGAATTGAGTCATTAGTCACAATAGTCACTGACCTACAACACACCCTGAAATGGTGAAGATTGGGAGGAGGCACTTTGTGCTCTAGGAACACTGGCAGAAATGGCCCTCAGGTAGATATTTTCAGGAGAAATTTTTATGAACCCAGTTTCTTGTATCTTCCCGTACTTGGAAATGCACTAAAACCATTAACTAAGATATCCGTTCCTCAGGAAGAGCAGTAACTTTCTCCCAAGATGTGTGCTTGGTTGCCTGGGCATGTGTGCTAAGTCTCTTCAGTTGTGTCTGACCCTTTGTGACCCCATGGACTGCAGCCCATCAGGCTCCTCGGTCCATGGGATTCTCCAGGCAAGAATACTGGAGTGGGTTGCCATGCCCTCCTCCAGGGGATGCCAACCCAGGGATTGAACCTGCTTCTCTTATGTCTCCTGCATTGGCAGGTGGGTTCTTTACCACTAGGGCTGTGTAGGAAGCCTGTAACCTGTAACCTTTTCTCAAAATCACACCCTCATCTCTTCACAACAGTTCTCAGAGCTCAGGTTGACTGGAATAAAATTTTCCATTTCTTTCTTAGATTGGCCATTGTTTAATTTTTTTAGTCAATAATCACTTTTTTTTAATATATTTAACATTTTTTCTGTTTTATTTTTTCAACTACAAAACATTATCTTTGGGGCTTCTTGGTGATCCAATGACTAAGACTCCACCCTCCCAATGCAGAGGGCCCAGGTTAGATCCCTAATCAGGGAACTAGATCCCACATGCTAAGACCCTGTGCAGCTAAATAACATTCTTTAAAAACAAACAAACAAATGTTATCTTTCTACACATTTGTGTTTAGGTGTGTAAATGCATCCAAAAGAGGGAAGGTTTACACACTAGAATGACACAGGGATGGGAAAGCTCATTTGTGCTATGTATCTGTACCATTTAAATTTTTTATGAGAATGAATAATTGAGTCATGCAAAATCAAATTTAAAAGGATGAATCTTGAGACTTCACTGGTAGTCCAGTGATTGAGACTCTGAGCTTCCACTGCAGGGGATGTGGGTTCAATCCCTGGTTGGGGAACCAAGATCCCACATGCAGTGGAGCAACTAAGCCTGCATACGCAACTCCTGAACCTGCATGCCGCAACTAGAGAGTCCTTGCGAAAGATCCTATATGCTGCAACTAAGACCTGACACAGCCAAACAACTATTTTTAAATAGATAAGTAAAAGAATGAATTTTAAGGCTGCCTTCTGTCTGAAACACGCATACATAAAATTGAACTAAATCAAGTGGCAGTGATTGGACGAGGGGTTGCCTCAAGGTTCCAGTGAGATAACGAGGTCCTAAGTCTGTGTCTGACACATAGGAGAACCCCAGAGAAGAGTTCTCACTGTTATCATCATTAGTACATGGGCTGGCTGGACTGATAAGTGCTTTGCAGGAAGTCCCTTGTCAGATATAAGGTCCCACAGGAGGTGCTGAGTCATGGCTGAGCTAATGCCAATCAGTTGCCAAATCTTTTCCCTTAGGCCTAGGGAACCTCCTGAGGTGGGTAGCTGGGGCTTCAAGAAACAAGAACTTTGTTCAGGCTGCCTGTCTGCCCACCCACTTCGGGACAGCTCCCTAGTACCAGCACCATTGACCAGAAGCCGAGGGCAAAGATGCTCTTCTCTGCCACTCACTATCTGCACTGATTTCCAAGCTTTGGGTTCAATGATGCCAAAGGGCATTGGAGTTACTCAAGTCCCAGTGTGGGAGGCTCCTCTCAAACCCAGCGACCAGGGCTGATCAGCTTCATGGGCTTGTAACTAGAGCAGTTATACTGGGTCCCCAGGCTCAGAAGGATCTTGGGCTTGGTTTAGGTTCTGCTACCACAGTCTTGAAATTCTCGGTAATTTCTAAAAAATGGGTCCTGCATCTTCTTTTTGCACTGCGCCTTACACAATATGCATCTGGTTCTGAGACTTTCCTGATGGTACAGTGATTAAGACACACCCTTCCACTGCATGTGAAATGGGTTTGATCCCTGGTCTGGGAAATGAAGATTCCAGATACTGTGGGGTGAAGCTGAAAAAAAAAAAAAAAAGATTTCTGCAGTTGGTCCCATTGAGGATCTTCTTGTTTGGATTTATTTCCTTAAAGTGGAGACCTCAGAATATCGAGTTTTGTGGCTTAACCCACACAGTTGAAGAAAAGTCCCATCTTTTCACAGAATAATATGCACTTGGGTTCCATTCAGTAAGTTATTGAGTTCCTACTAAATGCTGGACACTGTGCCAGGAAGGAGAGAGAGAGAGATAAAAAGACATGGGACCAACTCTTAGGAAGCCCACAGTCTAAAATGGTAGAGACCATGTTGCCAGTGGAATAGAGATGGGAATGAAATAGTAGCTATCTTAGCCTAGGAGTCAGAGAGGGCTTCCTGGAGGAAGTGATGGTTATATGATGCATTATGGAATGAGTAGGAGTTAGCCCTATAAATTGAAGAAAGTAGGGAAAACCACTAGACCATTCAGGTATGACCTAAATCAAATCCCTTATGATTATACAGTGGAAGTGAGAAATAGATTTAAGGGACTAGATCCGATAGATAGAGTGCCTGATTAACTATGGACAGAGGTTTGTGACATTGTACAGGAGACACGGATGAAGACCATCCCTATGGAAAAGAAATGCAAAAAAGCAAAATGGCTGTCTGGGGAGGCCTTACAAATAGCTGTGAAAAGAGAAGCGAAAAGCAGAGGAGAAAAGGAAAGATATAAGCATCTGAAGGCAGAGTTCCAAAGAATACCAAGAAGAGATAAGAAAGCCTTCCTCAGCGATCAGTGCAAAGAAATAGAGGAAAACAACAGAATGGGAAAGACTAGAGATCTCTTCAAGAAAATTAGAGATACCAAGGGAACATTTCA
>NW_011494716.1:1815811-1816374 GCF_000754665.1 Bison bison bison | reverse complement strand
GAAAGGCAATGCCAAAGAATGCTCAAATTACCGCACAATTGCACTCATCTCACACGCTAGTAAAGTAATGCTCAAAATTCTCCAAGCCAGGGTTCAGCAATACATGAACCATGAACTTCCTGATGTTCAAGCTGGTTTTAGAAAAGGCAGAGGAACCAGAGATCAAATTGCCAACATCCGCTGGATCATGGAAAAAGCAAGAGAGTTCCAGAAAAACATCTATTTCTGCATTATTGACTATGCCAAAGCCTTTGACTGTGTGGATCACAATAAAGTGTGGAAAATTCTGAAAGAGATGGGAATACCAGACCACCTGATCTGCCTCTTGAGAAATCTGTATGCAGGTCAGGAAGCAACAGTTAGAACTGGACATGGAACAACAGACTGGTTCCAAATCTGGAAAGGAGTATGTCAGGGCTGTATATATATTGTCACCCTGCTTATTTACCTTATATGCAGAGTACATCATGAGAAACGCTGGACTGGAAGAAACACAAGCTGGAATCAAGATTGCCGGGAGAAATATCAATAACCTCAGATATACAGATGACACCACCCTTATG
>NW_011494716.1:1814438-1815598 GCF_000754665.1 Bison bison bison | reverse complement strand
CAAAGGCCCGTCTAGTCAAGGCTATGGTTTTTCCAGTGGTCACGTATGGATGTGAGAGTTGGACTGTGAAGAAAGCTGAGCGCCAAAGAATTGATGCTTTCGAACTGTGGTGTTGGAGAAGACTCTTGAGAGTCCCCCTTGGACTGCAAGGAGATCCAACCAGTCCATTCTGAAGGAGATCAGCCCTGGGATTTCTTTGGAAGGACTGATGCTAAAGCTGAAACTCCAGTACTTTGGCCACCTCATGTGAAGAGTTGACTCATTGGAAAAGACTCTGATGCTGGGAGGGATTGGGGGCAGGAGGAGAAGGGGATGACAGAGGATGAGATGGCTGGATGGCATCACTGACTCGATGGACGTGAGTTTGAGTGAACTCCGGGAGTTGGTGATGGACAGGGAGGCCTGGCATGCTGTGATTCGTGGGGTCAAAGAGAGTCAGACACGACTGAGTGACTGAACTGAACTGAAGGTGGTGGGAGGTAGGTATACAATCTGAGCTCTGAGAATAACATAATAGCCTGTTGAGGAGGCAATGCAAGGTTTATGCAAGATCAACATTCTATTTAGATGACACCTTCACTTATAGACACAAAGGTGTATTTATTAAAATAAATACATACATCTTACAATACATAATGACCACTATTTTACATATATAAAATACACATTACTTCGTGGGTTATTTCCTCCAATGAATTCGGGAAAATAACACCAGTTTTAGTTTGATTTCCCTGTAACTCCAGTGCCTAGTAAATGTTTAGACAACCAGTCAATCAGCAAATATTTATTCAGTGACTACTTGTGCCAGGTACTATTTTAGGTGCTGGGAAATTCAGCCATGAATGGAGACAAGTGCCTACCATCATGAAACTGACATTCCGGAGCGGTTAGTACACATTTTGGAATTAAGGGAGGGGGGAATAATGCTTTTATCTGAGTCAGCAATACAATTTCAGAAGAGGAGTGAGAGGGTCATTTTTGAGTTTTAGTTGAACAACAAAGAAATATATATATATATATATATATATATATATATATATAATTTGCAGAATTCCCTGGTTGTCCAGTAGTTAGGACTCCTTGCTTCCACTGTAGGGGGACACCTGTTCCATTCTTGGTCGGGGAACTATCCCACATGCCTTGGGGCATGGCCATAAAAA
>NW_011494716.1:1813528-1814306 GCF_000754665.1 Bison bison bison | reverse complement strand
AGAGAGAGAGAGATCTTTTCTGTTGAAAAGAATTCAAGCTCAGGCAAGGAGTAGCAGCAACCTCAAGTATGAGTCAGGCATACAAGAACTGAGACAGAGCCTTGGGTGTTAAGAGCACTGCTGGAGAGGGTGTGGAGAAAAGGGAACCCTCTTACACTGCTGGTGGGAATGCAAACTAGTACAGCCACTATGGAGAACAGTGTGGAGATTCCTTAAAAAAACTGGAAATAGAACTGCCTTATGATCCAGCAATCCCACTGCTGGGCATACACACTGAGGAAACCAGAAGGGAAAGAGACACGTGTACCCCAATGTTCATCGCAGCACTGTTTATAATAGCCAGGACATGGAAGCAACCTAGATGTCCATCAGCAGATGAATGGATAAGAAAGCTGTGGTACATATACACAATGGAATATTACTCAGCCATTAAAAAGAATACATTTGAATCAGTTCTAATGAGGTGGATGAAACTGGAGCCTATTATACAGAGTGAAGTAAGCCAGAAAGAAAAACACCAATACAGTATACTGACGCATATATATGAAATTTAGAAAGATGCTAACAATAACCCTGTGTACGAGACAGCAAAAGAGACACTGATGTATAGAACAGTCTTATGGACTCTGTTGCAGAGGGAGAGGGTGGGAAAATTTGGGAGAATGGCATTGAAACATGTATAATATCATGTATGAAATGAGTTGCCAGTCCAGGTTCGATGCACGATACTGGATGCTTGGGGCCGGTGCACTGGGACAACCCAGAGGGATGGTATGGG
>NW_011494716.1:1809788-1813428 GCF_000754665.1 Bison bison bison | reverse complement strand
TTAGTTACTCATTTTTGTTTGGCGCAGCCGTCACCACCAGCATTCGCCTATGCAGTGCATTTCGGTCAGACCTGATTTACGCAAATTCGGTTTACGTAGGCTTCGGGCCGGCGGCTGCAGACCTTCGGCCGAGTTCGCCCGAGTCGGGACGAACCATCTGTGCCTGCGGAGGGGGGTGGCGTGTCCGCTTCGCGCAGTGAGGGCCCGGACGGCGAGGATTCGGAAGCAACCCAGCCTGGGGTCCGTTCATGCAGGGTGTCTGGGAAAGCATGGCTTTGCCAGGTTGCCACTGGAGCTGAGGGCGAGGGTCGGCGCCACATGTAGGGTTGCATCCCCCCTCCGCCGTGGACTCGGCTGCAGCCTCACGGGTCCCCAGTTCCCGGAGCGTTTCACATCTAGGCCTCCACTGGGAGGTACAGCTGGTCTGGAGGGCCCGGGAAAGGGTTGCGGGTAGGACCCGGAGCCAGTCCTAGGGGACGGGGGTGGCGGAGTCCCTCTGTTTCCCGGCCGAACCGCCCCCTGGGGCCTACGCGACGCGCGCGCCCTTTCGCCCACTCTGCGCCTCTCACTGCCCCTAGACTTCTCGGGACCACACCTTCCGCTCCCGCTCACATGGCGGACAAGAAGCTGGTGGTGGTGTTTGGAGCCACAGGTAAGCGAAACCCCAAAAGGAGGCGCTGGACCCCTTACCCAGGACAGCCCGGGGGTCCGGCCGGCCCCGCCCCCCAGCTCTAGGGGCGCCACCCTGCGCAGGCCTCCCATGCAGGTTCCACCCTGCAGGTCTTTCTGATTCTCCGCAGGTGCCCAGGGAGGCTCAGTGGCCCGGACACTCCTGGAAGATGGGACATTTAGGGTCCGAGTGGTGACCCGGGACCCTGGGCAGAGGGCAGCGAAGCAGCTGAGGCTGCAAGGTGCAGAGGTAGTGCAGGGAGACCAGGATGACGAGGCCAGCATGGAGCTGGCCCTGAGCGGGGCTCACGCCACCTTCATTGTGACCAACTACTGGGAGAACTGCAGCCAGGAGCAGGAGGTCAAGCAGGTGAGGCCAGGCCGCTGGGCGTCAGGAGGCCAGGGCAGGAGCCAGGCATCTTCAAAGAGCTCCCAGGTCTCTCTACTGGCCCTTGCAGGGCAGCTCTGACTTGTCAGAGAGGGGCTGCCCCCTGCCTGTGACGACGGACACTGCAGCCTTTCCCCTCTTCCATGCAGCCCTCCTAGACTTTGATAAGGGCAGGAGGTGGCTTCTTCATCCAGTGACTTAAGATATCACCATACTGTTCACCCTTTTGAAGTGAACAGTTCAGTGTTTTTTCACACGTTTGTAAAGTTGTGCCGCCATCACCACTACTAATTCCAGAACATTTAATCACCCCCAAAGGAAAACACCATAGCTGGTGGCAGCCCCTCCCCATTCTCCCCTCCCCAGGCCGAGGCAACCCCAATCTGCTTTATGTCATCCAGTGACTTCACATTTTTCTTAACAACTGTGCTGACCCATAATTTTCTTAAAAGGTACACATTTTAATTGTACAGTTTGATGAAATTTGAAGATAAATATACCCATATAACTGACTTCCCGGGTGGCGCTAGTGGTAGAGAACCCACCTGCCAGTGCAGGACACATAAGAGACATGGGTTCAGTCCCTGAGTTAGGAAGATCCTCTGGAGGAGGGCATGGCAACCCACTCCAGTATTCTTGCCTGGAGAATCCCACGGACAGAAGAGACTGGAGGGCTACAGTCTACAGGGTTGCAAAGAGTGGGACCCAGTTGAAGCCACTTAGCACACACACAGCACACATACGCATGGAACTAACGTTCTAATCAAAATATGGTGAGGGACAGGGAAGCCTGGCGTGCTGCAGTTCATGGGGTCGCAAGAGTCCGACACAGCTTGGCGACTGAACAACAACAATCAAAGCATAACACGTCACCGTCATTCCCCAAATCTGCCAGGTCCCTTTTAGATGTTTCACGTTTCTCTTTATTCTGTTTTCCACCCAGCTTCTCTTTGGTCGGTGGCGTTGAGCCCAGGCTGCTGTGGGAGGGATGTGAGACAAACATGCATCTTTTTAAAATCCCCTGGAAGGTGGAGACACTTGCAGCGGGCCTGTCACATAGCAGGCGCTTGGGTGTTTGTAGAAGGTATGACTGGTGCAGCCAGGGTTCCAGGGCTGAGACCCCTGGCCATCGGCTTTCAGTCCTGCCTCGTCCACAGCTCCCACCGCCTTGGCTGTGGACGTGACTTCCCTGAGCTGGTCTGTGTTTCCTCCCATGTAAAGGGGAGCTTTATTGGACCACTTTGGTCCATAAAGGGAAGCTGGACTGGACCCCTGGTCTCTTTGTTTTTAACCTTGAGCCTTCAGTTGCTGTCGTACCTGGAAGCCCATCTCAGAGAGTGGACAAAGACAGCTTTTCTGGTTCATGCAGATCCCGTCAACCTGACCGCCTGCACCATGACAAATGACCACAAGCCAGGTGGCTTAAAACAACAGGAATTCATTCTCTCCCAGCTCTGAAGTCCAGGAGTCCAACAGCAAGGTGTTGGCCCGCCCTGTCTGGAGGCTTGCCTCTTCCAGTCTGGTGGTGTTGGCTCTCCATGTGGTCACGTCACTCTGGGCTCTGCCTCTGTCTTCACGCAGCCTTTCCTCTTCTCCCTGTCTCCTCTTCCATCTCTCATAAGGACAACTTGTCATTGGGTTGAGGGCCCACCAGGGTAATCCAGGATGATCTCAAGTTTTTTAACTTAAAAAATATCTTTGGAGACCCTTTCCCAAACGATGTGACATTCCCAGGTTCTGGCGGATGGGAGGTGGACATATCTCTTGGGAGGCCACCATCCAGCGCCCTACACAGCCTTATGCACCAGGTGGTCTGTCCCCATTTAACCGAGGAGGCAGAGCAGTTAGACCCTTTGTCCTGGAAGGCACAGCCAGGGCGCTGCAGAGCCAGTCCAGATCCCAGGTGGCGTGTTTTGTGTGCTCAACAGCTGAGCCATAGCGCTTCCCTAGGGGACGGCTGGGGCTCTCCTAGGAAGACAGCACAGCATGGGGACAAGATGCTGTCTGAGCACAGGCAGAGACGGGAAGCCTCTGTGCGCCCCCTCCCAGGTGGCACACGGTGGACTTTGGCCCAGTACCCTGGAAGGTGGGACACCCTGGATGATCTGGAGAAGGGGTGCTAAGGCTGTTGGCTGGTGGGAGGCTTATAATCCTGGGGTAGAGGATGTGATGCTGTGGGAGCTGCACAGGAAAGGGGGAACCTTATCAGAGGGGTTAGTGGCCTGTGGCTCTTGGCACAGTGGCCTCTGGGGGGAGAGCCAGGGCCACGATGGGGACACACACCCTTCCTCTGAGCTTTGTGGTTTCTCCTTTCCTGCCCACTCGCCTGCCAGGGAAAGCTGCTGGCTGATCTGGCCAAGCGCCTGGGCCTGCGCTACGTGGTCTACAGCGGCCTGGAGAACATCAAGAAGCTAACGGCGGGGAGACTGACAGCGGGACACTTTGACGGCAAAGGGGAGGTGGAAGAGTATTTCCGGTACATCGGCATCCCCATGACCAGTGTGCGGCTGCCCTGCTATTTTGAGAACCTCCTTTCCTACTTCCTGCCCCAGAAAGCCCCGGATGGAAGGAGCTACTTGCTGA
>NW_011494716.1:1798216-1809679 GCF_000754665.1 Bison bison bison | reverse complement strand
TGAGTGAGTGTGTTCCCTCGGGCGTCTGCTGGCACCATGCAGAGCCACGGTGGCCCAGAGAGCGGGCTTGTCCTCCGAGGGCTCCAGGTCTGAGCCCCAGCCCTCTCACAATAGACCCATGACCCTGTTGGGCATCCGTGTCCTGTCCCATGAGACGGGCATGGCCCAGACTTCCCCAGGGAAGATCTGCCCAGTGCGGGGATACTGTGCTGTGTCTTTCGGAGAGCTTTGCAGAAACAAGCGTGGTTCTTGTTTCTACTTCATCAGTGAGGAGAGGGTTTGGAGGGCTAGGTCCAGTTGTAGATTTCCCAGGGGTAGGAAAGCACTTTCTTCTCAGTGCCTGTCTCCAAATCTCTAAGCAGCTTGGAGGGCACCGTGTCCGACCTGTGTCCTGCCGCCGGCGGGGCAGTGCAGGAGGCTCAGCAGGCAGAGCAGGAGGGGTCAGCACCCTCCCCTGGCTCCTCACCTCTGCATGATCCCTGCTCACCCTCCCTGGGCCTGGCACCCCAACACCACCCTTTACAGTTTGCAGAGCCATCGTCAAGTCACCTGTGTTCCATCACTGAGCTGGAGTTCATCCCCACAGGCTCCTGGGTGGTCTGAATGGCAGCCGTGGAAACTTTACAGGCAGGGCCTGAGAGCTCTAGGTGCCTCATCTAGACAGAGCTCTGCTTCTCCCTCCTGAAAGCCACACCGCGGCCGGTAGAGTCACTCATTAACACATTTATCAGCACCCACCCACCATGTTGCTCTGGGCTCGGCCCCGGCCTTGGCCACCCGAGCTTTCTTGCTGGCGTTTACATCCTCCGTGGGCGTCCACGTCAGGAACTGGGGTTTGCACCCATTCTTGGGCAGAGCGCCTTTCAAAGCCCCTTGCTCTCCTTCTGCTTGTTCCTGTCCCAGGCCTGACGGGTGGCAGGCCTGGAGTTCTCCCCAGCCGGGCTCCCAGGATTTGAACAGCCTGCCAGTGGCAGAGCTCCGTCATGTCCTGTTTCCTGACTCAGTTCTGCTGCTGACCCTGAGGTGTCTGAGTTAGGCCAAGTGCTGACCTGTGCGCCAACCAGCTGGTGGAGACCGACCCCTCAAGAGACACAGGCCAGCACATCCCTCTCCCCCTCCCAGGCTTGCCCATGGGTGACGTGCCCATAGACGGCATGTCCGTGGCCGACCTGGGTCCCGTGGTGCTCAGCTTGCTAAAGACACCAGAGGAGTACGTCGGCAGGAACATCGGGCTCAGCACCTGCAGGCACACGGCGGAGGAGTACGCCGCCCTGCTCACCAAGCACACTGGCAAGGCGGTGCGCGACGCCAAGGTGAGAGGCCTGGCGGGAACGCGGTAGCCCCATCCGAGGGGCTTTGCGGGTAGCAGGGGAGTGGCATCCTGGGCTGCCCCACGCTCTGAGCATCACAAAGCCAAGTTCATCCTCAGAGAATGCTGACGTTGTGCTGTCCTCAGGAGTGAAGTGTGGCTGCCGAGTGAGATGTCTGGCTCTGGCAGAGGGCCAAGTGGCAAGAAAGGGCTCCAGGAAGAGGGCCCAGCAGGGGCCAAAGCAAGGAGGGAGAGCACGGGGTGTCTTGGACTGCTTGGCGGAGGGGATGGAGGCTGCAGTAGGCCCCATCCGGCCCCTTCCCTCACCTGCCCTGTCCCGTCCAGACCCCTGGGTTTGTTGTTTCTAATCATTTTGAGAGTCTGGGATACTCAGAGTCATTAAATGACAGAAACCTCCCACAGAGCCCCCCAGACGCAAGCAGAGCAGTAAAGAGGGGAGAGACCAGGGCAAGACACGTTTTGGGCTCACATTTTGCTCCCAGCCCTTAACACCCACCTGTGTATGACCAGAGGCCCAGCCCCTGGCCCCTCTCTGCCTCGGTTTCTTCATCTGTAAAGTGGGTGTACGGAGGGTATCCTGTCCTCAGGCTACTGTGAAGAATGAACGGAATAATGATGTAAACGCTCCCTTGGCACAATGAACGTTCTACAAAACGTGCACTAAAGGGCTGTGTATTACTATCTAAACAACGAAAGCCTGAGGCAGCCATGGAGGGTTTGGGAGCCAAGGAGTTAAGGTTCAGTTTGGTCAAGAAAGGGGAACAACAGCTTTGGTGTTTTGAGCAACAAAGTGACAAAAGCAGAGTCCTGATATGGAAGGGACTGAGATGTCTGCACCTCGTGATCTTGGAAGAACTGGATATAAATTGCCCTGCAACAGTGGTTTTTGAAGTTTCATCTTTTTAGCATCAACAGTCTTCAGATGAATTCAGGGGGACAGAGTAGGGACTGAGGTACCGACGCCCCTCTGCTTGCAGACAAGCCCTGAGGACTACGAGAAGCTTGGCTTCCCTGGTGCCCGGGATCTGGCCAACATGTTCCGTTTCTATGCCCTGAAACCCGACCGCAACATCGAACTGACCCTGAAGCTCAACCCCAAGGCCAGGAGGCTGGACCAGTGGCTAGAGCAGCACAAAGAGGACTTCGCAGGGCTGTGACCCTGCCCACCTCTCAACCCCGTCTCGGGGGGCTGGGGGTGCAGTCACAGTGACCCTCTCTTGTGTTACAAGAAAGTTTATTTTTTAAATAAAGGCCATTGTTCTCACAGATGGCTTCCAAAAGAAAAGCGCTTTGTTTCATGGTTTGGGGTTGGGGTGGCAGATGCTAGGGCACCAAGGCCATGAAAATTCCAATAGGAAGCGTCAAGTGCCCAGCCAAGTGTGGGGGGCCAAGAGCACCCCCTGCCCCCGGCCCTGCAGCCAGGGACGTCTGACACCCCTGTACACACACTATTCCACCCCAGAACATCCGGTCATCTCCGTGTTCCTTCTGAGTTTCAGGGTGGGAAGACCAGCTCCTTCTTCCTCTCCCTTCACCTGCCTCCTGGGCTCCTGGGTGCAGCAGCCTCGAGATGTGGTGATCTCAAAACATGCTGGTAAGAAAGAAACCCCTGAAGGGACGTGAGAGCTGTGGACCCCAGGGCACGAGAACTTAGCCCTATGGAGAAGAGGTGATGCTGTCCACAGCGCAGGCAGGGAGGGGAAACCAGGGATGTGACCACCCAGCCCTGCTCGGTGGGCAGAGACCCCCAGGCATTTGGACGGCTTCCCTCTCCTGCTCACTATAGAGAAGAGAAGCAAAGGCCCAGAGGACACAGCCGGCGGGGAGACTGGTGTCTCTGTGGGCTTGCAGGACGTCCACTGCGGTCTCTACCCTGCTCTGGCCTTGGGACCTGCAGAGGCACTGAAAGGATAGCAGGGCTGCCAAATTCATTCGACCTGTTGATTCATAAGCACTTCTTCAACAACTTATCCAGTGTGCTGGACCCTAAATACAGTGTTAACCAGGAAAGTTATGCACCGTGTCTTGAGTCTGGTTTAGCAGGAGAGCTAGATATCAGTGTGCAGGACGACTGCAGACCGACATCAGGCTGCAGAGAGCAGGGGGTGATGAACACTGGAGGGCCCACTTTAGGGGCACAGGGACAGCCTGAGGGAGCAGCCTCCCAGGAGGGTAGGAGGGAGCAGACGTGATGACATGGGCTTCCAAGCCCACCCGTATTAGCAGGAGAACCCAACAAGTCATCCGTGTCCAGCCCTGTGATGCCCAAGTACCCCAGGCCCTCTGGAGGGGAGACTCACCTGCTGGAACCCTGACTCATGATATCGGGATCCAGGAGTGGCCCTTGGTCGGCACGAAGCCTGGGGAGAGCCCACCACGCCGGCTCCAGGGTGAGCTGCAGGGAGCTGAGGGCAGGTTCCGGCTGGTGCTGGCCGTTTTACCAGGCCTCTTGGGGTGGGTTGCTCACTTGGTGCCCCCTGGCTGGGCTGCTGTGAAGACTACATGGGGGAACTGGGGAGAAGCAGCGTCTAACTCCCCGGGCCCCTTGTGGTCAGGCCTCGCAAGCCTCCAGTGCCTTCCCCTGTCCGCCCTCCTCCCAGCACTTCAGCAAGTGCTCACCTCCCAGCCACAAAGGCCCAGCGGCCTAGGGACACTCTCTTGTGTTTCTAAATGGCTCAGCTCATGCTCCAGCCCCACCTCAGGCTGCAGAGGGGTCGGGAGACAGATCTCAGGAGCCAGCTGTGGGAATGAGCCAAACCCAGTCCAGCCAGGCCTCGAGGGGGACCCGAACCTACAAATGCTGCCCCGCCACCTTCTGACCATCGGAGGGAAGAATGCCTTGGCACAGCCGTGAAGATGTCTCACTGGAAAGAAAATCCACTTTCCCCTTTCCAAGTCTAGACTGCTAGTTTCAAAAAACATGGCTTTGGTTGACTTCTCTAGGAAGAAGACCTGAGCTGCCAAGAGAGACGTGATCGAGCCCTCCACCACCGTACCCTAGGGTCTCAGATCCTGCCCAGCCCACACTGAGTCCACAGCAGGTGCTTGGCAAACTTCTGTTCAACGGAGGAAGAGACTAGAGACTGGCAGGAAGTCGCTGAGCCTCCTTCTTGCCCACCAAGTCTTCCCAGCCTCTTCACCCAATCCAGCAAGTGCCCACCCCCGCCTCCACTACAGCCTGCTCAGCCCAGAATCCTGGGGCAGGGCAGAGTCATGTGCTTGGGGCCCACTCCAGCCACCATAGCCCAGACGAAGACTGCAATACACACAAAATACCTTAATATTCCTCTGAAAACAATGGAGAAAACAACAGTATCTAGTGATGGCAGTGGTGACGCTCAGGGACCTAAGGAGGCCACACCGCAGGTGTTTTGAGGAGTGGGCTCCCAGAGTAAAAGCGACACGCTGGATCCTAGAACATTCGTTCAGATCAGCACATTACTGCAGGATAAGCTCCCTGCTCCAGGTTAGGAGGGTCGGTGCCTGTCAGAGCGACACCTGTCCCTCGGTGGGGCTGATGCTGAGGAAAGCCACCTCCAGCCACCCCCAGGAAGGCCAGCAGACGTGGGGTGGCCTGACAGGCAGGTGAGCACCCACTGCTGGGCCACTGCAGAGAGCTGTCCAAACTCTTTCAAAGAAGAGATGACCACAATTCAGGTTTTAAATATCTCTTTGCAGTAGATAATCTTATTTACATTGATACAGAATCATTTTACATTCTTAGAGCAGACACTAGCAGATGCTTTATTTTAGTAAATTATGGGGGGGAAACAGAAAGGACACTAATCAGAAGGGTTCTCCATTAGCCTGTCTTGCCACAGCGGGGGGATCTGGAAACACAGGGGAACCTGCACGTCCCAGGAGCCAAGGCTGGGAAATGGTGCTTGGTCTGATTGGATGCTGGAGAACCTTCGATTGCCAAGACCACGCTCTCCTCTGAACAAACACTCGTACGGGAAAAGACAATGATTCTCAGCATTGAATAATTTAAACACACGTCTGAAAACAAGTCAGTAGTGAGTGGTGAGACCCAAGGCCCTGATAGCAGCGGGGCAGGGCTGGGGTTGAGAGGCCCTCAGTCAGCCCCAGGCCACGCCGGCTGTGGTCCAGCAGAAGGGCAGGAGCCCCGCTTACGCGTGCCTTAGAACAACACAACTCCACTGTCGGGGACAGGGCCACCCTGTCCGTCCTGACGGAGATCACAGCCCATGTGATCAAGAGTGGCCTCTGCAGGGACTGTCCTCTAGGCGTCACCCCAGGCCCCAGGCCCCCAGGTTCCAGCTGCTCAGTACCTTTGGGAATTAAAACCAACTCCAGCTGAAGGGTGGGTGACACCAGTGGGGCGTGTGCCCCAGGTTCCTGGAAAGGACAACCTGTCAGGGAAGACTCATTCTGGAACGTCCCGGAGGTTTGCTGAGAGGGAAATCAATCACGTCACAACTTGGTGCAGCTTAAGGCTTCATTTTCAAGCTGTAAGCATGGCCTTTAATTCTTTAACCACATTCAGTTCCAAATTAAGAGTTTCAGCTCTGCAGGAAGTGTCCAGCCGTCTGACTTTGCCAGAGCCTGAAGAGGCCAAGTTACCTACCCACAGACAGGAAACTACCAGCCCTGAGGCTGGCCATGCCTGACTGCCCAGGGTCTGTCCCGTCCGCAGTGACCTTCCATGAAGAGCTGCGTGGTCACGTGAGTTTGCTGTTGCCAAGGCGGTCCGGAGGCCTCTGCAGGCAGGGGCTCAGTGCTGCCGTGGGGAATCCTCCTGCGTCCAAGGTGCCTGGCCACGAGGAGGTGCTGCTGCTCCCTGCCTAGTTCCCAGTGGACCGTTTTCCTGAGCCAAGACACAAACGGGTACAGTTCACTGGCCTCGCAGGAAGGACACGCCCTGCTGGTGAACTTCCGTGGTCCCCAGGAAGGAGCCCCCAACATCCGGGACCAGCACAAGTGAAAGGTGAGTCCCGAGACACCATGCTGAGCAAGCAGGACTCCCGTCACTGCCCCGCCCCGCCCCACACTAAAGCTGACACTGCCTAGACGTCCCAGGCAGGACGGGGCGGGGCTGGAGAGATCTGAGTTCTAGGCCTGGCTCTGCTGTGACCTGCCCTCTGTGACTATGGGCAACCTGGTTCCCACCACGGCGGGATGCAGTGCCCCCGGGAGCTGGGGGGCTCCAGGAGTGGTTCAGCCCTGCACTACCGGCTAGCTCCCCTTGGGCTGAGGCTGGGCTCACACCATGCCTGAGATGGGAACCTCTTCACCTCTGGGGGTGGGGGGATGATACTGGCTAAAATGAGGGAAAACAGGGATTCATTAGTTCAGAGGGGCATGAAGGGGAGGAACCTCAGGGATTTTCCTACCTCGGCTGGGATATCAGGAGGTAAACATTCTCTTAAGTTTGGAAAGGAATCCCTCCTTGTCCTCCCCAGCCTCAGGCCTAGCCTTGCCTCCCGCGGAGCTATCCATGGTGCTGCCACCTGGGCATAAACAGCAGAGAGAACTGGGGTCAAGGGTGCAGATCTCCTCGCAGCCCACCCCAGGCCCCGTCTGGCCACCCAGGGCTTGCACTCCAAGAGCCACCAAGCGCCACCCCGAGAGGAGAGGTGGCCGTATCAGGCTGTCCAGGGTCGTCCCATTCATCAGATGACTCAGCACTTAGAGCAACCCAACTGCTCCCCAAGTCACTGGCCCTCGAGAGGAAAACAAGGAACAGAAAAGGACAACAGGCAGCTGTCCCACCTTAAGAACCATAACAGAAAAACAGCCAGTGCCAATGCCTTCCAGGCCAGGCTACATGGCGTCCATACCTCATTCAATCCTTACGATAACCTTACAGGTAAATTCCAGATAAAAGAAACAAAAACCAGAGGCACAAAGGGGTTAGGTGGCATGACTAAGGTCACAGAGCAAATAAACGAG
This sequence comes from Bison bison bison, assembly GCF_000754665.1. NCBI lineage: Eukaryota > Metazoa > Chordata > Mammalia > Artiodactyla > Bovidae > Bison > Bison bison. The sequence continues at coordinate 1,802,436 of NW_011494716.1, read as the reverse complement.
CAGGACGTCTGAGTTCAGACCCAAGCAGTCAGACACCAAAGCCCAGGCTCTGAAAAGGTGAAGAGCATGTGCCGAGAGCCACCAACCAGCTTCCACACCCGGCCAGTGCGCACGGACCATCTCCAGGGCACCCGGGACCCCAGGACATGTGCACTGCTCATCTGGGACGGGGTAGCCAAGGGCCCCGCGTGTCACCGGGCAAGCACCTGGCTCCAAATGCCCCAAGATGGGGTGGCCGGCCTTCAGTTTCCAGAGGGGCCGTGAGAGCCCCTCTGCACAAACACGTCACAAGGCAAGAGGACCAAGAGAATTAGTGCATGTCGACGTGCAGGGGGATGTATGTCAAGGACAGTGTGTAGAGGGAACAAAATGCCCATGTCCCCAAGATCTCAGTCTCAGACGTCTTTGTCGGTGAGAGGCCCACAGCTTTGGGCAGCAGGCCTCCGGAAGAGGTGGGGAAGGTAATCCATGGCTCTTTACAAGGTGATGAATAGCCAGTAACGCTCATTCCACGAATCTGCACCACCTTTTCCTCCACAGGTACAAGCTCCTAGTGTCATAAGCAAGTCTGGCACTTACTTGGGGGTTCAGTGCCTGCTGGCCTCCCCGCTCACACTGTAAGCTGGGCAGGGCAGGGACCCCGTCTCTCTGGTCATCGCTTCTGAGCACATGGCAAATGCTTGGTGACCATCAGTGCGAGAAACAGAAGCCAACAGGACTCCAGGGTGACATCTGAGGACCGGACCCACCCTACAGGCAGAGGTGCGGGGTCTACACGCACAGTCTGACTACCTGAGCTGACTACACGCTCAGAGCCAGCAGAGCGCCTCTTGTTCCACTAAAATGTCTTTTTCCTCATCTTCCTCTTGCCTCCACCCTGCCTAAATAAAGGGGCTCAACAGTCAATGGCGTCAGCTCATCAGAGAAGAGACCGCAGGTGGATCCAAGCTCTGGAAGAGGTTCCTGCACGACAGCTAAATGGACGTAAGGGGTCGTCGCAGGAGTTAACGACGCCCCACAAGCACAAACAACGAGCCATGCTGTCTCTACACCCAAAAGGTCACTTGGTAACCTCAGAGTGCCCCAGGCCCCCGGCTCGCTGCGGGTTTTCTGCTTCTCAGGCTGGGAACAAAGCCAGGGTCAGCCATTATTAAGGTTTTCAGCAGGGGCTACAGAGAACAAAAATAAACAAGCGATACTAAACCCACCAAAAACGTTTAGGTTGTTTTCCTACATAGTGGTAACTTTTCCAAATGCCTTCCCGATACCTTTCCCGTGGTGAAAGCAGACACCCAGGAATCAGTCTGCATCTGCAGTGACTATCTCCACGGGCACTTGGGGGCTATTAAGCGATACGCTAGCCCAAGAACCACTGATGACTGCAGGCAACTGCTTCCAGTGTAACTTTAACAGCAGAGATTCAGGCTCTACTGAGTAAGCAGGATGCACCTTAGTACAGACGTCGGGAAAGGTCGTTGTGTGCACCGGTGTGTCCTCACACGTGGATGGCAAAAGGAACTTTCTTCACAGTAACAAGAGGCTTAACCACACCCAGGCTGCGGACTGACCGACATTGCATTCCAGTGCTAAGATTCTTAAAAGCCATTTAAAGAATTATATCTGGGAGCCAAATTTCCCACTGAATACAATTCTGAAATGACAATGGAAGTGAGTGGAAAAAAAAAATAATTCAGGACACTCATTTCACTTTATGAACTCTTCACAAACACATGCAACACATATGTTAACATTATGATATATTCAGCAAAATTATGTCAATAGAAATTTAAAACAAAGAACTGGCAAAGTGTCTGGCACATAAGAGCCTCCCAATAAATCTCGGCTGAACGCGGGGAGAGGGAATGAGCTAACAGGATAAGAACCATGGACGTTACTCAGAAGCCGATTGCAGGATCAACTCCCAATCTGAGCTCTCAGGAAGGGGCTTGATAACAACTGGTGGATAATACCCAACATGCAAACAGTGAACAAGGCCCAGGGTCTCACTCAGAGCTCAGTCAGGAAGACCTTGAGTTCCCCTGGGGGAGGGGCACATGGCTGAAAGCTGGTTGCAGAGCAAATCTCGCATGCTCTGTGACTGTGGGAATGTTTGGGACCCAGGAAAAAAACCTAGAGGTGCATAAGTAGAGTTATGTGGAAGAATCATCCCCACTTCTTTTTAGTCCAAGGGATAGTAATAAGAAAATATGAAAAAGTCTATGAACCAAACCACTACAGTAAGTGCTCACTTTATGCCCAGTTGGCCACAGATAGAATCTGTGGCAGCTGTTTTTTCACAGAGGACTTGGTCCCCTGGATTTAGGGGAGCTTGGCCAACTCCAAGCAAAGGCTGTTGCCACTAGGACCCCCAGCCCTGTCCCAGGGCTCCCAGACCAAGACCCCACCCTCAGCTCTGATCACCTGCTCTGACTGTACACTAATCTAATACCATTCAAGTTCCAAGAAGGTGAGAGAAAATTCAGGACCCAGACAAAAACAAAGTGATGCAACCAGGAGCCAACACGTTGGGCAACAGAAGCCAACTCACCCTCAGCATGGCCTGTCCCAGCCCAGGAGGAGGCCCAACCGACAGGGAACAGCGTTTCCTCGGCATAACACCCCATCCCAGCAGAGCACCCCATCCTAGCAGAGCACCCCATCCCAGCAGAGCACCTCATCTGGGCAAAGTACCCCCATCCTGAGGGACGAGGGCTATAGTCACAGTGCCTGTAGCCAAAGCTTCTGCCTGTGGTCAGAGTTGGGGGAACATGGCTACTCACCAATCACCAATATTTAACTGCACTCTATAGATGTTTAAGCTCAGAGTAAACAAGGCATTTTGTTTGTTCACGGCCCTAGAAGCTCAGAGTTTAGACCTGCTGCACACAGGCAGATCTGGGGTTGTTAAGCCTGTAGCAGCTGCTGTTTACAGGACACTCTGAAATCCAGGGAAAGCCACCTGGGTGAGGAAGACATGCATCTTCCCCTTTAGTGGCTACAAGCTAGAGCTGGAAGAATCTAGCTGGTGAAAGATCTCATGCAGGAATGAGATGGAAGAATCTAGCTGGTGGAAGATCTCATGCAGGAATGAGCCCAAGGTCACAGGGCAAGTGGCAGAACCAAGGCTAGAACTCAGGAGAGCAGTCCTAAGACACAGAGATGCTCCCTGGAGGGAAGCGTCACAGAACTCACTGACCTCGGCCAGCAGCACGTGCACAGAGGATGAGGGCCAGAGCGGGGGGCCCTGCTTTCCCCAGAGTGTGGCGGTCCCGCGCCACTCTGCCCAACACTCAGCCCCTCTCTTACTACTGGGCCCTCTGGAGACTCCAGGAAGATTCCCCAGTGGAAACCCCAACATGTTTCCAAACCATCTGCCCTCCCAGGTACTGAGGGGCTCCCACGGGCCACAGGGCTGTCTCACCAGTGCTTGTGTTGGTGACGCCGTTCACCGTCCCCTCCACGTCGGTCTCGTCCTCGGCGTAGCTCAGGATCAGGCTCTGCTGCCGGCTTGTCAGTCTCCTGTGGACCGAGCGCAGTCAGTATCCAAGCGGCTCCTTTGGGCAGCTCTTCAAAAGGATGTGGACGTGGCCGGTCCCCATGCAGCATGTGGGAAAGGCAGGACCCTCGACCCAGGCACTGGGCACACCCTGAACCCAAGAGCCCACACCCTTAAAGCTTCTGTAAAGTAAACCTCTTCAACTACCCTGAGTTGTTCTAAACAACTGCCACTGTGGCCATGGTAAACAGTTTACCAGAGGGATGAAAAGCTGTTACAAGTGTGTGTGTCAGAAATTATCTAATTAAAGAGAGTGCTGGAAATCCAGCCCACTGAGAGGAGTTGGCAAGCCCTGCTCCAGATGTCTACAGCTCCCCCTAGGACTTTTCTCCTGAAGGCCAGACACGATACCTGCCGCCAGCTGGTTCTAGATCATCTCTCAGATGGAGGGTGACCCTAGAGTGATAATAATAAAACCAACAGCAGCAATAATAGCTAACTGCTCCCTATGGGTTATTCATTTCATCTCCCAGCAACTCAGCGAGGTCGAACTTTTTTATCATGTCTGCTTTCAGAAGGAGCACCTGGGCAGGACAGACTTAGCGGGAGAAGTAACCTGCCTAAGCCTCAGTGCTTACAGCAGAAGTGCCACACAGGCCGGGCGGTCGGGCTCAGCACCTGCCTGGCAGGTGAGAAGTCCTTGACCGGCTCCTGCTGGGGCCGG